>NC_138774.1:103192913-103590413 GCF_965119305.1 Pelophylax lessonae | reverse complement strand
CACAGCATCCAGAAGAGGCACCGCTGCCCGTGCTGTGCTAAAGGGTTTAACGACACATTTGATCTGAAACGTCACATGAGGACTCACACAGGTAAGCTGGTGATGTTGGGATCTGATGCACAGGCTGTCTGAACTTCTATAGTTCTTGTATTCAGAACTGACAGCTTCTTCACATATATAGGTATCAGACCATACAAGTGTCCAGCCTGTGAAAAGTCCTTTACTCAGCGCTGCTCGCTAGAATCTCATCTGCGCAAGATCCATGGGGTGCTACAGAGTTATGCCTACCGCCAACGCCGATCCAAGATCTACGTATGTGAGGAATGCGGCTTTACTTCCCCCAGCGCTGACACCTACACACTGCACGTCCTAGAGGTCCATCCCACCAACCCCATGCTGTCCAAACACCTACGGAAACGTGTAGCTGGCGTTCTAAGAGGGGAAATAGGAGGTCTGATGCATCCAACACCATGTTACCTTGCAACTCACGTCACAACAAGATGACAGACATTATGAGCTTGGACATTTCTAAGAAATCAGCAGGGGGAATAAAGAGCCATTCCATCAACAGTTGAGCTACTTATGTTTCCGGACATGCATTTTTAATACAGGAGAAACTATTGTGCTCTTTAGTGGACTCTCCTTTTAATAATGTGGCAACTTTCAGACAAGTTATCGGCACCCTATTGAAGCTGCACTGTGGGGGAAATGGCCCCTTCTGAGATCCAAGCAGTATGCAACTGCCAGAGTATTAAACCATGCTTCATTCCACCCCGAAAGGAGAATTCACTTAGTGGTATGTTGCTTTTTAAAAGGACTTTTAATTGATGAGTCCCTATCTCCTGATGCCCCCTGGTTAAAAAAAAAAACCAAAAAACGTTGCCTGATGATCAGGAAGCACAGCTGTATATGTATGCTCGGTGTGCATGAAATACAAGATTTTACAAGCAGGTGGCACTACAGTAAAATCTATAGTTTCAGCTCACAATAAAACATTGAAACTGCTCAAAGAGGCTGCAGGAAGGGATTTTCACTAAAAGTGATTGTAAAGTCTTTTCTTTTTCCTGTTTTTTTAAATAACAAATCTGTTAAACGTACCACCTCTGTGCAGTTGGTTTTGCACAGAGTGGCCCGGATCCTCCTCTTCTCGGGTCCCTCTTCTGTGCTTCTAGTTCCTCCCTTCTGTTGAGTTTCCCCACAGCAAGCAGCTTGCTATGGGGGCACCTGAACCGAGTCACAGCTCCGTGTGTCCATTCAGACACTGTGTTCTGTCAAAAGAGCCAACTTGTCAAAATCTCCAATTACGTCCCTTGCGGTGACTCTCCAGCAGTAGTAATTGCAGATTTCGACGACTTGGCTATTTTCACAGAACACCGGCAGCCTATACACTACAGTACATGACAACTTGTCTGTTTTGACAGAACACCAGCAAAGGAGTAAAAAAGTTGAACGCCGCCTCGGAGGCGGCCATGTTAGTAGCAGGCGAACTAACAATGTTCTTTCATTATATAGTGTACTGTAGTATATAGGCTGCCATCGTTCTGTGAAAATAGCCAAGTTGTTATAATCTGCAATAACTGCTGCTGGAGAGTCACCAGAAGTGACGTAATTGGAGATTTTGACGAGTTGGCTCTTTTGACAGAACAATGGGGCCAGGACCTGGCCCACCTCCTCTCCCCCCTGTTTGGCTGACTTACTTTGACAGCAGCGGGAGCCAATAGCTCCACGCTGCTGTCTCAGCCAATGAGGAGGGGAGTCCAGGGCAGCTGAGGCACTTTTTTTTAACATCGCTGGATAGAGATGATCTCAGGTAAGTATTTGGGGGGCTGGGGGGGGGGGGGGCTTCTGCACACAAAAGGTTTTTTATCTTAATGCATTAGGATAAAAAAAAAAACCTTTTGCCTTTACAATTCCTTTAATGTTCAAACACAACTCCGGTCTTATGTTTTTTATACGCTAAAGTAAAAATTTTCCCTCTCTCCCCCTCTTGCTAACTAAGCTGCCTAACCTGTGTGAAAAAGATGTGTATACTTACACATTTTTATTCAACTCCAGTCCAGTCAAGTGATTTGTTAGTCTGTCTCCCCTATATCAGTCAGTTTCTTTCTCTTGATGCCCCCTGTAACAAAACAGAAAAAGATATTTTGGTGATCAGAAAGCACAGCTGTGTATGTGTGTGTGTCAGTGTTAATTTCGTCGACTAAAACGTTTTGTTGACTAAATTAACACAATTTTAGTCGACTAAAATACGACTAAAACTAAAACAATTCAGATGACTAAAATACGACTAAAACTAAAATGGCATTTTAGTCAAAAGACTATAACTAAAACGAAATCGAAATTTGCTGCCAAAATTAACACTGGTGCATGCTCAAAGCTTAATACCATAAATAATAACATATTCGATTTTTCACTCCAGGACCAGCAGTAGTATATAATGAGTTTGGAAATTGTAGAGAAATGCTTAAATAATGCATTACAAATTACAATTGAACTACACCCATTCGATTATAGATGACTAAAATGAGTTTTAGTCGACTAAAATGTAGGACGTTTTAGTCGACTAAGATGTAGGATGTTTTAGTCGACTAAAATGTACTGGAGTTTTAGTAGACTAAAATGTACTGGAGTTTTAGTCGACTAAATACGACTAAAACACTTGCAGAAGACTAAAATGGGACTAAAACTAAAATGCCATTTTAGTCCTTAAACTAAGACTAAAACTAAATTGAAATTTGCTGCCAAAATTAACACTGGTGTGTGTGTGTGTATGTATGTATCTATGTATGTATGTATATATATATATATATATTTATGTATATATAATATACTTGGTTTACATGCAATACCAGATTTTACAAGTAGATGGCACTACAGTAAAGCGCATAGTGGCAGCTCACAATAAAACACAACACCCCAGCCTTATGATGTTTAGAAAGAGACATATTCAGAGTGCTACTGCTATTTTATCATCTATTAACTCTCCTTGACTCCTAGTTCAGTTTATCGCAGTCAACTTAGACTTTGTGCATCTGTGTGCGTCGAGGGTCAGACATCTGTCCCTAGTCACAGGTAATCTCTTGATATATGAATACATTGAGTGGCTCCCATCAGCGTGTCATTGCTTTGTACAGGCTGAGTGGCCACAGCAGTCTGCAAGCACCTGTCAGCCCAGTGGCAGCAATGCATTGTCTATGTTTGTATAAAGGCCTAACGGTTGTCTTCTCCTGTTTGCTCCCTTCTGGCCTGTTATTATACTATTAGAAGCATTTTAGTATATCTGATCGTTGGAAAAAAAAACGTGTTGACCTTTCAGAAAATCAGTGCTGCCCTGTGTCCTTTGCACTTCCTCCTCTATTATCTCAAATAACCGGTTTAACTCTTCTAACTGTTATCGATTAGCTTTTATGTTGTAGAGATCTGAGAGTATTAGAGGTTAAAGCTTCATTTTTAGAACTGAAAAAAATATGCTTGCATTAGGATGTTCCCCACAGCCAAAAATACTCAAGGCAGTGGATGGGCTTTTGGCGTTCTCAGTTACAATGCAGGACTGTTGGTTCTGTATTGTACGTGATGATGTCATAGCTGCGAACGCTGGCTGAAGCACTGAGGGAAAGCAACTTTGGGGAACATTGAGATTGAAATTGGAGCCCGGGGGAGTGAAGGATAAGGTAAGTAAATCCTTTTTTTTAGTAACCAAGACAAAATTGAGCATTTAACCCTTGCAATGTGTGGAAGGTCTAGTACAAGTTTAGATTTATTAGGTCCCAAAGGTTCAGACTTAAAGCTGAACTCCAGCTTTTGATACACTTTACATAGTTAAGAGGCGGGCTAATGATGTCACAACCTCAGCCAATCAGAGGAAACTTTGTATTCATTGCTAGAATACATTGCTTTCTCTAAATGGCTAAATTGTCAGATTGACTCTAATGTGTTCTGGGTATGAGACAGGATCTCGAACCCAAAGCTACATACAGTTTATACAGCACATCCAGCGGCCTCACATGTTAGTGAGGGACATAGGTTTGTAAAGCTTGGCCCAAACAAACTATGTAAAGTGTGTCAAAAGCTGGAATTCCGCTTAAAAGTGGGATTGGCAAAAAAAAAATCAGTCCACAAAAATGCTGTATATTCTCATCCCACAACAGGGCTTAAAGTGGAACTTCACTTTCCCAATCAAAATTGATTAATTTAAGTCAGTGATGGTGAACCTTAGCAACCCAGATGTTTTTGGAACTACATTTCCCATGATGCTCAACTACACTGCACAGTGCATGAGCATCATGGGAAATGTAGCTCCAAAACATCTGGGGTGCCAAGGTTCGCCATCTCTGATTTAAATCCTTATGCTGCTAGCAATAGTAAATGGAGAGCAAAGTATATCAAATTTACTTGTTTTATATATATATATATTTTTTTTACATGTCTTCTGTCACTTCCTTGTTTCTTGCTTGAACTAGGCATGGCAGATGGATTCCAGGAAGTAAATGTTACATAAATCATCTGCCCTTACTCAAGATGGTCACGGCCAGAAATGCTAGGGGGGCATTTTTCAAAGTGATTTCTCAACAAAATAAAGCATAGCGACAAGGATGGATGAGGGAGTTTGCTTTGAATATTAAGAATGAATTATATTGTGTTTATGGTTTGTGGTGCTCCTATGCAGTGAAGAGGCACAAAGCTGGCCATTCATTGATGGAAATTTGCCAGGCTCAGTAGGAACTGGCCATATTCCAATCAGTTTGTGCCATTCCTCTCAACAGAAGTCGATTGTTTGATCAACTTCTGTTAAAGGAGCATGCTGGAAAACTTCTAATGATCAGTGGCTGTAACCTGTGATCCCTGTATTGTTACAGCAGTGGGTGCAGCTGTCAGAATACAATGTCCAGGCATGGGGAATTCCTCCATCCACCTCGCTTGTGTGGATGATGGAATATGTGTTTGGCCAGCGCCAACCACTTCAGCTCTAGGAGCTTTTATCTCCTTCATGACCAGGCCATTTATTAGCTATTCAACACTGCGCTTCTTTAACTGGTGATTGCAGTCATACAACACTGTACCCAAAGTACATTTATATAATGTTTTTTTTTTCCACACAAATAGAGCTTTCTTTTGGTGGTATTTGATCATCACTGGGTTTTTTACATTTTTGCAATATAAACAAAAATTTTGAAAAAAAAAAAAATATATTTTTCCTTTCTGCTATAAAATATATCCAATAAAAAATAAATAAAACTGTATTCTTAAAATTTGGCCAAAATGTATTTTGCTATGTTTTTGATAAAAAAAAAAAAAAAAAGAAAAATCTGTGTATATTGATTGGATTGTGTGACCGTTATAGCGCCTACAAACTATGGGATATATGCTGGAATTTTTAATTTTTTCGTTTTGGGACTGCAATATTGCGGCGTACAATCTGACAATAACTGACGCTGGGGGAACTGACTAACTGCCACTGACATCACCAGTGACATTAATACAGTGATAAGTGATAATACTATACACTGGCTAGGAAGGGGTAAACACTGAGATGTATTATTTGAACATGCTTTTTACTCAAACATGTGGTGAATTGGGAAATCTGTAGCCATGTAACACTAACATTTTTTTTTTTTTTTTTAAGGGGTATGATTTTTTTATGGGGTATGATTTTTTTTTTATGATAAAAATGAAAAAATAAATTAAATTGAAAACTGTGTGCCTTTTCCATGTCTTTATGGGAAAAGTCCCATGTGTTTTATATAAAAATGTGTTTGCGGGACTAGCAAGTATGTGGATACAATGAGGGCATAAGCCAATGTAATAAATGATACATAGACACCATTTATTGAATGATAAACAATAAAGTTGCCACATCATAATTCTTTTAGACACAGCAGATGCCATATTTCACATTTGATATGGAGGAAGCCCTGGCTGCCATTTTGTCATTGGTGGTAATTCTGGCCAAGGACCTGAACAGGAGGAGAGGAGCAGGGTATACTTCTTACACCCGAAGTACTCACATTAAGTTTTTAGGATGTAGGTTGTACACCCTAGACATAGCCAGAGGTTGTCTTTGGGGAAATAGATGTATGAGTGCTGCCAGCATTGCTGCAGAGGTTGAAGGGGGGGGGGGGGTCAACCTGTCAGTGCCGCACATTGCATCAAATTGGTGTGCATGGCTGTAGTCCCAGAAGGAAGCCTCTTCTGAAGATGATGCACAAGAAAGCCTGCAAACAGTTTGCTGAAGACAAGCAGACCGAGGACATGGATTACTGGAACCATGTCCTGTGGTCTGATGAGATGAAGATAAATCTATTTGGTTCAGATGGTGTCAAGTGTGTGTTGCTGCAAACAGGTGAGGAGTACAAAGACAAGTGTGTCTTGCCTACAGTCAAGCATGGTGGTGGGAGTGTCATGGTCTGGGGCTGCATGAGTGCTGTCAGCACTGGGGAGCTACAGTTCATTGAGGGAACCATGAATGGCAACATGTACTGTGACATACTGAAGCAGAGCATGATCCCCTCCCTTCAGAGACTGGGCTGCAGGGCAGTATTCCAACATAACAACCCCAAACACACCTCCAAGATGACCACTGCCTTGCTAAAGAAGGTGAGGGTAAAGGTGATGGACTGGCCAAGCATGTCTCTAGAACTAAACCCTATTGAGCATCTGTGGGGCATCCTCAAATGGAAGGTGGAGGAGCGCAAGGTCTCTAACATCCACCAGCTCAATGATGTCTTCATGGAGGAGTGGAAGAGGACTCCAGTGGCAAACTGTGAACTCCATGCCCAAGAGGGTTAAGACAGTGCTGCAAAATAATGGTGGCCACACAAAATATTGACACTTTGGTCCCAATTTGAACATTTTCAATTAGGGGTGTACTTACTTTTGTTGCCAGCTTTTTAGACATTAATGGCTGTGATTTAGGTATTTTGAGGGGACAGAAAATTTAGACTGTTATATAAGCTGTACACTCACTACTTTACATTGTAGCAAAGTGTCATTTCTTCAGTGTTGTCACATGAAAAGGTATAATAAAATATTTACAAAAATGTGAGGGGTGTACTCACTTTTGTGAGATACTGTAGGTATGTAAGGAGGGGTTTCAGGGTGTCTATTGGACTGTGATTGGTCTGATTTATAGATCTCTATAAAATTGCATTTTTCAACTATCAAAACTATTAAGTGCACCACACAATCTTTAATCTAGCCTCTGCATTATTGCATTTCATCCTTTTAAAACCAGTATAAAGAAAAGTAGCGGTAAAGAGATTTGAACTTTTTTATTTTATTCACTCACTTAATTAACCACTTAATCATGGTTTGCATAAAGGTGGCATATCTTATGCCTACACACTTTCTGCTAAAAAAAAAGGTATCCCTCTTTCTCATCTCAGAAAGTTGGAAGGTATGATATGAATTCAGAAATGAATATGAACTCAAGTGTTGAAGTTCAGGTAAAATCAGACAATAAAAATAGGAAAGGAGGCCAGTGGCTTCCAGAAATCAGATGCAGATGGGCTTACATAAGACGGCGGCTCCTAGATAGGAAATAGATGGAGTCTCATTGTTCACATTTCTAAAAAATGTGCAAGCAAGTGGCTTGTGTAATGCTACCCCCATAGGAACCGCTTGGAAATTCTCTTGTTTAATCTCTCCCACCAGGCACACACTTAAGCTTCGTACACAAGATCAGATTATCGGACAAATATTCCTCCATTTTTGTTTTTTTTGCATGCTAGTCTCTTATCGAAAGTGGAGAGGTTACTTTCATATGAAAATTCTCCTACGACAGAATTAAACTTTAGAAGTGATGTAATGTGTTGAATTGCATTCTTTCATTTCCGAGCATGCGTAGTCTTGCTCTTACGATTTTTGCCGGACAAAAACTGTACTAACTAAATGAAAATCAGTTGTGTTCATGTACGATAAACATTTTATAGCCTGCACATTCAGCTTTTGTCGTACGACAATTTGGAATCGGCTGTCGAAAGCACTATACTAACGATTCGAAAATCGTCAGATCGTTCGTCGGATGAAATTTTACTTCCGATTTTCTTATCATGTATACGGCCTTTAGGCTCGTTTGTTGAATAATTAGTCTAGGGATTTTGATGTTTTATTGAGAACTTGGATAGGGAAGGATACAATAAATAGCAGGATACTATAGATTCAATTAATCACAGGGAGGACAACTTCTTCAACTTGACTGTGAAATTCCTACTTAAAGCAACATGCACTCTTGAGCAAGTCCTCTAGGACAGATAAACTATTGTTCTTCAGGATACTAGCCAGTTTGCCATTTCTGCTGCACCCAGTAGCTGACTTAGCAAAAAGGGGTAGCTCACAAAAGAGCAAGTCCCTATATCCTTGGTCTGAACTCACATCATTCACATCCCGATACTTCCAGGAATGGCTCCCCTTAGTCAGCCCCTTCAGAACATGTGAGTTAGCGCTCAAGCCCGAGGCCGCATGACAGCAGGTGTGGAGAAGTGCAGAGCACCCCCTCCTCAACTGGACTCTCCTCTCCAGGCAAAGACCACTTCCTGTGTCCTCACTATGAATAAATATCCCTTCCCAGCATGCATAGGGCCCTATGCCTGCAATTGGCTTGGATGGCATCCATATTCATGGCACTGATCTGCATGAGTCACTCCTGTCCACCCAGCAATTTTCAAAACTTCCAGGATACAAATGAGTCAATGCAAATCCAGTAACACTTGTTAAACACACAGGACTCCCTGGCTGCACCAATTCAGTCTCCATGTAAGGCAGGAAACTACTATATTTTACCTTAGTTTCCTGTTAAGCAGGAGACCACACTATGATAACTATATACATCCTAGAAACCTACCTAGTAGGGTGCTACATTGAAATTTAAAATCTTCCCCATGAGATGTTTTTGGTGTAATAAATTGGGTCATGCAACAAGACATTGCCATGCTGTGTAGAGTGATATGCAGTGTGTCATGAACCCAAAACAACAAGGAAAGGGAGTGAGGGGTGCACTCCATACTGGATATCCAAGCAGCATTGGTTAAAGTATAGTTTATATGGAGCCCAGAATGAGGAGTTAGATCATTGCAACTGGTAAGTTGTGTGAGTGAAATAGACCTGATAAGGAGACCTAGATAAAAACTATGGAGGATAATTGGCTTTTATCATACATTTTCGTTTAATCTAAATTACATTGTATGGATGGACTTTGGAAAGCCAATGAATCTACATACACAGTAATATGTGCTATAGCATACTACAGCAACCCCGTCCAAGCACATGTCCAATCCTTCCTGTGATGGCAAGTAGAATATCTGGCTACAGGTGTTTTGGTTGGTGGGTTTTCCTCTATCAATTTTCCTGTCAGGTTCTGAGGCAACCCAACTCCACTATCTATAACTCAGTTCTTAGTCCTGGGCCAGAAGGATGAGTTAGGAGAGGAACATTTCATCCTCTACCAGAGCAGTAAGATACTTCCTAGAGAGTTAGCATATGCCACTCTTTAAAAGAAGTGTCTTGTGATGGAGTGGGTACTGCAGAATTTACCCCACCATCTGTATGGTTGTAGCTTTGGAGCCCTCACTAACCATGACCCACTTAGCTGGCTAAAGAGTGTTGCTAGGGAGATTGCTAGGCCCCTTTCACATGGGCCAGATCCACTTTTGCTCAGCAGGGGATCTGTTCACTGATTCCCTACTAAGCGGAGCTGCCAGATGACAGGTCAATGTCCACTCTGCTTATGTGGAGCGGACTGGGACACAGCCCGCTCTGCTCTATGGGCAGTCAGAAGTAAACAGACCAGCTGTTCATTTACACCCGACTGTCCTCCGACTAGGCCAGATGGAGGGGAATGGATCCCCTTCTGTTTGCTTTTATTGGATTAGAGGTAGTTGAGTTTATATATCTACACAATGTTAACAAGCGCTTGATCACATATCGAACCAAAAGTCCATGGAGTTAAAAGTCATTAATGGCACAGGGGGAGAAAAAGTCCACCATGTAGGGTAGCCATCCAGAAACCAAAAGCCAGGGGTTCCACCGGGCTAAAACAAAGACAGACAGAGGCGCCTCTAAGTGTAGACTTTATGCAACAGGTTTAATGAATAAAATTATGCACTCACGTTAGTAAGCATATATTCATGCCCATAAAACAAGATTCCAGTGTGGAGAAGTGTACATCATCCGGTCATGGACATCCGTCCTGCTGGAGCCGAAATCCTTTTGCCGTGGCCGGCTTGTACGGCAAGGTTAGAACCAGGAAGTAGGCTCAGTGTATTTGCTTGACAGCGAGGCTTGGTGGATAGTCGAACCTGGATGATGTCATCTGCATGCGACGCGTTTCCGAGCATGCTTGCTGCCTGGGGGAGGGCAGCCGCGCTCCTTCTTCACGGCAAGAAAAACGCGTTGCATGCAGATGACATTGTCCAGGTTTGACTATCCACCAAGCCTCGCTTGTCACCGAGCCTACTTCCTGGTTCTAACCTTGCCGTACAAGCCGGCCACGGCGAAAGGATTTCGGCTCCAGCAGGACAGATGTCCATGACCGAATGATGTACACTTCTCCACACTAGAACCTTGTTTTATGGGCATGAATATATGCTCACTAACGTGAGTGCATAATTTTATTCATTAAACCTGTTGCATAAAGTCTACACTTAGAGGCGCCTCTGTCTTTCTTTGAGTTTATATATCTGACTGCTTATAGAGGAGAATGAAGGGTCCAACTGGGTCTGCCTGAAAAAGGGACAGACGGACCCGATCGGACGGCCTGTGTGAAAGGGGTCTTAAGCTCCTCAGGTGGAGCCTGATTCTTCAGCAATGCAACTTGGCTTTAATGCACAAAAGGGAATGTAAATGGGTGTTGGGCCAATCTGAGGCAGCAGCAGTGGTTTGCGTTGAGTAGGAACTTGTAATTCCCATCCCATGCAACCACCTGAAGGGAGAGTGATAGTTTTTAGAAAAAAGGCACAGAGCAGACTTACATCCACATAGCCAGCCAGTGATCCCCAAAACGTATAACCTCAGGAATGCATCTCCACAGCAATTCGTGAACACTATGGGGTTGATTTACTAAACTGGAAGAGGGCAAAATCTGGTGCAGCTGTGCATGGTAGCCAATCAGCTTCTAACTTCAGCTTGTTCAATTAAGCATTGACAAAAAAAATAAACATGGAAGATGATTGGTTTCTCTGTAGAGCTGCACCAGATTTTTTCACTCTCCATTCTTAGTAAATCTACCAAAAAGTGTTAATAAACTGGTGTTGTCAGTGTTGAACCAGAGCACTATTAGGCCTCATGCACACAGACATTTATGTCCTCAAACGTAATATAGCCTGCACTTTCCACATCTGGGGAGCTGCACATGCCACATAGAGCTACCAGTACAAGTGAATGGTTTTGCACAGCTGCACACATGTAAACACCCATTACTTTGCATTGCGGATGGCTTACCAACTCCACTATCTATGACTCAATTCTTAGTTTTAACACACCACTTTCTCTTCTGATACATTTCACTATTTTAATTGTCCATCTCTGGACTCATTCTATCTTCAATATCTTTAAACTGATTGTCCAAAGTGGGATTTAAAATCATGCCTCCATGCGGAGACCAAAACACCCACAGAAAATGAAGAGACAACTCTTGAGTCTGGTGCCTTAGACCAGTGGTCCTCAACTCTGGTCCTCGGGGCACACTAACAGGCCAGGTTTGCAAGATAACTAAATTACATCACAGGTGATCTCATTTGCTGCTCAGTGATTGCAGTATTATAGTCTGCATCTCCCCAAGGTAATACTTAAAATCTGGCCTGTTAGTGGGCCCCGAGGACCGGAGTTAGACCACTAAGCCATCCTCACAAGAAAATATTGGTGCCGGTTGGGGCAGAGAGGATTATCGTTAATGTTTTGATAGCAGCCGGTGAGATCTGACGTGTCGTTTGTCAGAAAAAAATGTGTAATTCATG
Source organism: Pelophylax lessonae (assembly GCF_965119305.1). NCBI lineage: Eukaryota > Metazoa > Chordata > Amphibia > Anura > Ranidae > Pelophylax > Pelophylax lessonae. The sequence goes on along the minus strand of NC_138774.1, from coordinate 103,578,465 downwards.
TTTTTTTCCACTTGGAGGCACAAGATTCAAACCTCTTTTTCAAAGACCGCATCAAAATTGATCTCCCCTTTTGCAGTCAAATTTGAGAGAACCCCACTATACTGTATGTTTATTATTCCTTCCCATACCCACAGCATACCTAAAAAAAAAAAAAAAAAAAATTGCAAAACAATGTTTACCTTTCTATTTGCTTCTTTGGAACAGGTTCTGGAAAATTTTAAATTTCAATAGATCAGCATTTTCCAACCATTTTTCAGGCAAAGCACGCCTTAAAGTATGCAAAGTCTTGAGGCATCGGCGTGAATTGTACATTGTTTTTTTTTTTTTCCAGGATAAATTGGGCCATCATTTGGTGGCAAATGCTATTGGATACCTTTTTGTTTTTTAACTTTGTTATATTTTTATGATATTGCAATAACGCCCCACCACCAACAAAAAAAAAAGGCAAAATAAATTCTCCTATTCCTCCTGTAGCACTCTCCTAGTTTTTGGGTTTTCTTGCTTAACAGGGGGACTGTGGGGCAAATTTAAGTACTCTCTGCTTAACAGGGAGCAGTGATCTATTAATAGGGTCTGCTTAGTGTGATCAGATGCTGCTCATGTTATCTGCATGTTTCACACTGGTCCAAAAGGGAGGGACATATTGGAAGGAAACATGAAAAATGGGAGCGTGGGTGTGGATACAGCCCTGGCCATTGGCAGAGGAAGGTGCCTCAAGGCATGCTGGGTGAATGTATATTCCAATGGAGCATGTGTGCACGGGGTATTCGGCTGGAGAGCGGGGTCCCAGAGGAAGAGGTCATTGCCCCTCCTTTGCACTGGCTGCCATGCGGCCTTAGGTGGTCAACTTGAGGGCTGGAATCACAGAAGCTGCAACCCAGATGTCCTGTGATGTGGATACAACTAGAAGGATCTCTTCCTGGTTACTGTGAGTACAGACCTATGTCTAGGGGCCTGTTCAGTGAGGGCCATCCCTTCAAGCTAGTGAATTCAGTGGACAGGTGCCAGGTAAAGGGGATACTGTTTAGTGTCCTGAACAATCATTGAGTCTGCTGCCAGAGCAAGCAAAGGACTTATTCTTCCAATGCTGTATGGTTCAACAGAGGGTCTGCTATTCAGTTCAACCAAGTGAGAGTTGTCCTCATTTCTACATAGTTAAAGTTGGAGTATCCCACCAATCCCTTCTATCAATAAATACAAAAACCCAAAAAACAAACGCTCTAGACTGGTCATTGTATAACGAGTGGATGAGTGTGTATCTGGACGAGTGAAACCATCCAAGTAACTGGCTGCAGGATAATAAGAGGGAGACCCAGGGAAATCTATACTCAGCGACCCCCTACAGGGGCAGTGCTACACTCCCATGACGCTGCATATGTGTTACATTTGCACCATTGTTTGGGGTGCTGTTTGAAATATTTTTTTAAATGATTGTATAAGAAAGGGGACATGTAACAAATATAAAGCAGATGTTATCTCAATTTGCTGTAAAAATCAACATGCACTTAAAAGCGATCTTCTAGCTAATGAAAAAAATATAAACCTGTAAAACTGGAGGTTTAACTTTTAGCATTCTACCAGGTGGGGAGTTAAAGTGGTAGTAAAGGCTAACCCTAACTATTCCTAAAATGTTTCCTCCTACCTATTCTGCCTAGCCTGTAATAAAAAGGTCTGTGTACTTCTCTTGTTTTTTAATCCAGTCTGGTTACATGATTTGGCAGCTATGGCTTCCCTATGTAAGGGAGCGCTGAACAATGTCTGTGAATACCAGGAGCCGTGGCGTCACCCATGGCCAAGCTGCTGCGGTGCCCCCTCCTTTCCACTACAGCAGCCACTCTCTGACAGGGAGCACCAGAGCTGCTGGATCATACGACCAGACCAGATTTAAAAAAAAAAGGTAAGTACACTGATTTTTTTTTTTTCACAGGGTATGCAAGATAGGAAGGAGGAGGAGAAAGGCAGCAGTTTTAAGAATAGTTAAAGTTAGTCCTTTCTTTTGGCTCTCTAGAATAGGTATGGGGGCGCCTGCTATCATAGACTTTCCTGATCCCTTGCTGGGAGATGGGGTTCTTCCTGCTGGCTTCTACTTCACTAGCTATAGTAGTAACCTAGCGTCCAGTGGGAGGAATCTCATTGCCACAGTGTCATATACCAGTGGAGCCTGCAGCCCTTTATGTAGTGATGAGGTTGAGTTTCCTCTGAACTCATTTCTTTCCAAGGGTTCAAATCGCACAATTATGAAGTCCAAAAAGCTGCAGTTTGGATCATGTCCCGCCCGGAGCATAAACAGAGAGGTGGGATGCAGGGCCGGACTGGGAATGAAAACCAGCCCTGGAAATAATTACATACCAGCTCCAGTGGCGTAGGATGGGCTGTCAGCACCCAAGGTAAGGCAAGTAATTTGTGCCCCTAACCAGCGGACGTTTAGTCTGAGTCCCTTCCGCTCATACAGCATTAAAACCCCTTATGGTACATTTTAGGATTTACCACTCTTTCTCCTTGTTCTCCTTTCATCTTTCTGTATCCTAATTTCTTGGATTTTTTTTCCATCTCTCTCCATCCGGCTCTCTTGTTTTTTCTCTTATTCTTTCCCTTTTTCTTTGTCCCCCCCCCCCCCCCCTCTTTTCCTCTCTCTTCCATGTATTCCCTCTTTTTATTCCTTCTCTCACTCTTTGTTGGGGGGGGGGGGGGGTGGGATCAGTGACAGTGCTGGGAGGGGTCAGATTGTTATCCGTGGCAGTGCTGGGGGGAAGTTCCCATCAGCCAACTTAGGTGCTCTTGATTAATCTTGGTCATCTGCTGATCTAAAAGAGCTGTAGTGGGGACTTTTAATGGAATCTTTAATCACAGGCAGTGTTACTCACTGTGTCTCCGGCTCCACTGTGTCTCGCAGCAGTGACACCTATGCCGAAATGAGGAGATAGGGTCTCCTCCAGCCCCTCCCACTTCACAATCCTCACCAGTCAGCTGACCGCTAGTCTCTGCCCCCCCAGCCATGCCGTGAACTGAATGGGCGGCCGCAAAGAGGCTGAGTGGGAAGCTGCAGGCTTCAAGAACAGCCCAGCTGGGTGGCCACGGGCTCCAGGGACAGTCCTGCTGGGCAGCCGCAAAAAGGCTGGGAGAGCAGCGCTGGCTCCAGGAACAGCCCAGCTGGGCAGCCACAGGCTCCAGGAACAGCCCAGCCGGGCGGCCTGGGCTCCAGGGACAGCCCCACCGCCTGTTCACCGCAAAGCTGCCACTTCTCTCTGAAATGTTCTTGTAGAAAAAAAAAGAAGTCCCAAAGCTCTTAGCTGACAGTGGCCCCAGGGCAGGCAGGATACCGGGAAATTTGCCGCTATCCCAGTAGGCCAGTATGGTGACATCAATGCACTTAGACACGTGTCCATATTTAGCCATTGTCACTGGCTAAATATGGGCATGTGTCCATATAAGAGCACTAACATAACCAGCGTCCCACCCTTTGTTTACATGTGCTGCAGAGCAGGGTCTGATCAGGCCTACAGCAGATTGGGTTTCTAAAGCACGAAAGTTGGAAGTTTGGATAGAGATTAGTTTTTGGAGGATGTCCGCTGGACAGGTAAGTAGTAGAATGTTTGTCTTCCCTTAGGGCTTTGTACGCTTGTCTATAAAGAAATTGCTGCACCCCCAGCAGCCAGCCATACATGCATGGGGGACAGCAGCAGCCACCAGCCATACTCGCGTGGCAAACAGCCGCAGCTATCCACAAGGGGGGGACAGAAGCAGTCAACAGCCACCAGCCATACCCGCCTTGAGAACAGCAGCCACCAGCAATACCTGTCTGGGGGGACAGCACCAGCCACCGTCAGCCATATTCCGCCTGGGGGACAGAAGCAGCCATCAGCCATACCCACGTTCGGGACAGCAACAGCCACCAGCCATACCCGCCTGGGGCATAGCAACAGCCGCTAGCCATACCCACCTGAGGGTACAGCAGCAGCCACCAGCCATACGCACATGGGGAACAGCAGCAGCCAGCCATACCCGCCTGGGGGAAAGCAGCTCCAGCCATACCTACAGTGCTGGGCACCCATGGGTTACCTGCACTGAGACATAGACTTCTGTTATTACCTGCGGGTTTGGTGTGCTTTCAGAATGTGCTCCACGCCTGCAAGCTATAATAAAATTATTTGGCAAAGTCCAGCTAACCCCCAGGAAAGGTTGCTGTACTTTTATCTAACACCCATCTAACCACCTGCCCGCTGGATCCTGCTCCCACACATATGCTACGCTCACCCTCTGAGTCTATTCTACGCTCTCTAACTCACATCTTCAACCTCTCCCTCTCTTCTGGCATCTTCCCTAATTCTCTAAAACATGCGCTAGTCACTCCCATCCTTAAAAAGCCTCACTGGACCCCACCAACCTTCACAATCTACACCCCATCTCCTTACTCCCTTCTCTTCCAAACTCCTTGAACGATTGGTCTACAACCAACTGAGTGACCATCTGACTAAGAACAATCTTCTTGATCCCCTTCAGTCCGGTTTTCGCCCTCAACATTCCACTGAAACTGCTCTCCTTAAACTCACAAACGACCTACTAACAGCAAACACCAATGGACACTATTCTGTACTACTCCTCCTGGACCTCTTCGCTGCCTTTGACTCAGTAGACCACCCCCTCCTCCTCGAAAAACTCCACTCCTTTGGCCTCCGTGACCGATCTCTTCACTGGTTCTCATCCTACCTATCCCAATGCACCTTCAGTGCTACTTAAAACTCTACTACCTCCTCTCCTCTTCCTTTCTCTGTCGGGGTCCCCCAAGGTTCTGTTCTTGGACCACTCCTTTTCTCAATCTACACCTCCTCCCTGGGTCAGCTGATTGCCTCCCATGGCTTTCAATATCATCTCTACGCTGATGACACCCAAATCTATTTCTCCACCCCTCAGCTCACTCCTTCAGTCTCCTCACGCATCACCAGCTTACTAACAGACATTTCAGCCTGGATGTCACATCACTTCCTCAAACTCAACCTGTCCAAAACCGAGCTCATGGTATTCCCTCCCCCACGGTCCTCTTCCCCTGATTTCTGTGTCAACATCAACGGCGCAACTATCAACCCGTCCACCCATGCCAAGGTCCTAGGTATAATCCTGGACTCTGAACTCTCCTTTCGGCCACACATCCAGTCACTGTCTAAAGCTTGCCACCTCAACCTCTGCAACATCTCCAAGATACGTCCCTTCCTAACCAATGATACCACTAATCCACTCCCTGGTTATCTCTAGTCTTGATCACTGCAACTCCCTTCTCATTGGCTTACCTTTAAAAAGACTATCCCCCCTTCAGTCCATCATGAACACTGCTGCCAGGCTCATCTGCTACCCCTCTTTGCCAATCCCTCCATTGGCTGCCACTCAACCAATGAATTAAATTCAACTTACTAACCATAACTTACAAAGCCATCCATAACTTGGCGCCCAGCTACATCACTAATCTGGTCTCAAAATACCGACCAACTCGTTCTCTTCGTTCCTCCCAGGACCTCCTGCTCTCTAGCTCCCTTGTAACCACTTCCCATGCTTGCCTCCAGGACTTCTCCAGAGCCTCTCCCATCCTCTGGAATGCTCTACCTCCATCTGTCCGACTATCTCCTACTTTGTCTACTTTCAGACGATCCCTGAAAATACATCTCTTCAGAGAAACCTATCTGGCATCTACCTAACAACTGTACTTTTATTTTCTCCATCAGCCCATCCCCCACAGTTATTACCTCTTGTATCTCTTGACCCTCCCTCTTAGATTGTAAGCTCTAATGAGCAGGGCCCTCTGATTCCTACTGTATTAAAGTGTATTGTATTTGTACTGTCTACCCTCAAGTTGTAAAGCGCTGCATAAACTGTTGGCGCTATATAAATCCTGTATAATAATAATAATTACATTTCATGTGCATGTAAAGGAGGTGTCCCAATACTTTTGGTAATATAGTGTACATCTTATCTGACGAGAAGACACACCAATAGAGGAAAACCACTCTTGGCTAATTTTCTGTTTTAGAATAGTTTCATTGTCTGTAGGGTCATGTTATGCTGTTCTTCCCATTACCTGTAGTATAATGTTCATCCTGTTCTGTATTCATATCCAATGCCTGGACTCATTTACAGCTGTTTTCACATTTTCATTGTGTTGTAGTTATCCCCCTGCTGCTTATGGCCTGCTAAGCTTGGTCAAGCAACAAAAAAGACACATAAACCTAGTTGATAGCATGAGGCCTAGTTTATACTTGTGGTTGAGGGGCAGCAAAAATAGGCAGTTAAGCCGTGTTTTTACTGTCCCATAACTGCTTCTACTTATGCTATAAAGGCAGCTATAAAAGGGTACACACGTACATCACGGTGCAGCAAAAATTATCCCTCCAGTCACATTTGGCAGGCAGTAAACAACCTATTCACACAGGGCTGCTGATTGGGGGGGGGGGGACCACCAGTCCTCCTGTAGGGGGCCCGGCACACAAGGGGGCCCCAACAGGTAATTGGTGTGGAGGGGCAATTACATAAGGAAGCCCTGTGCAGCCCTCTACAGCAGCTGAAAGCCAGTCCCCCCCCCCCCTTCTGCCACCTTCCAGCTGCTGCAGGGAGAGATACAGACACAGAGTATCATTCCTGTAATTGCTTCTCCAACACCGATCCCCTCCCTGTTCTGCCTGCTTCTGATCCCCTCCCCATGTGCCCCCTTTTCACTGTGCCCACCCCCTGCAGGCTTCTCTGTCCTGTAAAAAAAAAAACATAACAAATTGGAAAATAAAATTAAACATTGCAATAAATAATTTTAAAAAATATAAAATAATTGTAAACATTTAAAAATTATAATTTTTTAAAAAACAAATGAAATAAAAACTCAAAAAGGCTCATTCAAACAGGTTTTTTGTTATGTTTGTGTCTGCTAATAATGACTTTAGTGTATTTTTTGTGAAAATACCATCTTGATAAATTCAGGGGGCTGCCAGGTAGGTTGTACGGGGCCCCGTGATTTCTAACAGCAGCCCTGTATTCACATGAATGAGGCTTATAGCTGTGGTGTGGTTTTCCCACTGAAAAAGCCCATTTGGCTGTCAGAAAAAGAAATAGGAAAAAACAGGCATCCAGCAGGTGGCAGTATGACCAACTGAATGGCGCTGTGTTGCAGCCACCCCATAACTGTATGCAGTGCACATGGTTACAGCACAGTAGTGTGGGGTTTTAGGCGTTGAAACAGGTGCTGGGGAGGTAACATGTTACATCCCCATCGTCTGTCTGTCAATCGCCCTATGAAAAGTGATTCATCACAGACAGCGAAGCCAGTGTGAACAAGTCCTATCCCTTCTTGGAAATAATCTGTGTTAAGCCTCGTACACACGTACCGATTGTCGGCCGAACGATCGGCCGTCTTTTGTCCAGTGTTGTTGTGTTGGTTGAAATGTGCTCTAGACTGCACACAAATTTTGTCGGCCAACAACAACCAACTGCAGAAGAGATGTCATGTTCTGGTTTACTTTCCGTGTGTTTTTTCTTCTCTGAGCATGCCCAGTCTTGCTCATCTGGCTTTTGTCGGCCGAAATCTGTACTGACTGACGAACAATCGGCCGTTCCTTGTTGGCCAACAAAAATTTTATAGCCTGCACACCAGATTTTGTTCGGCCGAAAAGTCGCAGTCGGTTGTCGGAAGCATCATACTAACAAGCCGACAATCGGACGTTGGAAACCCTATTTTCCCTCCGACCAGCGGTTCGGATTGGATAAGAATGGACAGACGGTCCATTCCCATCCGATTCCCCCACAGAGAAGAATGGGGACCTGACAGCTGTTATCCTCCTGCTCAGCGGGGGATCAGCGGATCGATCCCCCGCTGAGAAAAACGGAGTCCACCTGACGGATTCCGTGTGCGAAAGCGGCCTAAACTAAACCTAAGGCTACCCATACACAGCTGAGCTAAAGGAAAAAAAAGAAAAGGGGACTGATTTTCCCATCCACAAATTCAGCGTGGATGGGGGAATCTATCCCACTGAGTCACTGTATTCTGACAAAGGGGAGATTCCCCCTCCTCCCCATCCTAAGAATACACAGATCATTTCAGTTCAATCAGCACTGCAGCATTGATCTGTGTATTCTAAAGCCCCGTACACACGTGCAGATTGTCGGCCGAACGATCGGCCGTCTTTAGTCCCCGGGCTGTCGTGTCCGCTGAAAAGTGCAAAAGACTGCACACGAATTTTGTCCGCCAACAACAGCCGACTGCAGAAGTGATGTCATGTGATGGTTAACTTTCCCTGTGTTTTTTCTTTTCTGAGCATGCCCAGTCTTGCAAATCTGCTGTCTGTCGGCCGAATTCTGTACTGACTAGCGAACAATCGGCCGTTCTGGTGTCGGCATGCAAAAATTTTAATGCTTGCACGACAGATTCTGTTCGGCCGAAAGTGCGCTGTCGGCTGTCGGAAGCATCATACTAACAAGCCGTAAATCGGCCGATCGGTCGTCGGCCGAATCTTTTCGGCCGACAATCTGCACGTGTGTACGGGACTTAACAGGGGGATGCGGCAGAGTCTCCCAGCTAATAGAATACGACACAGCGGGGAGGAGGATTCAGATCCTTGCAGCTTATGAGATGTACGGTACAGCTCTTTTGGGGAGAAAGATGGCCACCAAGTTGGAGGGGCTTTTAAACTAGGAGACGGGGGGGAGGGCTCAGAAGTAGAGTCAGTCAGGAGGGAGCAGAGGACTGAAGGCAGTTGTAGGGTCAGCAGCGACAGTAGGTCCACAACGTCAATCGGTAGGTCTGTGCGGGAAAACCTCAGACCAAACAGGAATAAACATAACCACCAATTGCGCTCAACTTCGGTAAAACTAAGAGGGGTATATGCTAATGCCAGGAGCCTAGCTAATAAAATGGATGAGTTGGAAATATTAGTACATGAGGAGGACATAGACCTTGTGGGAATAACAGAGACTTGGTTCGACCCCTCACATGACTGGCTGGCCAATATCCAAGGGTATTTGGTGTACGGGAAGGACAGGGTAGGAAAAAGAGGGGGAGGGGTATGTCTCTATGTCAAGAACAATATAAAGGTGATAGAAAGGAGTGACATTACGGAAGGGATGAGTATGGAGTTAGAATCTGTGTGGGTTGAACTCCATAGGGAAGGAGAAAAGGGGAAAGTAATTGTGGGGGTTTGCTATAGGCCACCTAACCAAGGGGAGGAGGTAGAGCTGGAATCCTTAGCACTAATGGGTAAAGTGGCAAAATTGGGATCAGTCATCATATTGGGGGACTTCAATTATCCCGACATTGACTGGGATGAGGGTACTGCACACTCACAGAAGGCCCGCCTATTCACAGAAACCTTACTGGATAATTACATGTCACAGTTGGTGGATTCTCCGACTAGAGAAAATGCAGTCCTGGATCTATTGATCACTAATGACCCAGACATAATCTCGGAGGTAGTAGTCCAGGACAACCTGGGCTCTAGCGATCACAGGATGATCACATTTAGTATAAATAACAATATAACAAGGCAAGTGGGGAACATAAGAACCCTAAACTTCAGAAGGGCAAACTTTCCAAAATTGTACTCATTGATGGAAAGGGTAAACTGGGACCAAACCCTGGGATCACTGACCACAGAGGAAAAATGGGAATGCTTTAGGACCATATTAAGCAAATGCATCTTGCAGTGCATTCCTATGGGAAATAAATTTAGAATAGACAAAGCCAAACCTGGCTGGCTAAACCGTAGCGTCAAAAAACTTATTAGGGGAAAAAAATTGGCCTTCAAGAAATATAAATCAGAGGGCACAGTATCGGCTTTCAAGCAATACAAGGAGGCAAATAAGAAAAGTAAACACGAAATCAAGATGGCTAAAATCAACTTTGAGAGACAAATAGCAGAGGATAGTAAAAAAAAACCCAAAGAAAATCTTTAAATATATCAACAGCAAAAAAACTAGGGCAGAGCATATTGCACACATAATTAACGATGATGGGAGGATGGTTACAGAGGACACTGAAAAAGCAACCGTGCTGAATGCCTTTTTCTCGTCAGTCTTTACACAGGTAACGGAGGGGTACACTGACCATGACTGTATGGTTAGTAGTAATACACAGGACTTGCCACTATGGCTAACAGAGGGTGAAATCAGGGAAAGGCTGGATAAACTTAACACAAACAAATCACCAGGCCCGGATGGCGTACATCCGAGAGTACTCAAGGAACTCAGTAAGGTTATATCGAGACCACTGTTCCTGATCTTTGCTGAGAGTATTAGGACAGGAGATGTACCAGGGGATTGGAAGAAAGCTAACGTGATTCCGATATTCAAAAAGGGGCAGAGGCATATCCCGGGAAATTATAGGCCTGTCAGTTTGACATCAATAGTATGTAAACTTCTGGAGGGGATGATAAGGGACTATATCGTAGAGTTTGCTAAAGACAACAACATCATCAGTAGTAACCAGCACGGGTTTACAAATGGGCGTTCTTGTCAAACCAATCTCTTAGCATTCTACGAGGAGGTGAGCTGTGAGCTAGATAGGGGCAGACCAGTGGATGTGGTGTACTTGGATTTCGATAAGGCGTTTGATACAGTTCCTCACAAGCGCTTAATTTATAAAATAAGGTCTGCAGGTATCGACAGCAGAGTTTGCTCTTGGATACGGAATTGGCTTAAAGGGCGTGTCCAAAGGGTGGTAATAAACAGCGCATACTCAGACTGGTCTGAGGTAGTAAGCGGGGTGCCCCAGGGCTCAGTCCTGGGACCAACCTTGTTCAATTTATTCACAAACCGCATTGAGGACGGGATCAGTAGTGCGTTATCAGTTTTTGCAGATGACACAAAATTGGCCAGGGCAATAACTTCACAGCATGAAGCAGATATCCTACAGAATGACCTGGACAAAATAACAGAGTGGGCAACGACATGGCAAATGAGGTTTAACGTGGAGAAGTGTAAGGTTTTGCACTTGGGGACTAAAAACATAAAAACACAATACACGTTAGGAGGGGAACCCTTTGGGGAATCAAAAATGGAGAAAGATCTGGGAGTCTTGGTAGATGATAGATTAGGCAATAGCATGCAATGTCAAGCGGCAGCTGCCAAAGCCAGCAGAATATTAGTATGCATAAAGAAAGGGATGTATTCCAGAGATAAGACTATAATCCTTCCACTTTATAAAACTCTGGTCCGACCGCATCTGGAGTATTCTGTCCAGTTCTGGTCGCCAGTCCTCAGGAGGGATGTGTTGGAGCTGGAGAGAGTCCAGAGAAGGGCAACTAAACTAATTAGGGGATTGGAGGACCTTGACTATGAAGAGCGTCTACAATCGCTCGATTTATTCTCCCTGGAGAAGAGACGTCTGAGGGGGGACGTGATAGCAATTTATAAATATCTTAATGGGGATCCCAGCTTAGAAAAAAAGCTGTTCATTCGAAGGGATTGCATGAGGACTCGAGGGCATACAATGCGATTAGAGGAGAAGCGTTTTAACCACAGGCAACGTGGGGGGTTCTTTACTGTTAGGGCTACAAGATTGTGGAATTCTCTACCACAAGAGGTGGTTTCTGCGGGTAGTATGGTGGCTTTCAAAAGACTCTTAGACTTACATCTCAAGGATCAGAACATTCAGGGGTATGAGAGATGATTACAGCCACACACACCTACACAGGTTGAACTGGATGGACTATTGTCTTTATTCAACCTCACCTACTATGTAACTATGTATGTAACTATGTAACTATGTGAGGAGGAACAGGTAAAACAGGTACTCATTACCACCAGGAGATTGGTGTAATCTGAGGAGGGTGAAACTGGGCTGCTTCGTTTTATAACGAATTAAATAACCAAATTATATAAAGTAAGGTGGTTTTCAAAGTATACACCCACATAATGGAATATTTCACACAACTTATGAAATATTTCTATCCATTGCTAGAATAATTCTCCTGATAGGGCTGCTTGCACAAAGATGGTGCTTGGTCTAACAATGCTTCTAAATGTTTGTAAAAATGATCAATGCTCAATAATCCAACAGTGCTATGAACACTTACTGTAAATTAGGCCAGGATAATACCCACAGGGTGCGGTCAGCTGTTTTTACACATTAATGCATGTCTTAGAGTGTCACCCCTTCTGAGCTGCATACACAGTCACTTATATGACTCTACCTATAATTGATTACAGACAGTCCCTGGGTTACCTATAATTGATTACAGACAGTCCCTGGGGTACCTATAATTGATTACAGACAGTCCCTGGGTGACCTATAATTGATTACAGACAGTCCCTGGGTTACCTATATTTGATTACAGACAGCCCCTGGGTTACCTATAATTGATTACAGACAGTCCCTGAGTTACCTATAATTGATTACAGACAGTCCCTGGGTTACCTATAATTAATTACAGACAGTCCCTGGGTTACCTATAATTGATTACAGACGGGTCCCTGGGTTACCTATAATTAATTACAGACAGTCCCTGGGTTACCTATATTTGATTACAGACAGCCCCTGGGTTACCTATAATTGATTACAGACAGTCCCTGGGTTACCTATAATTGATTACAGACGGGTCCCTGGGTTACCTATAATTGATTACAGACAGTCCCTGAGTTACCTATAATTGATTACAGACAGTCCCTGGGTTACCTATAATTGATTACAGACAGTCCCTGGGGTACCTATAATTGATTACAGACAGTCCCTGGGTTACCTATAATTGATTACAGACAGTCCCTGAGTTACCTATAATTGATTACAGACAGTCCCTGGGTTACCTATAATTGATTACAGACAGTCCCTGGGTTACGAACAAGACAAGTTCTGTAGTGTTTTTTTATATATAAATTGTATTAGTTTTCTTAGGAATAGAGAGCAAAGTGTAGTCAGTTCTCTAGCTGTGCTGAGAACTCAACCTGCTCTCCTCCGATGATCAAATTTGTGTTGACACGCCCCTCCCCCTTTCTGCACAACCATTCACTGGGAAGTTCAGTGCACTGCTGTTTCTCCTTCCCCACCTCTTTGAGCTCCTTATACAGCTGAGAACAAAGGGAATGTGATCACTTATGTATTATTTCTATTTTAAACCGAGTGGGTTGTTTTACAAGGTAAGGGTTCACATATGCTTTAAGCAGTAGATGTGTATGGATTATGTTTGGAGAATAAGGATATCATTTTGTGTCACTTTAACCGCTTTACGACCGCCCGCCGCAGTTATACTGCAGCAGGCAGCTGCTCCTGCGCGAACCGCCGTAGCTATATGTCGGTCGCGCGCAGGAGGCTAGAGGGCGCACTTCCACCCCCGCTCAGCAGCGGGGAAGCTGATGCAGTGGGCAGGCGGCTCCGATTGCCACCTGACACCCGCGATCGATCCCCGCTGAGAGAGGATGGGCAGCTGTTGTAAACACAGCTGACCATTCTTCTCTCTGGAATGATCACAGAGTGCCTGTGATCCTTCTATATAGGAACACAAGTCTCTATGGTCATTTCACAAGCCACGCCCCCCACAGTTAGAATCACTCCCCTAGGCTTACATTTAACCGCTTGATCACCCACAGGGTTAACCCCTTCCCTGCCAGTGTCATTAGTACAGTAACAGTGCATATTTTTAGCACTGATTACTGTAGTAATGTCACTGGTCCCCCCAAAAGTGTCAAAAATGTCAGTTAGGGGTCCGATCTGTCCAACGCAATGTCGCATTACTAGTAAAAAAAAACAAAAAAAAAAAACAATAAAAATGACATAAATCTTTCCCGTAGTTAGTAGACACAGTAACTTTTGTGCAAACCAATCAAAATACACTTATTGCGATTTTTTTTTACCAAAAATATGTAGCAGAAAACAAATTGGCCTAAAATGTTGAAAAAATGTGGATTTTTTTAATTTTTTTTTTGGGGAATGTTATATATCAGAATGTGTAAAATATATATATATATTTTTTTTCAGAATTGTCGCTCTTTTTTGTGTATAGCGCAAAAAATAAAAATCGCTCAGGTGATCAAATACCACCAAAAGAAAGCTCTATTTGTGGAAAAAAAAAGGACATCAATTTTATTTTGGTACAGCGTCGCACGACCGCGCAATGGTCCGTTAAAGTAACGCAGTGCCGAATCGCAAAATAGGGCCCGGTCTAGAAGTGGTTAAAGAGATCCAATCATGAGTTCTTGCCAGATTCAGAATGTTCAACCCTAAATTGTTACAAATTTTCAGATGAATATTTAGCTGGCAAAAGTTGTTTCCATTCAGGCTGCAGTGATGGAAATGTGGCCCTGATCAAAACAAACCAATGCCATTTGGTGTCAGCATGCAACAGGCCAAGAATTTGGCACTGAAAAGCTTGCGATTAAATGTCTGCGTTGAACAGAACACATTTATGGGATTAGTACTTTGCACTCTTCAATCAGTAAGTTGTTTGTGTGAACATTGCTTTGCATTAGCAACTGATAAAGATACAACTTTGGTGTCGCACATAATGAATGCTTGCAGCACCTGCTAGGCCGAGTGCCAAGCCTGGGATTACTAATGAAACTGAATACTTTACTTGTCACTTGTTCCTAAATAATAAGCATTGTAGGAGCGTACATTTAAAATAGAATAGCAAGGAATGAATCAGAACATTTACACAAATGTATTACCCTAGGAATAAAGCATTGTACCTAATCAACATAAGCAATAATTTGTCATTTGTATTGTAGCTGGATGGGATAGCAGGCAGGACTTTATTCTATAACTTTAATAACTTAAACTAAAATAAAAGAGACTGACAACACCATTTGGAAAAATAAAGGCCGCGGCCGTTTTAATACTTGTATTAAAATTTGTTAACATAAACTCAAATAACTTTAACCCGATCACTGAGATCCAGGTTACCAACAAATTATCATATCAAAAGCAAATTATCCAAACATACTCAAACCAATAAAAGGGGTAAACCACAATAAAAAAGTCCCTCTTTGCACCACGCAAAGATGACCCAACAAGTATAAACTGGCCGCGACAGCCAAGGGGAGGGGAGGGAGGGGAACAAAACTTCTTATCTTGACACGACGTTCTTCTTGAGGTAAGTGGCGCTCCAGGAGCCGAGCCCCCCTTTAAATAGATCCTGGGCAGGCTCAAGGGCGGGAAGGAAAACAAGAAAGAACCAGTTTAAATGTTATTCTTCCTAGCTACAGAATAAGCCCCACAGTGATTGGGGCTTATTCTGACCATACACTGGCTAGCCCATCTAAATCTGCCTAGTAACCTACTGTAATGACTTAAAGGATAGTTATCTTTACAAAAAGCCTGCCGCCATCCCATCTAGAAAAAGGGGCTCATTTGAACCCCTTTTTCTTTACATGGGATAGCAGGCAGGACTTTATTCTATAACTTTAATAACTTAAACTAAAATAAAAGAGACTGACAACACCATTTGGAAAAATAAAGGCCGCGGCCGTTTTAATACTTGTATTAAAATTTGTTAACATAAACTCAAATAACTTTAACCCGATCACTGAGA
Source organism: Pelophylax lessonae (assembly GCF_965119305.1). NCBI lineage: Eukaryota > Metazoa > Chordata > Amphibia > Anura > Ranidae > Pelophylax > Pelophylax lessonae. The sequence goes on along the minus strand of NC_138774.1, from coordinate 103,562,977 downwards.
TCCAGGTTACCAACAAATTATCATATCAAAAGCAAATTATCCACCAGACAGGAGGCTAAAGCCCTCCTGTCACAACCCCCACAGCGCGGCCTTCTCAACACATGTACCCAGATTGGTATTGAGGATATCAAGTCCGATATCGGAGAGGTGAATGTTGTCAGACCTGTAAAGCCCGGCGATACCACCCTCCAGCTCAAAATGCCGGAAGGACAGAATGCCTGCAGAGCCTAACCACCTGGCTAAGGCTTTGTTGATCCTCCTCCGCACCTTCTCTAACGGTTTAAGGTGCGGGTGTTTGAACCATACAAGCCGGGGAACAACCTCAGAAAATACAATCCGCATACCCGGGTATGCAGTATGTAAATAAACTAAATCATCCCTAATCCTAAAAACTAGATCTAATGACCTAAACTTCCCAATGTCATTTCCCCCCAGATGAATGACCATTACATCGGGGGGGGAAAGGACCGTTAAAAGCCTGCTAAGCTCGGGTAACAGTTCAGCCCAACACATGCCCCTCTTACTGAACCATTGGACATGATAGAAGCGTGGATCCAAACCAATGTTCTCCGAGTAAACTCGTCTCCTGGCTCTCGCACGGGCCCAATGAACAAAGGAGTGGCCAACGATCCATACAGAGAGGCAGACAGAACCTAAAAATCAACAACAATTGTTAGGACGAATATATGACATATATGCATTCGACTTCCATCTACCAATCGCTTTTAATGCCTGAGCTTTAACCCCCAACCTAGCAGCTTCAGTAGCCGCACCGATCCTGAAGGAATGCGAAGACAGCTGGGAATGCTCCAGGCCCGCAGATTGCAAACATTTGCGCAAAACGGCATTGAATTGGAATTTCGTTAACGCTTTACCCGACTGATGAACAAAAAGAGATCCCGCAAAAGACGACCGTATCGCTAAAAACCTGCGCAACAACAAAACTGGGCACAATGCAGAATTACGGTACTGGTGCAAATAAATCCATTTACCCACGCCCAACTGATCAGTTTTAGAAAAACGCAACAAAATGCCGACGTCTTTCTCGCGAAGGTCAATATCGGACAACAACAAGCCGAAACCGCTATTCGCGTCGTGTACAAGCTCCGAAATCCGCAGGGCACCAAAAAACATTACCGAAAACGCCGCCTTAAAAAGCGCAGATTCATAAGGCGAAAAACAAACACGCTCGGTTGCTAAACAAAGTTGCTCCAAAATATGAGGGGTGATCGCCTCCCTGCCATCAGGGCGCCAGTTTGCCTTCCGATAGCCTTTCAAAGCCTGTCGGACAGCAAAAAAGGCAGAGCAGGGAGGATGATTCTGCAACTTAGCGAAAAAGGAAACACCAGCAAGAAGCTTATTGATATGGGACCAAGAATATTCCTTTGCAAACAAAAAATTCAAAAAAGACAAAACTAGATGTTCTGAAAATTTATCAGGAGATTCACCCATGGAACACAGATGTGCCAACCAAACATCCCAAGCCGATTGATATCCGGCTAGGGTAGCTGGGGCCAGAGAACCTGCGATATTAAGGGAAACCAGATCTATACAATGCCCCATAGCCGTGCCGGGTAACGACAACCCACCTGATCCGCATCTGGAAATAGTCGAAAAAATCGCTCCATCTGCAGACGAGACAAAGAATCTGCCAAATCGTTATCCTTACCAGGCACATAAGCGGCCTTTATCCATATGTTCAATTTTAAACAACGGGATACAAGGTACCGCAAAAGATTCACAACAGGAGGAGATTTGGAAGACAAGCAGTTAATGGCAAACATCACCCCTTTGTTATCAGTGCGAAACAAGATGCGCCTATTCTGGAAATGTGAACCCCAAACCTCAAGGGCCACCACGATTGGGAAAAGCTCCAACAGCACGCTATTGCGAGTGTAACCCAATCGCTTCCTTCTATCAGGCCAAGAGTCAGCACACCAATGAGTTCGCCAAATGGCGGCAAAGCCCACCGAGCCCGCTGAATCTGTGGCGAGACAGAAGTCCTGATCGGTGACAAACTCATCTTGCCACACTGCTCTGCCATTAAAATAAATCAAAAACTGCACCCAAACCAGCATATCCTCCTTGACATCAGAGGACAGGCGGACGTGCGCAGTAGGTGATTTAAGACCGGAGATAGCAGCATAGAGCTTCCTGGCAAATAACTTTCCCAGAGGGATAATCCGAGAAGCAAAAGCCAGCAGCCCCAAAAGAGACTGCATCTCCTTCAAAGTAACCTTCTTCTTGCGAATCATAGTCAACAAACAGGATGTCAATTTTTCTACTTTTTCCCTGGGCAACCTAAATTCCATCAAAGCTGAATCTATGTGAATACCCAAAAATTGTACCTCAGTAGATGGCCACTCCGTCTTTTCATGTGCCAAGGGGATCCCGAACTGTTCACAAATGTCAAAAAATGTTTCAAGCAAATGCAAACAGTCGGAAGACCCAGCTTTACCCATGAACAAAAAATCGTCCAAATAATGGACGAGACAAGAAGAACCCGATCTGCTGGACACAACCCATTCTAAAAAAGTGGAAAAACATTTGAAATAAAAACAAGAAAGGGAGCAGCCCATGGGAAGGCACCTATCAAAGAAAAACTGATTCCAAAAGAAAAACCCCAAGGAGTTAAAGGAAGAAGGGTGGACTGGCAGCAGGCGAAAAGCGGATTTTATATCCGTTTTTGCCAGCAATGCCCCCTTTCCCAAACCTCGCAAAATCACCAAGGCATTCTCAAAGGAAGAATATTGCACAGAAGCTTCGTCTTCGCTGATCTCATCATTTAAAGACTCCCCAAAGGGGAATGACAAATGATGGATGAGACGATAGGAATTAGGTTCCCGCTTCTGAACAATACCGAGAGGAGATATGCGAAAACCGGGAAATGGAGGAGATTCAAAAGGGCCAGCAAACCGACCCGCCTGCAACTCCTTACAGATCTTTTCAGCAACCACATCCTCAAGGCAAGCAACAGATTTCAGGTTTTTTACCAGAGTGCAACCCGTGCCCTTAAAAACAGGCAAAAAGAAACCACAAGTGAAACCCTCAATTACCAGCGTGGCCTTCGCCTTGTCGGGGTATTGCAGAAGCCACGGGAGCATTGCGCACAGTTTCACTGGGGTTGTTGCCTTTTGAAAAACCCCCTGCCGGTTGAGAACTCTGCATTCTCTTAAAACACTTGGCAATTGGGTGCGAGCCCGCACAGAATGCACATTCGTGTCTATATCTACAATTCCCAGGCCATTTGCATTGAGAGTCGTTGTAACTGAAACAGACCCCTTTGCGAAAGGAATGGGAAGTAGAAGGCTGCTGAGTAATTGAAGACTGTTGTCTACTAAAAGAAGGCTTCTGGGGCAACAACAGATCCAGCCAAAGGCTGATATCCTTGACACCCCATTTCAAATGTTGCTGCACAGCCAACTTCTGGCGGAAGGCGACATCATAGGAGAACCAAGCCGTCCCACCAAAGTTTTTGTAGGCTTCTAACACGATATCCAAATGCTGGAAAAGACCAACACATTTGGAGGGGTGCTTCTCACAAAGCACAGCCGAATATATAAAAAACGCTTGCAGCCAATTATAAAAATTTTTTGTCACTGGGCGTCTCCGCTCCTCCTCGTCCTTCTTGTCGCCCTTGGAGACAAACTCCTTAGCTGAAGGCAGCAAAGAAAGCATGTCAACATATAGACCACTCCAGATTTTCTCCTTCACAGAATCGGATAGGTGAAAACCCAGAGGGGACATCTCACAAGTCAAAGCCTCCCTGAGGCACACCTCAGGAAGATTCTGAGTCCTGGCCAGGGCGACAGAAGCAGGAGGATCAGCCAGAGGAGAGGCCAAACTGGAAGGCGGATTAGGCACCGCGCTAATTCCTAAAAGGCCACTAGATGGCGCCCACACATCTAAAGGGGAAGATGTCTGCACCCGAGCGTCAGCAGACGCACTAGACACAGCCACTTCCCCCCCCGTTGCGGGCACCGGGCCAAGAACTTGTGGGGCAGTAGATAAAACCTGCCTAAATTCTTTAAGGAAGTCAGACAGAATCGCTGACATTGTAGTAGCAGAGGCCAGAGGAGACACACCCACCCCCCCTCCTGATACCCCCTGCCCGGCCCGCATGTCCCACCCGGCGGGCGCTGCGTCCCGATCCGAAAGGTATGGTACGGCCAAAGGAGGGGAAACCACCTGAGGAGGGAAAAAAATTAGCTGCCTCACCTGGCCCCGGGACGGGGGGACGAACTCCATGCTGCTGCTGCACAGGAACCGGGTGCCGTGAAGACGCCGGGGCTTCGACTAGCCCACCGGCGGGGAACGATGCCGAGCTGGATCTTCCCTCGCTACCGGCAACGAGCTGCTCCTTCCGGGCGTCGGGCGGCCCCCTCCGAACGATGGGCGGCTCCCTCCGGGCGACCGACGACTCCCTCTGAGCGACGGACGGCTCCCTCCGGGCGACGGACGGCTCCCTCCGGTCAATGGGCGGCTCCCTTCTGTCGACGGGCGGCACTCCCCGGACGACCAGCGGCTCCTTCCCGACGACGGATGACTCCCTCCGGGCGGCAGGTGGTGAGTAGCGGCGGCGGGGCGCCCTCTTCCTCTTCGCCGGGACGGCCTCTTCACCGCGAGTCTTCGGCGCGCCGCACCGACCTCTGACCGAAGGACGATCCTCTTCCGCCGGTTCCGGTGTTGAAAATGCCCTCCGACCTCCGACGACATCCGGTACACTTCTTGACCCGGTGACGGCTTCCGGGCGTCCGCTTGACTCGATGACGACATCAGTGCGCAGACTTGACCCGGTGACGACATCCGCTCTACTTGACCCGGCGACGACATCCGCTTCACCGATGGATCCGCCAGAAGACACCGACTCCGGGACGACAGCATCAACGGGCAGAGGCTCCGCCGGACCGGACGACGAGGAAGACATGGCCAGACAGCGCCGGATCCAATCTTCGGAACCCGCTTCCCCGGCCCTCTCGATCAGCTGGCGGATGAGACTCATCTTGTCAGAAGAGCTGGAACAAAACTTCTTATCTTGACACGACGTTCTTCTTGAGGTAAGTGGCGCTCCAGGAGCCGAGCCCCCCTTTAAATAGATCCTGGGCAGGCTCAAGGGCGGGAAGGAAAACAAGAAAGAACCAGTTTAAATGTTATTCTTCCTAGCTACAGAATAAGCCCCACAGTGATTGGGGCTTATTCTGACCATACACTGGCTAGCCCATCTAAATCTGCCTAGTAACCTACTGTAATGACTTAAAGGATAGTTATCTTTACAAAAAGCCTGCCGCCATCCCATCTAGAAAAAGGGGCTCATTTGAACCCCTTTTTCTTTACATTCTTCCTATATTCTCAGCTAGTCGTGGTGCAAATAAGCACATTAAATCGATATTAATGTTTCTGCAATGCCGAAACATGTTTTGGAGACAGTGGTGGAAAGATTGGAAACCCTACCCATTTTTTATTGCTGCTTTGTCCCCAAGACAGAAGATGGCAATCCAAAATTTTAGAGTTGTCACTAGAACAAGAATTGTGGGCACATCTTCTGGCAGGGACACCTGTTCCTGTGACAACTGTCTAAGAAGAGAATTCCACTCACTTTCTAGAGATTTCCTCACAATTCCTGTTGCTTCTCCTGGACAGGAATTGAATGGACATAGCAGCAATTAGACACTTCATTCCTTGAAACCATATTTGGAGTCTAATAATTGGCTCTGAAATGGTTTAGGTCATATTTTTATTATTACTACAGGATTTATATAGGGCCAACAGTTTGTACAGCGCTTTACTAATACTAACTACTAAAGGGGACAGTACAATTAAGCCCCGTACACACGCACAGATTGTTGGCCAACTGATCGGCCAACTTTTGTCCAGTGTTGGTTGAAATGTGCTCTAGACTTGCACTGGACTTTTGTTGGCCAACAAAAACCAACTTCAGAAGTGATGTCATGTTCTGGTTGACTTTCAGTGTGTTTTCCTTCTCTGAGCATGCCCAGTCTTGCTCATCTGATTTTTGTCTGCCGAAATCTGTACTGACTGAGGAACAATCGGCCGTTCTTTGTTGGCCAACAAAAATTTTATAGCGTGCACACCAGATTTTTTTCGGCCAAAATTTTGCAGTTGGTCGTCGGAAGCATCATACTAACAAGCCAACAATCGGCAGATCGGACGTTGGCCAACAATTTACGGCCGACAATCTGTGCGTGTGTACGGGGCTTAACAATACAGAAGGAATAGGAAGGGCCTGCTCATGGAGCTTACAATCAAAAGGAAAGAGGAGGTGGCACAAAAGGTGATAGCTGCAGGAGATGGTTTGATGGAGGTGACACAAGTGCAGTTCTTTGGTGGAGGCCAGGGTAGGCTTCCCTGAAAAAAATAGTTTTCAAAGATTGCCTAAAGGCGGACAGGGTGGGGGCTGACGGACATACTCGGGTAGGGAGTTCCAGAGGATGGGAGAGGTTCTGGAGGCAAGCATGGGAGAAGGTAACAAGGAAGCTAGAGAGCAAGATGTCTGGGGAAGAGCTGATAGGATTTAGGTAATATCTGCAGATGATGTTGGTGATGTAGCTGGAGGCAATGTTGTGGATGGCTTTGTATGTTGTGGTTAGTATTTTGAATTTTATACGTTGGGCTAGTGGAGGCCCGTGAAGGGTTTGGCAGAGGGGGGGCAGCAGTCACAGATCAGTTTGTAAGGTGTATAAGTCTAGCAGCAGCATTCATAATAGAGTGAAGGGGGGTAGCTTGGCCAGTGAGGAGGGAGTTGCAGTAATCAAGGCAGGACATAACCAAGGTGTGGATAGGTTGTTTTGTGACGTTGTGACGTCGTTGATCAGGAAGGGGCAAAATCAGAAAATATTGCGAAGGTTGAAGTGGCAGTATTTAGCCAATGATTGTATGTGGGGCCCAAATGAGAAAATAGCACCTAGCACCCTGGCATGTGAGGAGGGACCAACAGTTGTGCTGTTGATTTCTATGGTATGAGTCACGAGTAGGGGTTCGGGGAGGAGGAAAAATTACAAGCTCTGTTTTAGAAAGATTGAATTGAGGAAATGTTGGAAGTTGTACTGATCGCTGTCATTTTGTTTTTCTTGGCAGAGTCCAGCCTGATGTTGGTCCAGTTAAGTTTGGCATTCCTTAGGGCTCAATCTTGAGTCCCTTAAACCTAGTACAAACGATCGAAAAATTGGACAAAAAATTCCACTTTCGAAGCAATCATACGATAATAATAATCTGATCATTAACTTGCAAGAGCCAATCACGACAGTCCAACTGAAACTATCTGAAGGGACAAACACAAACATTTTGTCGTAGGAGAGCTGTTTGTACGATTTTCATTTAATCCAGACAGTATTCATTTGAAAAGAAATCAGAAGAGCAAGACCATGCATGCTTGGAAACGAAAGAATACATCACAATACAAAACAATGCATTGCATCATGTCAGAAGTTGTATTTTATTGTAAGAGAATTTTTGTAAATTTAGTAACCTCTTCATTTTCAATTTGAGACCAGCAAGGAAAAAAGAATCCGTTATATTCTTATCGTGTGTAAAAGGCTTACTTTTTAGCATTTTTTTTTATAGGTTTGCACTTGGCCAACTGCTTAGCTCACATGGGCTCAATTATCACTTCTATGCTGACGATATACATCTTTATACTTCTATACATCTTTATACTTTGGCAGCTTCTCACCTATCTGACTGTATTTGTGATATAAAAACATAAATAGCCAACAATTTCCTTCAATTAAATTCTGACAAGACTGAAGTCATGCTTATTGGCACCTCCCATCAATTAAGTAAGTCCTGGTAACCTATCAATGTTGAATCTATTGCTGGCACTGTACTTGAGCTTCAGTTTAAATTGAACAATTTACGGATCATATTTGCTGCTAGTTTAAACTTTGATCCACATGTACAAAATGTTGTCGGAACATCTTTTTTCCACTGAGGAAACATTGCTCGGCTGTGTCTTATGCTATCATACACTGTAGCTAAAAAGCTGATCCATACATTTGTGTTTTCCCGACTTGATTATTACAATGCTCTACTCGCTGGTGTACCTAAATCTACTTTTAATCGAATACAATATGTACAAAATTCTGCAGCCAGAATCCTGATTAGGTCTGATACAAGTGATCATATCACCCCTATCCTGGAATCCTTGCACTGGCTACCCATCAGATTTCGCATAGACTTTAACCACTTTACCACTAGAGGATTTTGCTGTCTTAAGTCTGGGCCACTTTTTGCGATTCGGCGCTGTGCGAATTTAACTGACAATTGCGCGGTCGTGCGACGCAATACCCAAATTAAATTTACGTCCTTTTTTTCCCACAAACAGAGCTTTCTTTTGGTGGTATTTGATTACCTGTGCGATTTTTACTTTTTGCGCTATAAACAAAAAAAGAGCATAAATTTTGAAAAAACAACAATATTTTTCACATTTTTTTATATGAAATTCCCCCCCAAAAAATTTAAAAATCAAAACTTTTTTAATTTTTTGGCCAATTTGTTTTCTGCTACCTATGTTTGGTAAAAAAATTCACAATAAGCGTATTTTGATTGGTTTGCGCAAAAGTTATTGCGTTTACTAACTAAGGGAAAGATTTCTGTCATTTTTGGTGTTTTTTTTTTTTAACGAGTAATGGCGGCGATCTGCGATTTTTTTTTTGCGGGACTGCGACATTGCGGCGGACATATCGCACCCTTAACTGACATTTTTGACACTTTTGGAGTTACCAGTGACATTACTGCAGTAATCAGTGCTATATATATATATGCACTGTTACTGTAAAAATTACACTGGCAGGGAAGGGGTTAATTTTATTGGCGAGGGAGGGGTTAAAGTATGCCTGGTGCTTACTGACGTGTGTGGGGGGAGGTGACTGACTGAGTGACACAAGGACAGATCCAGGGTTCAGCTATGCTGAACCCTGCAATCTGACCCTGCCTGTCACTTAGGAGATCCGCCCCCTTGTGTTTACACAAGCGGGCGGATCTCCACACTAGATCCCCGACGATCGGGGAAGAGCAGCGGCGATCACCGCTGCTCCTCCCCTGGCCCGACTCCCGCTGTGACTGAATACAGCGGGAGCGCGCCGCCGAGAAAGGGGAGTGTTTGATGACGTAGATCTATGTCGTCAGACGATAACGAGCCACTTTGCCGCAGTACTATTACCGTACGCAGACGGCAAGTGGTTAAAATGCTCTTACTCACGTATAAGGCTCTTCATGGCTTGGCACCCAATTATCTGTCTGAACTTTTGTCAACTTACTTCCTCCTCTTTATACCCTACACTCCTAAAGTTCTGGTCTTCTGTGTGTCCCCCATACTCACCTACACTCGAGGGGAGACAGAGCCTTCTCCTGCTATGCTCCAAAACTCTGCAATCCACTTCCAAAGAACATCAGAGAGTCATCTTCTCTAAACCCATTCAAATCAAATCTAAAAACTATTTTCTTTAGACAAGCTTTCAAATAATTGTCCCTTTTTCTTTGGTTTTATCCTGTGTATTTCTTGCGTCTTCCTTGTAAAGTGCATTGAGAAGCTACTTTTAAATGCGCTATATAAAATAAAGGTTTATTATTATTGGGGATCGACCGATTATCGGCAATGCTGATATACCGGGGGCCGATACACACTTTCCCCCGATATATCGGAATCGGCCCCTGAGATTACCGATATTGCCGATATTTCGGGAAAGTGCTTGTACCGGAGTGATGCCTGCAGCTAGAGGCATCACCTCGGTACCGGCGTCCATAGCCGACGATCGGCTGTCTTGTAATGACAACCCGATGCGGAACAGAAGCCGCTCGGCTGTCATTACAAGGAGTGGGAGGGGATGTCTCCCCCCTCCCTCCGCAGCTCGCCCGGGTCTCCCGACCCAGATATTTTATGCCATATGGCACTGCGTTATTTTAACTGACAATTGCGCTGTCGTGCTACACTGTACCTAAACAAAACTAATGCTCTCCCCCCCCCCCCCACAAATAGAGCTTTCTTTTGGTGGTATTTGATTACCTCTGCAGTTTTATTTTTGTGCTATAAACAAAGAAAGACCAACAATTTTGGGGGGAAAAAAATATATGCAATGTCACTGTACTAATGACTCTGGCCAGGAAGGGGTTAACATCAAGGGGTGATCAAAGAGTTAAATGTGTGCCTGACCAGTGCTTTACTACTGCAGGGGGGGGGGGGTTGTACTAGGGGAAGGCATGGATCGGTGCCTCTGCTTAGCTGACACACAGGATCCATGCTTTCTGTACTGACAGAATGGCGATCTGCCCTTTTTACATTGGCAGACCACTGTTCCGCCTCTGAAGCATCGGCGGGTGCCAGTGCACATAGAGTCCACCGTACCCGCCCATCAGCTACTGCTGTGTCTAATCACCGTGGGGTGGTGGTGGGCGGCGCACATGCCCCAGACCTGAAAGTGCAGGATCCCTTACTAGGTATGTGATTCTGCGCAGCACAGTTGCCTCCCCCCGTATATGTAAGTTATACGGTCGGCAAGCGGTTAAAGAAAAAATGTAATGCACATTTTTTTTACGGGTAAGAAAAAAAACATTAGCATTTATTTATTTTTCTAGGAGCCTGTAAAGCTCCTGCAGACTGTCTGTCTGTACCCCTGATAAGGGCAGGCAGTTACTGAGTGACAATGAACTGCTTTCATCGCTCACGGTGCCCTGATAGTTCAGTGAGAACTGCAAGCGGTCAGCCGCAAAGGCAGACGGTACTTGTAGTTGATTCGTTCATAGACCTTTGTGAATGAATGACAAAGCCATGTGGGCAGAGCCCCGCACAGTTATACTCTTTTTGAATAGTTACAGCCAATGCAGGGAAAAGATCCCTAACCCGCTGTCATGGGGGAGCAGGCAGATGCTGTACATGTTACACCCTAAATATGGTGAACTTATCCCATATTATGCCTATAGTCAGAAGGCTTTGCAGGTTATATTCTGCAGAAAATATCCTGGCTGTGCTATAAATGTTATTGTCAGGAGTGCAAAGTGTATTTTTTTCACACTTTCTTCATATCAAAAATATTTAAAATATTTAAAATAAATATAAACAAATCAAAATGTAACAAAATTAAAACTGTACCTGTTCCCATAAAATATGTACTGTATAATGCAGAGGAAAAAATGTTATTTGGCACAAAAGCAAGACTTCAATTAAGGTCTGGGAGCCCAAGGTTTTAAAGTTGTTGTAAAGGCTGAAGACTTTTTACCATGCATTCTATGCATAAAGGTAAAAAACCTTCAGTGTGCCGCTCCCCCCTCCCCCTCCTTATACCTACCTAAGCTCGCTCTCGCTCCGGCGACGTGCACAAAACCCAAGGCTCTCCTGGATCTCTCCCTCCTGATTGGCTGATATTCAACAGCAGGAGCCAATAGCTCCCGCTGCTGTCAATCACAGCCAGTGAGGTGGGAGAGGGGCGGGGCTGAGCTGTGCTGTCTGCATCCTATGGATGCAGAGAGCCGACTCGGGAGTCAGCATTAACGAGTGCCCTCACAGCAAGCGGCTTGCTATAGGGGCACTTGGCAAGGGGGTGGGGCACATGGGTCCCAAGAAGAAGAGGGTCAGGGTTGCTCTGTGCAAAACCACTGCACAGAGCAGGTAAGTATAACATGTTTGTTATTTTTTTTTATAAAAATAATTTCTTTACAATTACTTCAAAGCAACCCTTGCTGAAAAGAGACGTCGGTGTATAAGAAACGCAGAAGATGGCAACAGTGGCCACAGGGAGCCAGGAGTTGTCAGTGCTAGAGGGGAAGTCTGATATAAATTTTCAAATATGCTATATATAATTCAAGATGCTAGGAGCTAAGCAGTTATTGAAGAGTGTCACATAGTAACTGACAGCTGCATACATCACAACACAGACTACTAATTTATTGATGGTATTGTTGCTCACTAATCAATTCTTCATTGAACAGGATCTGGGTGTTAAGCTGGGTATACACGCAGACTTTTTTTCTTTTGACCAGCAGGTCTTTTTTCTTTTGCCACATCAACACAAGCATTGTGGATGAAGGGATCTCCCCTCTACGTCCACATTGCTTCCCAATCAGAACATACTGATCAGTGCTGTAGCCATTGGCTGCATGCACTAATCCAATGTTGGTTTTTCAGCAGGATCATTCAACAAAAGCCGGTCAGACAGGGGTACACACAGAGCGAAATTCAGCCGATTTATTTTGAACCAGACAGTTTTTGGACTGTGTATGCTCAGCTTTACTCATTGTGATCTGGCTCAAGTGTAACCCCAAGAACCTGACAGCTCCAGAGGAACTTTGAGTAAAAGCGAAGGCTACAGTCATATGGGCAGCTAGCCCTGGTGGGAATGACATTAGCAGGAATATGCTGATTCTTGCAGCTGTTTTTGTCACCTGGGAGTGGCTAGCTGTGGCTGCCGGCCTGTACATTTTACTTTTGTAAAGTGCTGAGCAAACTGTTGGCCCTATATAAATCCTGTATAATAATAATAATGACAGCTCAGCAGAGGCCGTAACTATTCATGGCAATTTGCATAATTAACAAACAAAGAGCTGGGGGGGCACACACTGAACATGCATTTCTAAAGCTGGTGCAGCAGCTGCACCAGCTTTAGAAATGCATGTTCAGGGTGTGCCCCCCAGCTCTTTGTTTGTTATGTAATCAGTCCTGACCAGACTTCTGGGGTTGAGCACCCCGCCCTCCCACACCTGAACTCTATCAGTGTCCACTAGCAAAGCAGATATAGGAGGAGTCCCTTATAATGCAGTTGCACATCTCTCCCAGTAAGGAGTAAGCATCTCCAAAGGTGAGAGGTTGGATTCATCCTTCTTTTTAAGGATAGTGTAGGACCCACTGACAATGGGGTACTTTGACGTAGTGGTGGGCTAGAGCACGATATGGCCATATGGTGGGACCAAATCCCCATTTTTTGCCTTTATATTTGATAGTCATTTCTTTTGCATGTGTGCGCTATTCTCTGTAAATTTGCATTATTGCCCATGCAAAAATAGACTAAGAAGCTGGGTATGTTAATGCAGGTTGATTTTTACACCATTTAATGCAGTTATCTGTATATTTTAAAAACCAATTAAGCCCATTCATGCTAGAGAGTTTTAGTAACGTAAAACGGACCTAAAGTCAAAACAATGTTTAGATCCACCTGCCCCCCCCACAGCTGAATATGAATTTCATCTTTAGCCAATGTGAGATTGTACTAACTAATTGCCCATATACACAGATCACTCATATAGCAATCTTAAAAGCCTCCTTCAAGCACGGTTCACATTTGTGCGAACTGAATGCAGGCTTCTCCACATCCAATTCACATGACATGCGATTGTGATCAGCTCTCAATGGAGCCGTTTCACACAGGGCCGGGCGGCCCCGAAGCAATTTGCAAAAGGGTCCTGTGCATGTTTAGGTCTGGTTCAGGTGTGAATTCAGGCAAAAGTTTGGAGTTGAATCGCACCTGTACTGATGAACAGACACGCACAGGACCCCAAGCGGTGGCACATATGTGAACCCGGCCTTACTTAATTCCTTGCATCCCCTTTATGTGCAGCCCAGCCCAGTAACATTCTTACCTTTCTACCCTGATCCAGTGATGTTCACTGTTCTGTCATGCCAATTACCAACCAGCCTTCCCATAGAAAACCTCTGGCTGCCTCCTCTTCATACTGTATATGGGACTCCATTTATTTCTATGGTACAGATGTACATTTCAGGACCACTTGGGGCTACCATGAGCATGGCTCTCCCATGCACATTATGAAGAGGAGATGGCTGAAGGTTTTCTATGCAAGGGCTGGGGGGCAATGAGCAAGAGTGATCAGTGAACATGACTAATCAGGGAGAAAGGCAAGTATGTTACCAGGTGAGTAGCACTCAGGGGATGGGGAAAATTAACCACTTAAGCCCCGGAGGATTTTCCTGCTAAAAGACCAGGGGGTATTTTGCGATTCGGCACTGCGTGAATTTAACGGACAATTGCGCGGTAGTGCGGCGCTGTACCTAAACAAATTTGACGTCCTTTTTTTCCCACAAACAGAGCTTTCTTTTGGTGGTATTTGATCACCTGTGCGATTTTTACTTTTTGCGCTATAAACAAAAAAGAGCGTAAATTTTGCAAAAATAGCAATATTTTTCACATTTTTTTATATGAAATTCCCCCCCAAAAAAATGTAAAAATCAAAATTTTTTAACATTTTCAGCCAATTTGTTTTATCCTACCTATGTTTGGTAAAAAAAATTGCAAAAAGCGTATTTTTATTGGTTTGCGCAAAAGTTATCGCGTTTACTAACAAAGGGAAAGATTTTTGTCATTTTTGTTTTTTTTTTAACGCGTAATGGCGGCGATCTGCGATTTTTTTTTGCGGTACTGCGACATTGCGGCGGACAGATCGGACCCTTGACTGACATTTTTGACACTTTTGGGGTTACCAGTGACATTTCTACAGTAATCAGTGCTATATATATGCACTGTTACTGTAAAAATACACTGGTAGTGAAGGGGTTAACTTTATTTGGGAGGGAGGGGCTGTGTGTGTCCCTAGGGGCGTGCTTTCTACTGTGATTGGCTGTGGCTTGAGCTGTAAAGACACTGATCAACGGATCTACATAGTAGATCCGTGTGATCAGTGTCTTTACACCGAGGAGAATGACAGGTGGCTTGTTTACACAAGCCGCCTGACTTTCTCCCTCTCCCCCGCCGATCGCCGAGTGACCGGCGGACATCAGGTCCGCCAGTCACACGCGCGGGGGGGGGGTCCGTGACCGTGCGGGAGCGTGCTCGCTCCCCAGACCCTCCTAGGCTAGTGACGTTAATTAACGTCACTCTGCCTGGCAGGGGCTGACCGCCGCAGTAAATCTACTTGCGGCGGTCGGCAAGCGGTTAAAGGAAGACTTCAAAGGTGAAGTTGCTCTCTAAGGTTGCTAGATGGAGGATTTGTATGTATGAGCAATTAGTTACTTCTTATTTTGAGTTTGATAGCGTAGGAAAAGATTATAACCTCTGACAAGTTTGTAGGTGTCTTTTGGCTGGGTTCACATTGGTGCAAATTGGATTTGGGCTTTTCCTGCATCCAATTCGCATTTCAGGAGACTGAACGGCTCTCACTTGAGTCGGACACACAGCTCCGGGACAGCTGAAGAGCGGTTTGCAGAAGGGTCCTTGTTCGTCAAGAAAATCATTGTGATACTTCTTTGTACATGGCCTAAAATATCTACAGAGAGGTACATGCAGTAAACATCACAAAGAGTGCAGCATCTGAAAACATTTACTTCTTCACATTAGATGCAATCTTAATTAATTTAACAATCTTTAAGGTCTCTTTATTAAAAGTTTCAAAATATACAAATACCATATACACACAGCAAAAATACAAACACAATTATATAAAACTACCACCAACCCATATTCAGTGTCAAATCACAGCATAATGAGGTACATACTTCATGGAGATCTGTCCAGGAAAAAAAAAAACTAGGAGGTGCCTGCACATACCTGAAGACATTTTAAAATGCATTTATGGACCACAAAACTGGTGTGTTCTTATATGCAAGTCTCAACACTTCCCAGTAGTGTTGAAAGCTCCTCGCCTGTTGGCCCAAGGCTAAAATGGGCAGACTTTTAATACTGCCAGAAGTGTAGAATCTAGCAGAGGAGAATGCCTTGGGTTTTTTGGGTGCCAGGATACACTTGAAGAGGAAAGAAAATATATGCAGACACCTAGGGGTGGCTGGACTGTATGCATTTATGAATGTTCTAGTTTTACCCCGACAGGTGTATTTCAAGGTACCAGTGTAATCTTAAAGTGTACCTTTTACCTGCACACATGGCAAGTGGTTATTGTGTAAACTATTCAATAAGAACAATACTAAATAATTCTATAGGAACCAGAAACTCTGCTCTTCCATTATAGCCCAAGTCCATCTAAATCTGGAATTTCAGTTTTAAGGGTTTGCTAGGAAGTGAATCACCTACCACCCACTTATATTGCATTCTGGTGTCACTCTCTGGATGCTGCGTTCTGCAAAATGTAAAGTAACTGTAAAAGAATGACCCCATTATGTCGGTAGTAGAAGGGTAAAGTTATTACCCATTTTAGCGAGATTTTCGCACTGGAATGTTTAATATATACTGTATAAGCCAGCTGGCGATTCAATCCAAATATACCCAAAGAAAAACGAAGTACCAGTTTAACATAGATCTCAAGTAGTATTAAACCCGAAAGCAAACAAATATATTATATTGCAGCTTACCAATTCTTACATGTGATGGTTGTATTGGTTTCCTTTTTTTAGGCTTTCTATCTTCTATTTTTTTTCTGGTAATCCAGCCAGTAAGTCAGTTGTTAAACAGAAAAGCTCTCTTGCAGTTACAGGGGTAAGACAAACCATTTAACACTAGAAGGTGTGATTAAAATAATCCGCTTTTATTTATGTAAAACCTTTATCGAAAAAGAGAAAAATGGTTTGTTGTAACTAATTATAAAGTGTGCGCTGGAGTTTGGCTTCATTTAGATAGCATATCTAAATCTACCAGTACATCCAACACTCCCCTCCCCCCGGACTGACAATCTGCTTCCTGTGCTCATTCATCCAGAGTGGTGTCTGTATAATACAGGTGGTGTGTTCCTGGCCAGGTCATCAGGGGAAAACAAAGGGGGGAAAAAAGCCTAAAAAGAACAAACATGCATTTGGGTTTAACACCACTTTCATCTTTATTTCTGCTAACTAGCACTTGATACAGTTGCTTGGTTGACTCAAGAAAATAACTGCTTACACTGTATATACAAGGCAGACAGGACTGCTCCTTTCATGAAGTGAGTTGAGAACTTTGTCTCGAACGGCACCCTCTAGGAAACTTTCTTACCTTATGGACCTCCAGCCATCAGTAGGATTTTGCAGAACTTGGATCTCTGCACACACAGTGCTATGAAAAGGTGGGTATTACTGCTGCTGGACAGACCCAGTCAAAGTATATCCAAAGCCAGAACTTTTTTTATTTGTATATTGCGTGGAGAAGCGTTGAAACCCCTATCTGTTTTTTTGTTTTTTTTCTGTATCCCCACTGGGGGGATTCACTATTCATCCGGATGATCATGGTCACCAGGACAGGAAATATTATTGGGTAATTGAGCAGAAATAGAGGACATCGTCAATTGGGGGCATGTGTAACAGAGGGGATTTCTTGTTTTTTTTTTTTCTCTCTCAGGGAATTTCCCCAATAAAACATAAAAAAAAAAAAAAAAGTATAACTGAAGGCAAAAGTGGATAGAGATTAGAACACCTGTTTATTTTGCGGTCTGTGCCTTGGTTAGGTAGAGTCTACCTCTCTATTTGTCCTGTTTACTGTCATCATTGAAAGTACATGAAAATCCCAAATTTTGGGCTGTCGTCAAAAAAGTACACAGAGGAAAAGTCTTCCAACTGGGACACTAGTTGTGGTGACATTAGGGGACCTCAAGGGATTCCCTTAAATTGTAGGGAATTTCTTCCACTTCCTGTTTTGTCTATAGGACAGGAAAAGAAGGTAAATCTTTCCAATGGGATACAGATACCATACGAAAAACTAACAGGGGGTTACACCCCTTTTCTTACTTTATCCAACATGAAAAATAATGTTGCCTATACTTTTACTTTAATCATTTCCCACTCTATCCAAAACAAAAAAAAAATAAAAAATTTGAGAATAAAAAGGTATACCTTAGGTGTTGCCTTGAGTAGTTGCCACACAGAATGGCAATAAATGAAAATGAGGATTAGGTATTGCTCATCAAATGGGGAATGGGCAAAAAAACATGACTTTGTTATACTTATGTGCCAGGAGATATGGTACTGTGACAGATACTCTGCTAATACTTCTAGCCCTGAGAGAGTGGGCAATTTATAAAAAAAATGTTTTTTTTTTTTTTTCAAGTCTGTGATGGATATTTCTAAAGAAGAATGTTACAAAGAGCTTTTATAAAGACTTTGGGAAGGAAAGTGAAGGTTGCACATGGCCCTGTGGCCTCTGGTCTTCCAAAAGTCACAGCTATTGCAACTGTTCTACTGCCTGCAGATTTCCTGTTTCTGCACTTTGCTCTCGGCAGTCAGGAAATCCACATCGACCTCTGTGGGACCACTACTTTGTAGGATGCAAAGATATGAGCAGAAATGGGTAGCTTGTGGCCATTAGCTGAACAGTGGGGAGAGCTATGACTGATGTAGCAAATCTAGTAATGTGTAACTTTCCTCACCTCCCACACAATGACCTGGTTAGTAAAAGAGGACAGCTGGCTCATCACAAGACTTTCATGTCCACAGTAGCAGAAATACAGCAATATGAAAATCAATATTAGCCTGCCTCCTTCCCTGTACTCACAGCTCCCATCAGGTGCACAACCAGGAGCACATCCCCGCTCAGCTGTTCCACTGGTCAAGCAAAAATGAGTGGGCTGCACACAGATTCTGTCACTAATGTATAACCAGTTTTATTAAAAAAAAAAAAAAAAAAAAAAAAAAGAACAGGATTCACAATATATGGTCTCGCCTGTCCCACCTCCTGCTCCAACGCGTTTCACCCACAAAGGGCTTAGTCATGGAGACTGGATGATGTGGATCTTCTAATTGCATTGGTGCTGGCATTGGTGTGCAGACCATTCATTTCAGTTTGATGAGCAGAACTACAGTAATGGAGTCTTGTGGACAAATTAATGTCCATGGTCTCTTTGGCCAGGAAACACAAATAACACTGAAAGCATCAATGGTTTGCATTTGTATATTTGGTATATGCAGAAATGCATTGCTGAGTGGCTGGAGGTCTAAAAATGCTGATGTGGGTATATTTTAGCAGAAGAGTGGAATAACTGCACAGCTATGGGACCGGAGTCATACGTTTTACTTATTTATTTTCATCTGGCCGTCCACAAATAAGCAATGTTTTGTAGCTTTTTATTAAACACTCTCTGCTCATTAATATGCGTGTCTGTACCAGAAAAAAAAAAAATTATAAAAATTTAAAGACATTTTTTAAAAAAGCCCCCCAACACTTCAACATGTTTGACTTATTCGTTCATGGCCTCCTACAGAAAGGCAAGTAACCAGGGAATGTATTATGTATGAAAATAAAGAGGCTCCGAAGTGCACATGTAGTTTTGTCTAGAGAACGCTGAATCACATAACACTTTACAACCATGAAAATGAACATACTTTCTGTATGAACCAAGAAATAAATTAATATTCAACTGTCCATTGACATTCAGTCCTTCTTTGCCAATTCACATTCTCTCTTGACACGGGAAAAAGGTCCCAGTTCCTTGCAAAATACAAAGTCCCAAAGCACACGTCCCCACGATGTATGGTAAGGTAAGGTGTCATAATACTCCGAAGCTATTCTACGTACCTGTATGTGATGAAAACAGAGGGATTAATGACACAGTGCTAAAAGATTTGAACATTTAGAAGCAAAATATTTTTGAAATTGCTGTAGTTTTTTTAGGTTTAAAAAGGTTTTAAAACTAAATGTTGTATGTTTTATTTATTTTTTTTTTAAACAATTAAAAACCCACTTTGTATTACAAACACACTTAGGAGTGATAGAGGATTTACAGATTATGGGTTTGTTTTTTAAAAATAGGAAGCACAGCACAATCTGTCTGGAGTGGGGGGAGGCTGTTTTCAGCTTGACCTATTGAGCTCGGTTAGCCAATATTTACCATACTGAAAATGCATATTTTTAAATATTGTTTTTTTAGTACCGATTAGAATAAATACAGAAAATATATGCAAAGCCACTATGCATTCCTTTCAATATTGTAGGAAGAGCTGTGTATTTCTTAAAAATGATGGGAAATTATTTGTATGCCATCCTTGTAAAACTCCCCTAGGGACTACACAAGCATAACATCCCATCTACTCTTTAGAAAACCCCTCAGGGTTAAACATGCAGGCATAGTTCTATAGGTTAGATAGAAGTACCTACAAAATGTGTGCTCAGAATGTCTTCATTTTCCTTACTAGTGCTTGCACTGCTCAGTTCCTGACATCCCCAGCCATCAGACTGCACTGCTCAGGTCCTGACATCCCCAGTCATCAGACTGCACTGCTCAGGTCCTGAAATCCCCAGTCATCAGACTGCACTGCTCAGGCCCTGACATCCCCGGTCATCAGACTGCACTGCTCAGGTCCTGACATCCCCAGTCATCAGACTGCACTGCTCAGGTCCTGACATCCCCAGTCATCAGACTGCACTGCTCAGGTCCTGACATCCCCAGCCATCAGACTGCACTGCTCAGGTCCTGACATCCCCAGCCATCAGACTGCACTGCTCAGGTCCTGACATTCCCAGTCATCAGACTGCACTGCTCAGGTCCTGACATCCCCAGCCATCAGACTGCACTGCTCAGGTCCTGACATCCCCAGACTGCACTGCTCAGGTCCTGACATTCCCAGACTGCACTGCTCAGGTCCTGAAATCCCCAGTCATCAGACTGCACTGCTCAGGCCCTGACATCCCCGGTCATCAGACTGCACTGCTCAGGTCCTGACATCCCCAGTCATCAGACTGCACTGCTCAGGTCCTGACATCCCCAGTCATCAGACTGCACTGCTCAGGTCCTGACATCCCCAGCCATCAGACTGCACTGCTCAGTTCCTGACATCCCCAGTCATCAGACTGCACTGCTCAGGTCCTGACATCCCCAGTCATCAGACTGCACTGCTCAGGTCCTGACATCCCCAGTCATCAGACTGCACTGCTCAGGTCCTGACATCCCCAGACTGCACTGCTCAGGTCCTGACATCCCCAGACTGCACTGCTCAGGTCCTGACATCCCCAGACTGCACTGCTCAGGTCCTGACATCCCCAGACTGTACTGCTCAGGTCCTGACATCCCCAGACTGCACTGCTCAGGTCCTGACATCCCCAGTCATCAGACTGCACTGCTCAGGTCCTGACATCCCCAATCAGACTGCACTGCTCAGGTCCTGACATCCCCAGTCTTCAGACTGCACTGCTCAGGTCCTGACATCCCCAGTCTTCAGAGTGCACTGCTCAGGTCCTGACATCCCCAGACTGCACTGCTCAGGTCCTGACATCCCCAGACTGCACTGCTCAGGTCCTGACATCCCCAATCAGACTGCACTGCTCAGGTCCTGACATCCCCAGTCTTCAGACTGCACTGCTCAGGTCCTGACATCCCCAGTCTTCAGACTGCACTGCTCAGGTCCTGACATCCCCAGTCTTCAGAGTGCACTGCTCAGGTCCTGACATCCCCAGTCTTCAGACTGCACTGCTCAGGTCCTGACATCCCCAGACTGCACTGCTCAGGTCCTGACATCCCCAGTCATCAGACTGCACTGCTCAGGTCCTGACATTCCTAGTCATCAGACTGCACTGCTCAGGTCCTGACATTTCCAGACTGCACTGCTCAGGTCCTGACATTCCCAGACTGCACTGCTCAGGTCCTGACATTCCCAGTCATCAGACTGCACTGCTCAGGTCCTGACATCCCCAGACTGCACTGCTCAGGTCCTGACATCCCCGGTCATCAGACTGCACTGCTCAGGTCCTGACATTCCTAGTCATCAGACTGCACTGCTCAGGTCCTGACATTTCCAGACTGCACTGCTCAGGTCCTGACATTCCCAGACTGCACTGCTCAGGTCCTGACATTCCCAGTCATCAGACTGCACTGCTCAGGTCCTGACATTCCCAGACTGCACTGCTCAGGTCCTGACATTCCCAGACTGCACTGCTCAGGTCCTGACATCCCCAGTCATCAGACTGCACTGCTCAGGCCCTGACATCCCCGGTCATCAGACTGCACTGCTCAGTTCCTGACATTCCTAGTCATCAGACTGCACTGCTCAGGTCCTGACATTTCCAGACTGCACTGCTCAGGTCCTGACATCCCTGGTCATCAGACTGCACTGCTCAGGTCCTGACATTCCTAGTCATCAGACTGCACTGCTCAGGTCCTGACATTTCCAGACTGCACTGCTAAGGTCCTGACATTCCCAGACTGCACTGCTCAGGTCCTGACATTCCCAGTCATCAGACTGCACTGCTCAGGTCCTGACATTCCCAGACTGCACTGCTCAGGTCCTGATATTCCCAGACTGCACTGCTCAGGTCCTGACATCCCCAGTCATCAGACTGCACTGCTCAGGCCCTGACATCCCCGGTCATCAGACTGCACTGCTCAGTTCCTGACATCCCCAGTCATCAGACTGCACTGCTCAGGTCCTGACATCCCCAGTCATCAGACTGCACTGCTCAGGTCCTGACATCCCCAGACTGCACTGCTCAGGTCCTGACATCCCCAGACTGCACTGCTCAGGTCCTGACATCCCCAGACTGCACTGCTCAGGTCCTGACATCCCCAGACTGCACTGCTCAGGTCCTGACATCCCCAATCAGACTGCACTGCTCAGGTCCTGACATCCCCAGTCTTCAGACTGCACTGCTCAGGTCCTGACATCCCCAGTCTTCAGAGTGCACTGCTCAGGTCCTGACATCCCCAGACTGCACTGCTCAGGTCCTGACATCCCCAGACTGCACTGCTCAGGTCCTGACATCCCCAGTCATCAGACTGCACTGCTCAGGTCCTGACATCCCCAGTCTTCAGACTGCACTGCTCAGGTCCTGACATCCCCAGTCTTCAGACTGCACTGCTCAGGTCCTGACATCCCCAGTCTTCAGACTGCACTGCTCAGGTCCTGACATCCCCAGTCTTCAGAGTGCACTGCTCAGGTCCTGACATCCCCAGTCTTCAGACTGCACTGCTCAGGTCCTGACATCCCCAGACTGCACTGCTCAGGTCCTGACATCCTCAGTCATCAGACTGCACTGCTCAGGTCCTGACATTCCTAGTCATCAGACTGCACTGCTCAGGTCCTGACATTTCCAGACTGCACTGCTCAGGTCCTGACATCCCCGGTCATCAGACTGCACTGCTCAGGTCCTGACATTTCCAGACTGCACTGCTCAGGTCCTGACATTCCCAGACTGCACTGCTCAGGTCCTGACATTCCCAGACTGCACTGCTCAGGTCCTGACATTCCCAGACTGCACTGCTCAGGTCCTGACATCCCCAGTCATCAGACTGCACTGCTCAGGCCCTGACATCCCCGGTCATCAGACTGCACTGCTCAGTTCCTGACATTCCTAGTCATCAGACTGCACTGCTCAGGTCCTGACATTTCCAGACTGCACTGCTAAGGTCCTGACATTCCCAGACTGCACTGCTCAGGTCCTGACATTCCCAGTCATCAGACTGCACTGCTCAGGTCCTGACATTCCCAGACTGCACTGCTCAGGTCCTGATATTCCCAGACTGCACTGCTCAGGTCCTGACATCCCCAGTCATCAGACTGCACTGCTCAGGCCCTGACATCCCCGGTCATCAGACTGCACTGCTCAGTTCCTGACATCCCCAGTCATCAGACTGCACTGCTCAGGTCCTGACATCCCCAGTCATCAGACTGCACTGCTCAGGTCCTGACATCCCCAGCCATCAGACTGCACTGCTCAGTTCCTGACATCCCCAGTCATCAGACTGCACTGCTCAGGTCCTGACATCCCCAGTCATCAGACTGCACTGCTCAGGTCCTGACATCCCCAGTCATCAGACTGCACTGCTCAGGTCCTGACATCCCCAGACTGCACTGCTCAGGTCCTGACATCCCCAGACTGCACTGCTCAGGTCCTGACATCCCCAGACTGCACTGCTCAGGTCCTGACATCCCCAGACTGCACTGCTCAGGTCCTGACATCCCCAGACTGCACTGCTCAGGTCCTGACATCCCCAGACTGCACTGCTCAGGTCCTGACATCCCCAATCAGACTGCACTGCTCAGGTCCTGACATCCCCAGTCTTCAGACTGCACTGCTCAGGTCCTGACATCCCCAGTCTTCAGAGTGCACTGCTCAGGTCCTGACATCCCCAGACTGCACTGCTCAGGTCCTGACATCCCCAGACTGCACTGCTCAGGTCCTGACATCCCCAATCATCAGACTGCACTGCTCAGGTCCTGACATCCCCAATCAGACTGCACTGCTCAGGTCCTGACATCCCCAGTCTTCAGACTGCACTGCTCAGGTCCTGACATCCCCAGTCTTCAGACTGCACTGCTCAGGTCCTGACATCCCCAGACTGCACTGCTCAGGTCCTGACATCCCCAGTCATCAGACTGCACTGCTCAGGTCCTGACATTCCTAGTCATCAGACTGCACTGCTCAGGTCCTGACATTTCCAGACTGCACTGCTCAGGTCCTGACATCCCCGGTCATCAGACTGCACTGCTCAGGTCCTGACATTCCTAGTCATCAGACTGCACTGCTCAGGTCCTGACATTTCCAGACTGCACTGCTCAGGTCCTGACATTCCCAGACTGCACTGCTCAGGTCCTGACATTCCCAGTCATCAGACTGCACTGCTCAGGTCCTGACATTCCCAGACTGCACTGCTCAGGTCCTGACATTCCCAGACTGCACTGCTCAGGTCCTGACATTCCCAGACTGCACTGCTCAGGCCCTGACATTCCCAGACTGCACTGCTCAGGTCCTGACATTCACAGACTGCACTGCTCAGGTCCTGACATTCCCAGACTGCACTGCTCAGGTCCTGACATCCCCAGTCATCAGAGTGCATTTTTTTAAACAAGCAATTCTCAAATTTTCATTGGTTTTTACAAAATCCCAAATAGTCCTTATCAAAATGTAAAACGAATCTACTAATCACTACCATGTGAGGCACTGGGGGAGATTTACTAAACCTGGTGCACTCAGATGATGATTGGCTACCATGCACAGCTGCACCAGATTCTAACTTCAGCTTGTTCAATTAAGCTTTGACCATAAGCCCCCGTTCACACTGAACAGAAGAACTTGCACGATTTCAAAGCCGCATTTCAGTCTGACTTCGGGGGCGACTTGAAAGACATCAGTGTGGGTTCCCGCACAGATGTCTATTGAAATCGCCCCCGCAGTCGCCAAAAGTAGTGCAGAAACTACTGTTGGAAATCAGTGCGGCACCGCAAAGTCAGCATTGCACAGATTGAGACACTCCTATTGCTGGCAATAAGCTCAGATTTGACCTGCGATTTGAGCTGTCAAATCGCATGTCAAATCACGCTGATGTGAGCGGGGGTCAAAACCTGGAAGCGGATTGGTTTCTGTGCAGAGCTGCTCCAGATTTTGCACTCTTCAGCTTTACTAAATAACCCCCACTGTAAAGGGAAAAGAAAAATGCCTTTAATTAACCAAAAAAAAAAAATAAATAATTAAAATTCAAAATCACTAAGAATACAAATAACCCTTGATAAAGAAAATACTTGCAATTCTGCTTTTGTGCATCAGGCCTATTAATAAGAAAATGGCAGCAAGAAAATATGACAGGAAAGGTATGACAGATGATCGTATAAATTTTTGCTAAATAACCGGTTTTACAAGGAGTGGAAAAATGTAAAACATGGGAAATTGTATGTAATCATGAGGGATTGTGTCATAGCCGAACTCCATTTGACCCTCGCATTTATGATGTAAGAGTAATGTGTTAACACAAATTCCAAATCAATTATCAGTTGACCAACCCATCCTACAGAAAACCCAACTGAACTTTGGAGCCTGGTCTGTTGATGCTAGAAACTGAAGAAGTTAATAGCTAACCACAATTTAAAGCCTACAGCCAGGTGCCCTACCCTTGTGAGCTCATTAGAAATATGGGTCACAACGTGCAGAGCCATCAAAAAGCCATTTGTGTATTTTATATGATACTGCAACAAAGCAGTTCAAGTACTGGTCAGATTCACAGAACGTACACAGAACACGCACTATGTAATAGCTTACTAATGAAACTTTGAAATTTACACTTTTTAAACGGGTCAGGTTGTCAAAGCTGATCATTTTGTTCATTCTAACAGATGGTGGGAGGGAGAGAAAATCACTCATTGGCTTGTATTTAAAGCAGGGCGTTCCACTTTAAATACTCCCCCCGCCTCCTATGCCACATTTGGCATGTCATTTATTTATTGGGGGGGGGAGTTTTGACAGGTACCTGCCCTCACTTCCGCTCGGACCACCTGGGTGATCCAAGCAGAAGATCTTCTCTCCCCCTCCCTGCAATCTTCACGTCACAGGTCCCAAAAGATTGCCCAACCATTCAGGAGGTGCAGTGCGCACCCGACTGTGCTGCCACAAGCTGTCGCAGCTGGGTGCCCACAGTTGTAATGCCGGCGAGAGGAGAGGGAGAGAATCAATGGTTCAGATGGCCACATCGCTGTATCCTGGAACAGGTGAGTGTGTGTTTAATAAAAGTCAGCAGCTATTAATAAAAGTCAGCAGCTCCACTTTTTGTAGCTGCTGACTTTTAATAAACACAAAAACGACTGGAGCATCACTTTAAGGCCCCTTTCACACATGCGGACCATTCAGATCCGCCTGTCAGTTTTTCAGGTGGATCTGAACAGATGCCCCATGCATCCCTATGGAGCAGCGGATACATGTTCACTGACATCCGATCCGATCCTGTCCCTCAAATCCGGACAGATGGAAACCCTATTTTCCATCCGTCTGGCGGATCAGATGAGAACTGACAGGCGATTCTCATCCGATTCCCCCATAGAGGACAGCGGGGATCTGACACCTCTGTCTCCGCACACAGCGCAGAGATGGAGCTGTCATCCGCCTGCTCAGCAGATCGATCCCTGCTGAGAAAAACCGGAGTCCATCAGCGGAACGGACCCGTTTGAAAGGGGCCTAACCGCTTGCCGACCAGCTGCCATACTTGTCTGGCGGCAGGTCGGCACTGTCCCACTAAACTACATACATGTACGTCGTTTCACCGGGCCACTAATGGGGGTGCTGATTGGCCACAGGGGGAGCCAACCAGCGGGTCCGGCACCCGCGATCGCTCCCCGTGGAGGCAGAGCAGCGGTCTGCCAATGTAAACACGGCAGACCGCTGTTCTGTCAGTAATGAACACAGGGATCCTGTATTCCTCCTATTTAGGAACACAGGTCTCTGTGTTCATTCAGCAAGCCCATCCCCACGCCGTTAGAAAGCACCCCCTAGGGACATATTTAATCCTTTGATCGCCCCTGGTGTTAACCCCTTCCCTGCCAGTGTCATTATTACAGTAACAGTGCATTGAGGGATCTGAGAAGAGGAGAATCTGGGCAGCTCTGTGCAAAACCACTGCACAGAGAAGGTAAGTATAACATGTTTGTAAAGTTTTGTGGTATTTAAAAAAAAAAACCAAAAAAAAAAAAACAACAATCACTTTAACCACTTTAAGAACGGAAGGATTTGCCGTCTTCCTGACCAGGCCCTATTTTGCGATTCAGGACTGCGTTTCTTTAATGGACAATTGAGCGGTCGTGCGACGCTGTACCCAAATTGATGTCCTTTTTTTCCCCACAAATAGAGCTTTCTTTTGGTAGTATTTGATCACCTGTGCGATTTTTTTTTTTTTGCGCTATAAACAAAAAAAGAGCGTAAATTTTGAAAAAAAAAAATAATATTTTTCACATTCTGCTATAGAACATTCTCAAAAAAATTAAAAATCAATTTTTTTTAACATTTTAGGCCAATTTGTTTTCTGCTACATATTTTTGGTTAAAAAAAAAAAAAAAAAACGCAATAAGCGTATTTTGATTGGTTTGCACAAAAGTTATTGCGTCTACCAAGTACGAGAAAGATTTATGTCATTTTTATTTATTTTACTAGTAATGGCGGAAATCTGCGATTTTTAGTGGGGCTGCAACATTGCGGCGGACAGATCGGACCACTGACTGACATTTTTGACACTTTTGGGGGGACCAGCGATTACTACAGTAATCAGTGCTAAAAATATGCGCATGTGGCAGAATACATATTGGCCTAAAATAATGAAAAAAATAAATTTTTTTCATTGGCTTTGTTTTATAGCAGAAAGTAAAAAAATGTTTCCCCCCCCCCCCCCCCCCCCCAGAATGGTCATTCCTTTTTTGTTTATAGCGCAAAAAATAAAAGATGTTCTCTTTGTATTGCTTCCTTTGTGTGAAATCACTGGTGTTCCTAACAGTCCTTCTGCTCTACTATAAAAAAAACTGACCAAACTAAGCAGGAGAGCACAGCGTGGTCAGTTTTCTAGCTGTGCTGGGAAAATCAGCCTGCTCTCCTCCAATGATTAGACTTATTAATTAATTTATTAATTGTCTGGTAATTAGGGGGCTAAAACAGACAGAGAGGAGACAACACAGCGCCTCCCCACCAACTCTCTATTGCTGTCTGAAAAGCGATCTGAATGCGGACCATGTTTCAGACAGCAAAGCAAGTCTAAATGAGGCCATAGGTTTCTATGGGGGCTTTGAGATGCAGCAAAGCACCAACAAAGCGACATTGGGTATAATATCTATCGGCATAGCAAAAGGAAAGCTTTTATTGGCATTCAGAGTGATTCAAAGATGCGGGTCAAATGCCACATTTTAAAGCAAGTGTAAACGAGGCCTTACTGAGTACTGGATCTCTTTCAGACTTTACATACAGTATCTCACAAAAGTGAGTACACCCCTCACATTTTTGTAAATATTTTATATCTTTTCATGTGACAACACTGAGGAAATTACACGTTGCTACAATGTAAAGTAGTGAGTGTACAGTTTGTATAACAATTTAAATGTGCTGTCCCCTCAAAATAACTCAGCACGCAGCCATTAATGTCTAAACTGCTGGCAACAAAAGTGAGTACACCCCTAAGTCAAAATGTCCAAATTGGGCCCAAAGTGTCAATATTTTGTGTGGCCACCATTATTTTCCAGCACTGCCCCAACCCACTTGAGCATGGAGTTCACCAGAGCTTCACAGGTTGCCATTGGAGTCCTCTTCCACTCCTGCATGTTGACATCACGGAGCAGGTGGATGTTAGTAACCCTGAGCTCCTCCACCTTCCGTTTGAGGTATGCCCCACAGATGCTCAATAGGGTTTAGGTCTGTAGACATGCTTGGCCAGTTCATCACCTTTACCCTCAGCTTCTTTGGCAAGGCAGTGGTAGTCTTGGAGGTGTGTTTGGGGTCGTTCTGTTGGAATACTGCCCTGCGGCCCAGTCTCCGAAGGGAGGGGGGGGGGGATCATGCTCTGCTTCAGTATGTCACAGTACATGTTGGCATTCATGGTTCCCTCAATGAAATGTGGCTCCCCAATGCTAACAGCACTCATGCAGCCCCAGACCACGACACTCACACCATCATGCTTGACTGTAGGCAAGACAAACTTGTCTTTGTACTCCTCACCTGGTTGCCGCCACACACGCTTGACACCATCTGAACCAAATAGGTTTATCTTGGTATCATCAGACCACAGGACATGGTTCCAGTAATCCATGTCCTTAGTCTGCTTGTTTTCAGCAAACGGTTTGCAGGCTTTCTTGTGCATCATCTTTAGAAAAGGCTTCCTTCTGGGACGCCAGTCATGCAGACCAATTTGATGCAGTGTATGGTCTGAGCACTGACAGGCTGACCCCCCACCCCTTCAACCTTTGCAGCAATGCTGGCAGCACTCCTACATCTATTTCCCAAAGACAACCTCTGGATATGACGCTGAGCACATGAACTCAACTGCTTTGGTCAACCATAGCGAGGTCTGTTCTGAGTGGAACCTGTCCTGTTAAACTGCTGTATGGTCTTGGCCACCATGCTGCAGTTCAGTTTTAGGGTCTTGGCAATCTTATAGCCTAGGTCATCTTTACTATATGAGAAAAAATGGTGATAACCAAAAAGAACTGCGCAAATGGATGTTCACATCCTTCTGGTACGGAGTATTTATTAAGAGCACTGGGTGAAGGTGTGGAGGTGAAGGTTTTAGATCCCACTTCTATCAAGTCTGTGCTTTTAAAAACTGCTGCGGTTAACCATGTAATCACCTTTGATGTTTTTAAGCACTAAGGACTTTATTTATTCACATATTTATATCAAGCCTGTGCTTTTATCAATTGTTGTGGTTACTAATTAATCACTTTGGATACTTTGAAGCACAGAGGACTTTTTATATTTACTTGTATTTATTTATTTGCACCAATGCACTTTTTTGTGAATAATAATCACTGAGCGCAATATATACTTTTAAATTTTCACATCTTTACTGTATGTAGAGCAACAATTATTTTTTTCAGATCCTCAGAGTTCTTTGCCATGAGGTGCCATGTTAATCTTCCAGTGATCAGTATAAGAGAGTGAGAGCAATAACACCAAATTTAACATATCTGCTCCCCATTCACACCTGAGCCCTTGTAACACTAACAAGTCACATAACACCGGGGAGGGAAAATGGCTAATTGGGCCCAATTTGGACATTTTCACTTAGGGGTGTACTCACTTTTGTTGCCAGCAGTTTAGACATTAATGGCTGTGTGTTGAGTTATTTTGAGGGGACAGCAAATTTACACTGTTATACAAGCTGTACACTCACTACTTTACATTGTAGCAAAGTGTCATTTCTTTAGTGTTGTCACATAAAAAGATATAATAAACAAGGAGTGTACTCACTTTTGTGAGATACTGTACATATGGACTGTCCTGTTTTTTTTATGCCAGGACTCTTAAGTCCCAGTTAGTTAAACTGCATATGTAACACATATCTACCACAGTTTTTTTATAGTAAAAGAACTCTATAAGTGGTCTTACCTCTGGAAGTTTGCTTCCAGGAATGCTGGGAAAGTCGTGATGTTCCATGTGATAGCCAACATTGAAGGTCAGCAGATTGAGTGGTCCATAGTAAGAGTATGTTTCATAGCCTTTTAAAAACATATAGTGCTCGGCAATAAAATGCCCAGATATGGGGTGCAGACCCATTGACAGAATGGACCCAGCCAGTAAATATACAACAGGCTTCAGCCCCCACAAATTATATATCACCATGTCAAAGGAAAACTGAACAATGGCATTAATGACTTCCATATGGGTGATAGGCTTGGGATTCAAATAGAGAGGTCGTAGGACATAGAGTAGCGGCTGTAGAATGATCCAGATTATTTTGCGTACAGGAGTACAGAAAAACCTGCCTTCGAAATCAGTGGGAATATCCACATCCAAGGTGTCACCTCCAAGATATCGGTGATGATCGATGTGGTACTTTTTGAAGGATGTTGAATATGGCATAGCAATAGGAAGATTAGCAAACATGCCAAAGAAACGGTTCCAACGGGCTGATTTGTTTCCAAATGCCACATTGTGAGAAATGTCATGAATGGCAAGAGTTAGTGAATGGTTTATCACACCACCAAAAGCATAGGACCAAAAAATCAACCACTTCCAGGACAGATCACGAACGAGGTAACAGCAAAGGATTTGGACAAGCACCATGCAACTAACAGTCCATTTAAGTTGTGGGTCAGGACCCATTAAATTCTTGATCTGTGGATATTTTGCTAAAATGATAGAGAAAAAAAAAAAGAAGGAAAAATTATTATTTTAGACAACAGATAAATTACACACAATGAACATAACATGGTCATATTAAGAAAACGGTGCAAAAAGTGTCAAAGCACTAAATTAGAGCAGCCAGTCAGATTTCAGATTGATGAAGACAACTAAAGGTTGAGGTAGAGGGTTGCAAAAATAATTTTATTTATCACAGGTACTCATATAGTGTCTGCCATTTAAGCCACGCTTTACACTTATATATTGTATATATTGTACATTTACATCGGTCCCTGCCCTCAAGGAGTTTACAATCTAAGGTCTCCATCTCACAATCATACAAAAACATACTAGGGCCAATTGAAACAGGAGCCAATTAACCTACCAGCAGGTCTTTGGAGTGTGGGAAGAAAACCGGAGTGCCTGGAGGTAACTTAAGCACGCACAGGGAGAACATGCAGACTCCAGACAGGTAGTGCAATGATTAGGATTCGAACCAACAACCCTAGTGCTGCTAGGCAGAAGTGCTAACCACTTTATAAGATTACCATTTACAATAATTTCTTGATTTTTGTTAGGATTGCAAAAGTATTTCCAACTCTGATGAAGAAATATCAATGGATCAAGGGGCCCTGAATCCATCCTACTCCTATGCAGTGATCTGCTAAAAATGTATATTTACAGTAGCATTTTAATGTTAATAAATTACACGACCTCCATGGATAAAACAAAACGTGCAGTTACTCATGGTAACCAATCAGAATAAACCTTCCATTGATCTGAGCCTGGTAAAACTAAAGTTCACTTAAAAAGTATACCTTGCCTATGTACCAAAATATTAATAATGTACCTGCTTGCAGACATGAAAAAACTTGGTACTAGGGCAGGCTTTACCTCAGCTTCCAGTTTGTTCTATAGAAAACGCCTTCATGAGGTGAGCTAATTTTGTGTATATGTGTATATACAGTGCACCTGGAATGTATTCACAGTGCTTCACTTTTCCCACATTTTGTTATGTTACAGCCCTATTCGAAAATTGATTAAATTCATTATATTCCTCAAAATTCTACAAACAATACCCATAATGACAATGTAAAAAGAGACAACTCACCGAGTTGTCCTTGAGTGGCCCAACCATTCACAGAGTTGTCCAACAGCCACTCCTTTGTTATCTTGGCTGTGTACTTAGGGTCTTTGTCCGGTTGGAAGATGAACCTTCGCCCCAGTCTGAGGTCCAGAGCACCCTGGAGAAGGTTTTCATCAAAGATGTCTCTGTACATTGCTGCATTCATGTTTCCCTCGAGCCTGACTAGTCTCCCAGTTCCTGCCACTGAAAAACATCCCCCTAGCATGATGCTGCCACCCCCATGCTTCACTGTAGGGATGCTACTGGCCAGGTGATGAGTGGTGCCTAGTTTCCTCCAGACATGATGAATGCCATTCAGGCCTAAGAGTTCAAAAACATGGTTTCATCAGACCAAATAGTTTTATTTTTCAGGGTCTGAGAGTCCTTCAGGTGCCTTTTGGCAAACCCTGGGCAGTCTGTCATGTGCCTTTTACTGAGGAGTGGCCTCCGTCTGGCCACTCTACCATACAGGTCTGATTGGTGGAGTGCTGCAGAGATGGTTGTTCTTCTAGAAGGTTCTCCTCTTTCCACAGAGAAATGCTGAAGCTGTGTCAGAGTGACCATCGGGTTCTTGGTCACCTCCCTAAGGCCCTTCTCCCCCGATCGCTCAGTTTGGCTGGGCGGCCCGCTCTAGGAAGAGTCCTGTTGGTTACAAACTTCTTCCATTTACGGTGATGGAGGCCACTGTGCTCATTGGGACATTCAATGCTGCAGAAATATTTCTGTACCCTTCCCCAGATCTGTCCCATCTCGGAGGTCAACAGAGAATTCCTTGAACTTCATGTCTTGGTTTGTGCTCTGGCACCTTATAGACAGGTGTGTGCCTTTCCAAATCATGTCCAATCAACTGAATTTACCACAGGTGGACTCCAATCAAGTTGTAGAAACATCTCAAGAATGGTCAGTGAACAAAGAATGCACATGAGCTCAGTTTTGAGAATCATGGCAAAGGCTGTGAATACCTATGTACATGTGATTTTTTATGTTTTTTTATCTTTATTACATTTGCAAAGATTTCAAACAAACTTCTTTCACGTCGTCATTATGGGGTATTGTTCGTAGAGTTTTGGAGGAAAATAATGCATTTAACCCATTTTGAAATAAGGCTGTAACATAACATAATGTGGAATAAGTGAAGCGCTGTAAATACTTTTGGGATGCACTGTGTGTATATTTATTTATTTTTTAGACCTTTGTTAATTCCCCTGTTTTACTGGATGGCCATGGGCTCACCATGTTAAAATCTCTGTACACTCAACTTTCTATTTACCAAATTCATGCAATATGAGGACCCACTTAATCTAAACAATCAATTTGTATCCAACCAGGCAGGACCTTGCACTACATAGTTGTTGGTAAATCTAATGATTGCACAATCAGATTGTAATGTGCGAGGAGCTTTAGGAGTCATCATGAGAAAAGAGATGATAGATAGATAGATAGATAGATAGATAGATAGATAGATAGATAGATAGATAGATAGATAGAGGACTGGTTTAATTTAAACAACATTCCCTCACCATGTTGACTTAAGATGGCCATACACGATACAAATCTGATGTAATAAGGGGACGAGTCTAAACAATGCATTCAATATATACCAAATCAGGCAGGCACCTTGCACTGCATGGTAGAACTAAAGTAGATTGTGTAATTAGATTGTATAGTGTATGATCAGCCTAAAAGCACTCAGACCTGAGTTGGATGGACTACAGTGAAAATTAAGTCAGTGTGTTCCCCCTCCCCGTGCTGGATTACATGAACCATGATACCTGGGTGTCTTTGCCCACTCCCTCCCATGTGCTTGCATAAATGAGGAAAGTGGGCAGGAATAAAAAAGAGGTGTTACAGTAATAAAGGAGGTGTAGTCCAGAGAGGTAAAACACACTCTTTTCTGTGATGCAGTAAGGCAGTGCATGGTGGGATATCCGGTTTCCTGGATGATCACATGTCACTACAGGAAGTCAGGGCTAACATGCAGCTTTTAAAAAGAGGAGCTGACTGAAGGCTGCCAGGGACTAGGTAAGTGAGAGATAAGCACATTGGGATGGCTTGGGCAGAAAAGACCTCTACCAATTATGAAAAGTGAAATTCTGCTTGAAAAGCTGAACTGAGGCTTTAAATGTGATTACTTATAGAGCGTTACTGGACTTTGCACACTTTGCTCTTTTCCGAATAACGTTTGTGTGTGGTCCCGCTCAAGTCGTTTTTTTTTTTTGTTTTCGGCTGCCAGCACAATGCTATGAGTTTTTGGCGCATGGGTACTAAAAGACTACTGCAAGCAAGTAGCAGTCATGTGACACCAGGGAGGTATATGAATAGAGGCCCCCACTAAAAGCAATGAGTGACACAGCTAATAAAGCTGAATTTCAGTCAGAAAAAAAAAAAAAAAAAGGAAGGCGTGCAGGGTTGGATTTATTAAAAAAAAAAAAAATGGGAGGGGCAATACTAGATGTGAATCAGATGTTCTGCATTTATGTGCCAAGAAACATGCCGAGGGAGAGAACAGAGATAACCTCATCATACTGCTGATGTTCCTCCACTGTCTAATCACAGGCTGCAGCCAGGAACATGACCTTGCTTTGTTGCCGCAAATTCTTTGACAGATATGACAGATTTCATACTCTGTTGTGTATTAATGCTTGCAGGCATCATCCTGGTATCAAAATTTTCAGCCAGCAATGCTCTTTCATGTACAAATGATTCAAGTGGCTATACAACCACATGATCACTTCTACAGGTGACGAAAGGGGGTTTCCCACCTTCCTTGACCGCTCTGACCGGCAGCATCCTGTTGACTGAACAAATAGGGAGGAGCAGACATCAGTGCCATCTTAAGAGCAATAAAGGGCCCCGGGCAATGCAGTGCACTGGTGCCCTGCCTAAACACCCATGAGAATAAAAATGCAAATTATCGATAAGGCAATATTTATTGGTACAGCAGTGCCAGGCTAATGACAGCTTTCAAGTTAGGCTGCTGGGTCCAGTGAACACACACACACACACGCGACTGTCCTGTGTGTGCCTGTTCCCCTCATTTGGGGACAGGCATTCCTGCAGTTGTGGGCTCCCGCACCACGGGCCAAGTGGCCTGACTTGCCAACTGCTAAGTTCGGCGGCGTGATGCACATGGGAATCGGGACTAATCCTTGGCTGGGGCTGGGCAGGTGGGGCCCTCCAGGCAACTTCCCAGCATGCCCATTTGGTAAGATGGCCATGGCAGACGTTGTTCTCTCTCTGTGAGATCAGAAACCAGAAGCAATGAGCATTTTGTTTACCAGCCGTTACTGATTTGTTGAAGCATCTGATCAGATGCTTTGGAGGCCAGAGACAAAGTGGGTAGACGAAAAGCGTTAGGGCACACCACACAGTACCGGAAGTGACAAGGCGAAAGTCCCCGCACATGGGCTGGGTGATTGAAATGAAGAGTCGAAGGCTGCCGACAGCCACAAGGGGAATTTTGTTGTCGGATATGCCTTTATTTATTGTAAGTTTTATATATTTGGCAATGAACCTCTATATTTTTTTAACGGAGTTGCACTATGTGGGGTGCTTTTTTCTCTCATTTATGTGATTCAAATGGAGTGCTGCTGCTATTGTTAAGAAGTCGGGTCCTGGTGGCTGGTGAATAACTGGATGTTATGCACAAACATGTTTGACAATCATTAAATTGAGAGGCAGGTGTTTCTGGTGAGTGAGACCAAATGTTGGGGAGTGGTGTGCACAACACAGAGGGTGACACACATCTGTTTGTTTTGGAGCAGTTTCAAAGAATTATCTGTAGACATTGGGGATATTTTTCATGGGTGTTGCTCACTTTATTGCATTGGACAATTATAATGGGTACGTGATGATATCACAGAACTGCCTCATATGATGATGATGGAAAGGTTTTTTTGTTACTAAGTCAGCAGCAGTGACTGTTAAATTAGCTTGTATACCATTATTATTTCTGAGTTTTAATTTATATTAGTACATTTTTTTAGGCTGCATAGCAGTTTAGAATTTGTGATTTAGGATACACATTTTATTGTGGGTGTACATACTTTTATTTATTTATTCTTTGCTCACTGTTTCTTCTAAGTGCTGTGATTATAGATTGTATATGTAACATGTTCGGTATTACTCAGCGTAACAACCTTTTATATTTTGTCAAGAAATGAGTAATATATTGTGTTTGTGTTCACTAAAATTCATCAAAGTGTATTTTGTTGCAAAAAATTTGCATTTGAAAAAATGCTGCGCAAATACTGTATGGCATAAAACATTGCAACATCCACCATTCTATTCTATTAGGCCTCGGTTTTTTTATTTTACATGTATGGGAGAAGTGTCAGAATTGGCCCGGTAAGCAAGTAGTTAAGCATTTTCCCCCACCTTCAGTGGTTCAGCTTTGACTTCACTGCTGCCAATCCTTTATGTGACCTATATCACTTTCCTACAAGATATTTTTACATTTACAGAGGCTCCCAAAATCACACAATGTCTGCTTCTATGAGGCCTGTTTTCTCAGAGATGTTCATTAACCACTTGCCGACCGCCGCACGACTATTTACTGCGGCGGTCAGCCCCTCACAGGCAGTGACTTAGTACTACATCGCTAGCCTGTGAGGGTCTAGGGAGCGAGCGCGCGCCCTCGGAGGCGCGCTCCCGAGTGGTCACGGACCCCCCCGCACGTGTGACCGGCGGACCCGATGTCCGCCGGTCACTCGGCGATCGTCGGTGCAGAGGGAGAAAGGCAGGCGGCTAATGTAAACAAGCCGCCTGTAATTCTCCCCGGTGTATGAATGGTGATCATACGGTTCTACTATGTAGGACCGTTGACCGCTGTTCATACAGCTCAAGCCACAGCCAATCACAGTTAGAATCACGCCCCTAGGGACATACATAACCTCTCAAAAAAAAGTTAACCCCTTCACTGCCAGTGTAATTTTACAGTAACAGTGCATATGTATAGCACTGATTACTGTAGTAATGTCACTGGTAACGCCAAAAGTGTCAAAAATGTCAGTCAAGGGTCCGATCTGTCTGCCGCAATGTCGCAGTACCGCAAAAAAAAAAAAAAAAAAAAAAGCAGATCGCCGCCATTACGCGTAAAAAAAAAAACCAAACGCTTTTTGCGATTTTTTTTACCAAACATATGTAGCATAAAACAAATTGGCCGCAAATGTTAAAAAATTTTGATTTTTACATTTTTTGGGGGGGGAATTTCATATAAAAAAAATTTGAAAAATATTGTTATTTTTGCAAAATTTACGCTCTTTTTTTGTTTATATCGCATAATTAAAAAAATCGCACAGGTGATCAAATACCACCAAAAGAAAGCTCTGTTTGTGGGAAAAAAAGGACGTCAAATTCGTTTGGGTTCAGCGTCGCACGACCGCGCAATTGTCCGTTAAAGTCACGCAGTGCCGAATCGCAAAATAGGCCCTGGTAAGGAAGGGGGTAAAATCTTCCGGGGGTTAAGTGGTTAATACATGCTTTATAGGTTCTGGGCTTTCCACTTTGAAATCCCTTATAAATCATATGGTCTGCTTTGGCTTTAGTCACCACACAAGTAGAAAAATATTATAAATTGCTTTAATAAATCCTTATAGTAAAAAAATATATATCTCATCTCTCCTTTTGTACTCTCTGGGCCAATACAAATGGAGGAGGTCCACTTTAATACTTTACTTAATACTTTAGCATAACTCCCAACTGTCCCTGATTTTGAGGGACTGTCCCTGATTTGGAACAAAAGTCCCTCTGTCCTTCTTTCCTCCTCATTTTGATCTGATCTGTATAGTTGTGGATAAAATGCAGTTTTTACCTTTCAAAAAGTGTTTCCCAGTGCTAAACCTTTCATCCAGTCTCTAAATTGCTGCATTTTTAAATTTCAAAAGCGAACATAAAAGGAATAGTGGTGGTAAAAAAAAAAAAAAAACGCACTTGTGGGTTTAACTAATCTTTTTTTTTTTTTTTTTTTCATAATAATTCTGCTTTGTGTCCTATGCCTACATACTTTTGCGAATAGGTGTCCCTCATTCCCATCTCAAAGAGTTGGAAACTATGACTTTAGTACAAATAGGCTCTTACATTTCTAAAGTTTGGTTTTGCAGTGAAGATAGTCGATAGGATTTTAATAAATTTTTTCACAGGCAAGAAATACTGCGAGATTGTCATGTTCATTGGGTATTATTAAAGGAGTAGTCTGAAGCCCCATTCCACAAAATGCCAGAATTTAGCCAATTGAAATACCTTTTCAATGTCGCCACTTTCAAGAAAATCGGCCCAGCGGTTTTTCTTTTATTCCCTCCCGAAGTTTTCAGCACTTCCGGGTTTTCTTCTATGGCCGCCATGATAAAACTACCTCTCCCAGCATGCCCGCTCATCTCTTCCGGTAATCTCCTGCCCTCCCCCTGTGACTCCTCCGCTCGGCCCCCTCCCTAAATTATAATATTACACACCCCCTCCTCTCGCACCTATTTCCCTATCCCCGCCTCGTAAAATACGTCCTCTTCTATTGGCTTGCCGAGCTCCAATGAGCTTTCGGCCGCCGCTGCGTGCGTGCGCACGCACGCGTCATCTAGCGATGTAAGCACGTAAAGCTTACATCGCTAGAGGTTGTAGTGCCGGAGCAGCAGCGGGCCGAAGGATCGGAAGTTGTGCACCAATCACCATCCCATAATGGTAAAATAAAGTACAATACACATACCCCCTTTCCATGTTAGTCCCCCAACCATCCCTTATCCAGAACTACAAGTCACAGCTTTCCCGTACATAAAAATACTGTATTGGCATGCTGTGACTTGTAGTTCTCCCCTTGATGTAAGCAGCATTTCATTATATGTATTTATAGGAAAACTATAAGTCACAGCATTCCCTTACAGTATTTCTATGTATGGGCATGCTGTGACTTGTAGTTTTAAAACGTGTATATATATATATATATATATATATATATATATATATATATATATATATATATATATATATATATATATTGAAATGCTGCATACATCTAGGTGAACACTACAAGTCAAAGCATGCCCATACATAAAAATACTGTACGGGCATGCTGTGACTTATAGTTTTTACTTAGATCTATGCAGCATTTCACTATATCTATCTATATATATATATATATATATATATATATATATATATATATATATATATATTTCTTTATTTATTGAGATGCTGCATAGATCTAAGTAAAAACTACAAGTGACAGTATAATTCCCCCCACAAGGTTGGCAGTATTATTCCCCCCACAAGGTTGGCAGTATTATTCGCCCCACAAGGTTGGCAGTATTCCAGTCCAGTCCACAATGAAAGTTTATTGTTTTAAAAACACATTTATAGTCAAAAGGAGGGGTTACATATGGAAGGAATCCCCTTTATTTTAATATTCATTAACACTTTGATTACTTTACAAGTGACCAATACTAACCGTACATAGCTGTTGCTATGTAATAAGATACTGTCTCCCTACGCTGGGAGAAAGGAGCAAGACGTGCTGTGAATAAGCGTACAATGGACTTCTGTAGAAATTTACTATCCGTAGATTTTTCTACGGTCGGACGTGCGCATGCGCGGTACGTAACCGCTGATTGGAGGACAGCGCTCCAATCGGCGTTTGCTGAGCTGAGCCAATGACAGCTCAGCTCAGCGCATATATGCATAAATTAGGTCAGGGGGGAGTATTCGACTCCGGGCGTGGAGGCCGGCGCAGCCCGCAGTGACTCCTGGGATCGATGAGTCACCGGGCGAAGATGGCGGCGGATGAAGAAGAAAGAAGTCGAGCGTCATCAAAAGACCCAGCTTCCGGCCGGAGAGAAAAACGAGGATAAGCCCGGGAAGAAGACCATAAGGAAAACGTGAGTATATTTGTGTTATAACTTTGTGTGACGCTCTATTTCCCCCAGAAACACTTTGCTTCAGACTACTCCTTTAATGCTTGAAGATATTTCTTCATATTTGTTATTGTCCATAATTGCTAACTCTGTCCCTGCATGAAACAAGTGTTGTGATTACAGTCAACAGAGCTCTCTTTAAGCTGCCAAAAAAACAAAAATGTTGCACAACATGTGAACACAATTTAAATGTGGCGTTTCCCCCTTTCTAAACTGGATAATTTAGGCTTATTCGGTTTTGACTGAGGTTGAGCAGCCCACGGGTTCCAGTACACCTGTCCCTTTACACAAACCAGCCTTTCTAGATGCCAGAAGCCTGTTCAGACCCACTATTGCTGAGCTGACGATTGCAAACATCTGCAAAGGTTTGCATAACACAACCTCCTAGAATATAAAGGGCTACATGTGTTCCCATGGGTGGGGGCATGGGAGTAAGTTAAAAACCTATTCAGGATTATAACGATGTGCAATTTGCAGAAACGCATTTAAAAAAAAAAAAAATGAATAATCTGATTTTATTGATTATACTAGAACACAGATGAATTTTCATATGTTGCTTTGGGTTACTGCCTCTTGCACATCATTTGTTGTCTCACTGAACAGGCCTGACAGGGTAGAGTCTTACGACCAGTGCAGTTTCTATAATTTTATACACAAGTGACTGTAGGGACAATTATATTGTTCCAATGAAAAATCAACTGTAAATTTGCCTTTACAGACTAAAATGGCTTCAAAATGCATCAATTGTTTCAAACCGCAATGTATATAGTAAGCGCACCACAATCGCAAGCAGCTAGCACTGAAGGAGACCATACAACCCTTGTAACCAATATACTCAACCAATGTGCAGCGCTACTGCAAGATAATAATCTAACGTGACGAATAAATCTGTATAGTACAACCCAATATTCTTATTAGTGCAAATGGTTGTAGTTAATGTCATACTAAACCTAAAAACTTTTTTACCCTAATGCATTGCTTACATTAAGAAAAAAAAACAAACATTTTCAGATTCTCTGTGCCCCCCTTCCCCCCTCATTCTAGAAGAAGCAGGAGCCAATGGATTTTGCTTCTGTCAATCAATTGCAGTGAAGAGGAAGCGGGTTCAGGCCTAAGTCCCGCTGTGTAAGTCTATGGAGCACGGCTCCATAGACACACAGGTTGGGAGCGAGCACACACTGTGTGTCCCCTTTGGCAAACTGCTTGCTATGTGGACATAAAAAGAAGGAGGAGGAGCCAAGATTGCCGCCAGGGACCCGAGAAGTGGAGGATTGGGGCCGCTCTGAGCAATACCACTGCACAAAGCAGGTAAGTATAACATGTTTGTTATTTTATTTAATTTAAAAAAATGTAGAATTAACACTTTAAGATCAAAACAGTCCACATAAAAAGAGATTCTTCCAGTACACAATTGTCAGTAGCACTAATCAGCCGACCAGAAATGGCAGATATTTAACCACTTTACGACCGCCCGCCGCAGTTATACTGTGGCAGGCAGCCGCTCCTGGGCAAACCACCGCAGCTATACGTCGGTCGCGCGTAGGAGGCTAGGGGTGAACACTCGCTGCCGGCGGCGTGCTCCCGCCCCCGCTCATCAGCGGGGGAAGCCAATGCATCGGGCAGGCGGCTTCGATTACTTTTGCGCAAACCAATCAAAATACGCTTTTTGCGATTTTTTTACCAAAAATATGTAGCAGAAAACAAATTGGCCTAAAATGTTAAAACATTTTGAGTTTTACATTTTATTTTTGGGAATGTTATATAGCAGAATGTGAAAAATATATATATATTTTTTTTCAGAATTGTCGCTTTTTTTGTTTATAGCGCAAAAAATAAAAAAAATCGCACAGGTAAACAAATACCACCAAAAGAAGGCTCCATTTGTGGGAATAAAAAGGACATCAATTTTATTTAGGTACAGCGTCGCACAACCGCCCAATTGTCTGTTAACCACTTGCCGACCGCTGCACGACTATCTACGTCGGCGGTCAGCCCCTCACAGGCAAACTAACGTAGGGCTACGTTGCTTGCTTGTGAGGGTCTAGGGAGCGAGCGCGCGCCGCCGGAGGCACGCTCCCGCGTGGTCACGGACCCCCCCGCGCGTGTGACCAGCGGACCCGATGTCCGCCGGCCACTCGGCGATCGGCGGGGGAGAGGGAGAATGTCAGGCAGCTTGTGTAAACAAGCGACCTGTCATTCTCCTCGCTTTAAAGACACTGATCACATGGATCTACTATGTAGATCCGTTGATCAGTGTCCTTACAGCTCAAGCCACAGCCAATCACAGTAAAAAGCACGCCCCTAGGGACACACAGCCCCTCCCTCCCACATAAAGTTAACCCCTTCACTACCAGTGTATTTTTACAGTAACAGTGCATATATATAGCACTGATTACTGTAGAAATGTCACTGGTAACCCCAAAAGTGTCAAAAATGTCAGTCAAGGGTCCGATCTGTCCGCCGCAATGTCGCAGTACCGCAAAAAAAAAAAAAAAAAAAATCGCAGATCGCCGCCATTACGCGTTAAAAAAAAAAAAAAAAACAAAAATGACAAAAATCTTTCCCTTTGTTAGTAAACGCGATAACTTTTGCGCAAACCAATCAAAATACGCTTTTTGCGATTTTTTTTACCAAACATAGGTAGCATAAAACAAATTGGCCGAAAATGTTAAAAAATTTTTACATTTTTTTGGGGGAATTTCATATAAAAAAATGTGA
Source organism: Pelophylax lessonae (assembly GCF_965119305.1). NCBI lineage: Eukaryota > Metazoa > Chordata > Amphibia > Anura > Ranidae > Pelophylax > Pelophylax lessonae. Next base: position 103,519,856 of record NC_138774.1, on the reverse strand, counting down.
AAAATATTGCTATTTTTGCAAAATTGACGCTCTTTTTTTGTTTATAGCGCGTGATCAAAAAATTGCACAGGTGATCAAATACCACCAAAAGAAAGCTCTGTTTGTGGGAAAAAAAGGACGCCATATTCGTTTAGGTACAGCGTCGCACGACCGCGCAATTGTCCGTTAAAGTCACGCAGTGCCGAATCGCAAAATACCCCCTGGTCGGAATGGGGGTAAAATCTTCCGGGGCTTAAGTGGTTAAAGTAACGCAGTGCCGAATCGCAAAATATGGTCTGGTCATTAAGGGGGCAAATCCTTCCGGTGGTTAAAGCATATTAGGACATCCACTAGGTGCATAAGGAAATCTCCACATGTGAACCTTCACCCAAACAATGCACAGGAATTAAATGAGCATCAATCCATAATTAAGACTCAGTACTCTTCAGTAAATGCCACAGAATGAATGGGGAATAATGACCGACACATCACAACAGGTGTAAAAGCTCACCAAGCTGAGGTCCAGAAAGATTTATATAGTGTAGCATTTTAATGGCTTAAGATATGTAAAAACATAAAAACATGATGATAAGAGGAGTAAGTGCACTTACATTGTTAACTGCCTTTCTGAACACATGGATACGGCGGCATGACGTCAGCAAATAGACCCCTCCCATCAAATGTTTATTCTGTCAAAAACACCTTGTCTCCATATCTGCTGTATTAACTGGCTGTGGACATGATTATAGTGCCATGACAATCTCACTATTTAATAGTATTCCAGGCTAAGCCGCATAAGAACTCCTCCTGCCAGTGATTTTGATGTAAAAAAATGGAAATCATGACATGTAAATTCCCTACAGATCTGATGATGGTTGTTGTATCACCAGAGTGTAAAAGTCAGCAGAAAAATGTTCTGATCCTGCCAGACATGCAGCTTTGTATAGAAGGATACTAGCATCTAAGAATCAGAAGACATGAGAATGTGTGTCCTAAATTGGGAACTTGTATGCCGTAGCCATGAGACTATGGCACACAAGGATTGCAGAGTGTATCTTCACTTAACATTATGGATCTAATTTCTGTCATGGTGCCACTTCTAATTTAGAGATGGTGCATGTGGAGGACACCATGCCTGGAACACCCCATGCCAATTGAGAGAAAGCCTCCTAGCTGAAATGAAGTACTGTACAGGAACCACAGTGTGACATGAAAAAATGACAGCAGCTGCTAAACTGAAACAGTACTGACCTCACTTGACTCTCTAAACAGCTTGGCCTACCTCCCTAACATTTTCAAGAGGTGGGCTGCTAATTGGTGCTGTATAACTGAGTCAAAGCATCTTCAGGTGGGTTGGCATCTTCAGGTGGGGTGGCAAGGACTAAGTGGCTAACCAAGTCAAGAAGAAGAATGCAGTAAGTCCAAGCAGTGCTAAATGCGATAGATACCATCTTATTTTCAGATGTTATTTGTTCATCTATGGGCACGTAATTTCTATACTAGCCAACTACATATCAAACCTTCCTTCTTACTACCTTATAAAACATTATCATTTTGAGCATATAGTGGCATTATATCATGTATCTTCCACTTGTTTGTGTTTTGCAGCCAATAATTAACTTTGGAGAAGAGGAAACTACCTTTATCTATACCTAAATGTTGCTGTGTGTGCTAATAATTATCAATACATTACTACCTGGAGACAAATCAGAAAGAAAAGGGGTGCTATCTGGCCATTATCTTATTCTGTGGAACAAAGCCACTGAAATAAGGCTTAGCTCATAATTATTGCTGGGCGTGATTAGTTGACAATATATAGAGTATGCTGTATACTCCACCAGCAGGTAACACTACTGCATCCTGTAACCTGTGATCTGATCCATACAAGTGATGGCTCATTATAGAATGTAGGTGACAGTAATATACGTATGATCATGTTGAATTTTCTTCCTTAGCCCCTTTTCACACAGGGCAGAATCGGATTTTCTCAGCAGGTGATCTGTCCGCTGATCCCCTGCTGATTGGTGCAGAGCGGATAGATGAAAGATCCTGTTCTATGGCAGGCCAAGTGTAAAATGGACCGGCTGTCCATTTACACCTGGATGCCCACTGATCCAATCCGACCAGACTAGACGGAGAGGAATAGATCCCCTTCTGTTCAGGCCCCAACCAAGGAGACCGAGTAGTTGCAGCTGCAGTAACTAGCTAAAGCATAGCGGCTGCAGTATAGCCGATGCAGCTGAAGGGATGTCTCTTTGCTGGATTGCGTTGTCTCTTTGCTGAAAATATGAGGCTGTCTCTTTGCTGGATTGGGATATATCTTTGTTGAATATAGGAAGTAGTCTCTACTTGATTGGGATATCTCTTTGCTGAATATATGGGGATGTCTCTTTGATGGATTGGATTCATTTTCATTTATTAAGTTGTAAGAGTGTTAAAATAGAAGTGAGTGCACTGGGATGGCCAGTGGGCGGATTCGGTGGGACGGCCAGAGGGCGGGCCCTGCGGAATGTTGGTGGTCAGGCCCGGTGGGGCCCAGGCCTTAAGCTGTGTAAGGGGCCCCAAAATTTCTGATGGCTGCCCTGGGTGTCCCTATGGTGATTGGCTCCTGTTGATACTGCTCATATCTGTCAGATTTGGCCATAACTTTGCTAAATATGTTGCAGATTGCATCACACTCATTCAAGCAAAAGAAATCTGAAGCAGCACAGAACTGTGGGGAACCTGCCATTTAGAAAAAGATGACAAGGCTTCCACTAACTACTTTTTTCTGATAACGTGGCAACATTTTTTAACCACTGACCTGAAGCCAGTGTAACACTCTCTTAGGCAGAGTAACCAAAAACCATAATACACTCACCCTAGCACCTACTAACAGGGAGACAGCTCAGTAAAATGATGTGCTGCCTCCTTAACAGAGCTGTGATCCATTAGTGTATTCTGCTCATTGAGCTCTGGTGCTGCTTATGCTGCCTAAGTGTGCATGTGCTTAGCAACCTAGGAAGGTTCTGGGCTACAGGTGGAGACTAGGCAGATGAGCAGCATGAATATGCATACAACCCTGGCCAATTGTAAGTGGAGGCGTCCCTAAGCATACTGGGTGCTGGGATTTATGTTCGAGGAGCACATGGGTTCTTGGTCATTCATAGTGGAGGATTACAGCAGGCTGGGGGGGGCGGGGCGGGGACTCTGCCTTCACTAGCATTTTACTACCATGTTGCCTCAGGTGGGAGATCTAGGAGCCTAAAGTCTGTGTGGCAACCCTAGTCCTACCATAACTAACAGAAGGGGAGTCTACAGTGCATCTGGCCTGGTATCACGGAGAGAGTAGGCTGCCGATGGAGCTGCAGGAGCCTTGTGAGTACAAACACCCTAAGGATCCAAAGACAGTTGTACCCTCTTGTGGTCTAAGTTAGCGGAGGGCCCACACCAGGAATAATGATGGATAGTGTTCTTAGAGCTTTGTCCAGAACCCTTCGCTATTTTACTAAGGGACATTGCTCTGTGCTGCTGTGAAGAAATCTGCATGTGCCTTTGCAAGGACTTTGTACAAGTTTCACTAGAAAAAGGAAATTAGTGTGAATAGTTTGGTTTGAAAGTATCCCACTATATCTGACCCTATCCAAGTTCTCCAATAAAACACAAACCACTTAAATACCAGCATGGTTCTTCATTTACAAAAAACCGTGGCAAAAAATGAGGTCACCTTAGAGTGTTAACTTTCCAAAAAGAAGTAATCTTGGGGTTTTTTTTTCAATCATAGTGGTTTCACATTATTATTATTATTATTATTATTATTTTTTAGCTATTGCACATCTGCTTGCAGCACGATTGTGATTGGTTTGAACTGCGAGCAGGCAGGCTCTTTATTATAAAGATATTCAATGTCTCTTCAGTAAAATACACCTACCTGCCTGCTCAGTCTTCATTAGAACCTACACTTAGGTGTGCATGTGCATCTCAGTTTACATTCCAGTACAGATCCTGTGAGCCAAAATGACTGCACTCCTGTGCATACGCAGAAGTGACATCATCCTGGCCAATGAGGACATCCACCGAAAAAGTTAGATGGAAGATGCTGGAGCCAGCAAGGGACCTCAGATTGTTAAAGGAGTGGGAAGTATTGCTGACTTTAGTTCTGCTTTAAGCCCTGTGAGCCAGAGGGTGCCGGGCCCCTTAAGGGGTTTTACATGCTGGAAGGCATGCGTGGCTTACGGTTATGTGACCACCACGATTGGCTGTCACGGCAGTCACATGATCAGAAATCGTCCGATCACATGAAGCGATCAGGAGCTTTCCGTCAGGTGCTGGTAACTGTGCCGGGAGCGTGCAGGGTGCGCTGTTTGAACTAATGCAAGCCCGGTGCCAAGGCCCACCCACTGAAAGGTCACATTTGCGTGAGGGTGGGGCCAAGGAGTTAATTGGCCCTAGTATGTGTATGTATGCATGCATACGTGGTAGGGACCTTAGATTGTAAGCTCCTTGATAGCAGGGACTTATGTAATTAAGTACAATAAATGAAAACTGTTGTGTAAATTGTCAGCACTATATAAATATGTGTAATAAATAAATAGGGATAAACAAGGTATAAAGTATGGGAGTACCAATTGCTGACCCTTGTTAAAGGACAATCCAATCCTCGTTTGACGGTTTATCGTGTCCCCCTCCACAAACGAGACCACGGTACAGATATGTTTTGGGACATTGGATATGTGCCTACTTTATGTTTTATAAAGGATGACAGCCCCAGGGTCTGCATCTTAAAACAAGTCGCATTTGACTCTCGTATTTCTATTCCCGACAAGATCCCTTTAAATATCCCTCATTACTGTCAGCTAAATGATCACATGCTGCCCAACCCTGTCACTGCCTCTCCTTATGGGTTCTTTTCCTGCATAATCAGCAAATATTTTCCCACATGCATCAGGTGCATCCGTGACAACACAAGAATGGAGTGGTTTTAGAATTCTTATGCGGTGCAGGTACTTTGACCTGTCACCCAGATCATTTGTCCACTAGCTTTGTACATTCCTCACTACAAAGAGATCTTATCAGTCTCCCCGCCCCCTCTGTATTCGGTTATAAGGGTACCTAAAGAGACCCTGTCATCAACGTGCAAAATGCACCGAAAAACAAAGTATTTTAAATGCTTACTTGCAGGATTTTTCCTTTCTATTAATGTTTTTTTTTTTTACTTGTGCTTTTGAAGTTTCTAGTAAATTTGACTTCAGGAAGAGTCAATACCCTAACACAGCCCCCTCTATACCTTGTACATCATAGTCCTATCCCTTTCTGGGGAGGTCTAATTACTTTCTGTGCTGGCCTAGCTACTTTTTCCCTCCCTACACAATCTTTATGTAACATATGAGAGGACAAAGGAGAACACATTAAAAGGGTCACTTGTCAATCTGCTGGGGTTCCTGACAGACAGCTCAGAGTCTGCTCCAAGATGGAGGCGCCCGGCAGTCTTAGGCATTTTTAATGTCTACACAAGGGGGGATTTTACAGGGAAATAACATAAATAAAGTACTGAATATTAAATGTACAAATAATTTTGTGGGACGATGGTCATTGAAATGAATGGTCTGGCGATAGGGTCTCTTAATTCCTTTCTGACTGCCAGCAGTACATTTACTAATGGCAGGCGGCTCCCCCAGGCACCGTGACGTACCCATTCATGATGGTGGACTTCCTGGTGCTATCAGTGGACACTGTACTAGTTTGTCAGCAGGTTACAGCCAATGATTTTGGCTGTATACCTGCTGATTGCCTGTGGTCAATCGCAGTATAGAGATCTGTGTGTTTGTAAACACAACACAGATTCTGGCTGCATTTTTCCCTGCTTTCAGTTACCGTTCAAAACTGACAGAAAGGAGAGACTCCAGATCTGTAAGTAAAAGCAGCACACATACACTTGTCAGGCACACAGTTAACCCCTCTTGATTGCCCTCCTGATCACTCCTGCCACCCAGCCAGTGTCATTTGTCTGGTGAACAGTTAATATCACTGATCATTGTATTAATGTCAGTAGCAATGTCCGTGTCAGTTAGGGGTTTATTTACTAAAACTAGATGGCAAAATTAGTCACAATTCTGCAGAGAATCAGCTTCTAACCTCAGCTTGTTCAATTAAGCTTTAGAAATAAAGTCTGGAAGCGGATTGGTTTCTCTGCAGAATTGTGACTAATTTTTGCACTCTCTAGCTTTTGCAAATAAACCCCTTAGGCCGGCTATACATAGGATTTTTCGAAAGAAATTCTTTCGAAATTCGACCTATCTAAGAATTTTCCTTCGAATTTTGCACCATTAATGGGCTGCAGCACCAGCCGACTTTCGGGTGGTCACCGAATTTAAATAATCTGGCATGTTGGAAATTTTATGAAAAAAAGAACAATTTTCTAATCAATGATGAGAAAATCGTGCGAGAAATATAATCGAAAAAGAAATGTGCATGAGTGCAAGAAAGGAAAATTCCTGGAAAGAAAAGAAGATCTGCAGCCACAAAGTCTTTTCTGTAGCAATAAGAGGTGAAATTGAAGGCTTGGTTGGTCAAATTTCGAAATCAATGGCGGCACCATCGAATCACAAAAACGCACAAAATTTCTGATTTTCAAAAGAAAATTATTTTTAAATTCGCCCCATGTATGCCTTCGTGTCCTTCCTAGCCAGTGTCAGTTAGCACCAGATTGTCCACCACACTATCACAGACACACTATATGTCGCTGATCACCGACATTACTAGCATAATGTCTTTACGGATCAGTATCGCAATCAAAACAAATAGTGTCCCCAATAGTACAATGTTCCTAAAAATGCAGTTTGGTTTTTACCGAAGACTTGTAGCAAAATACATTTTTGGCTTAAATTTTATGAAGAAATTGTACTTTTTTGGATATATTTTTTAACAAAAGTAGAAAATATATTGGGGGTTATTTTCAAAATGTTTGGTATTTTTTCGTATATATATATATATATATATATATATATATATATAATATAATATAAACAAAAACCCCACAATGGTGATAAAATACCACCAAAAAAAGCTATTTTTCTGTGAAAAAAAAAAATTATATAATATTTTATTCAGGTACAGTGTTGCATGACTAAGCAATTGCCAGTTAAAAGTAGCACAATGCTGAAAATAGTCTGGTCATAAGGAGGGTAGAGCCTTCCAATGGTCGAGGGGGTAAGGTAGTTCAGTTAGTGGCAGACAAATCAGACACAATAGGCATGAGGGCAGGAATGAGAGGAGATATTCTTGTCAAATATACACTATATTGTCAAAAGTATTGGGACACCTGCCTTTACATGCACATGAATTTTAATGGCATCCAGTCTTAGTCCATCGGGTTCAATATTGAGTTGGTCCACCCTTTGAAGCTATATCAGCTTCAACTCTTCTTGGAAGGCTGTCCACAAGGTGTTGGGAGTGTGTCTATGGGAATGTTTTTATCTTTTGTCGTCTATGGGAAGTGCTTTGTGCACTGGTGCGCAGTCATGTTGGAACAGGAAGGGGCCATCCCCAAACTGTTCCCACAAAGTTGGGAGCATGAAATTGTCCAAAATATCTTGGTATTCTTACGCCTTAAGAGTTCCCTTTATTGAAACGAAGGATCCAAACCTAACCCCTGAAAAACAACCCCACACCATAACCCCCCCCCTGCACCAAATGATTTGGACCAGTGCACAAAGCAAGGTCCATAAAGACATGGATGAGCGAGTTTGGGGTGCAGGAACTTGACTGGCCTGGCCTCAACCCGATAGAACACCTTTGGGATCAATTGCAGCGGAGACTACGAGTCAGGCCTTCTCGTTCAACATCAGTGCCTAACCTCATAAATGCGCTTCTGGAAGAATTGTTAAACATTCCCAAAGACCCACTCCTAAACCTTGTGGACAGCCTTCCCAGAAGAGTTAAAGCGGTTATAGCTGCAAAGGGTGGGACAACTCAATATTGAACCCCAAGACTTGGGTGCCATTAAAGTTCATGTGTGTAAAGGCAGGCATCCCAATACTTTTGACAATCTAGTGCAGTGATGGTGAACCTTGGCACCCCAGATGTTTTGGAACTATATTTCCTATGATGCTCAACTACACTGCAGAGTGAATTAACATCATGGGAAACATAGTTCCAAAACATCTGGGGGTGCCAAAGTTCGCCATCACTGATCTAGTGCATGTCAAAGGAGCTATTTGTAGGAGTGTGGCTGGCTTTTTCCATTTTTGTTGTCCTTTTCTCTGGGAGGTGTGATTTCCACTAAAAACCCCCAAAAATACTGATATATTAATTACTTTCCATCCAAACTGGCTTGAGTGTATTTGTGCATTTGTGTGTACGAAATGACTGCCACAAGGACATTAGATTGTAAGAAACTATTGGCACTTTAAAAACAAAAAACAAAATTAAATATCTAATTTATACTACCATTCATAAATACTAACTAGGGAACAGCTATCAACTTAAAAACAGCAATGGAAAAATAAAAAACAATCCCTTTGTAACAACATGGAAACCTTTGTAGTTAACATTACCCTGACAACCAACTGGCAATTATCACGGCTATGTTTACAGAAGCACTAAGGCAGGTAATATACAGTATCTGTTTATTTTTGGATTCCTTTTACAAAGCCATTGTTCTCTGGGTAGCTATGAGAAGTCCCTTTATACTTGTGTGCCTTAAGCTGGCCATACATTGTTCAGTTTCCCATTCTCAAAAAACTGAACTGATCCCCTCTTTTACACAATCAAGGTGGATGGGGGAACCCTCCCTGCTGCACTATTGTATTCTGACAGCAGGGAGACTCCCCCACTGGCAGAAAACACAGATCAGCACTATAGCCATTTGCCTGCTGCGCTTTTTCGGGCAGGGCAGATGAACAGTCGATCGGTAGAATCCTGTTCAAAGCACAGTGGTCACACATGAATCAAAATTTGGCCACTCCCTGCTGAACCAGCCAAATTTTAATTCCTATATGGCCAGTTTTAAATATGCTTTTCACTCTGCAGGAATATGGGCGCTAATGAACACGTTACTTGTTGGGGCCGGTTTTGTTGCCATAATAGCACCAAAGCACACCTGACACGCGTTGCAGTGTGTCAAAAAGCATAGCAATACACTACTGAGCATTGTTGGTGCACTGTACTAAAAAAAATAAATAAATAAATAAATAAATAAAAGGAAGGACACAGGATTTTGGACTTTAAAAACTTGGTTTCACGCTAGAAAATTCTCAGGTGTCTGGAACCCTGAGCCCCCACTCCCAGCATTTATTATGTCTTGAGTCCCGGGTTTGCTCGGAGCCTTTGGGCTCTTTCGCAGTCTTCTCTTCTTTACCTTCTCCCCCTCTTCTGTCTTTTCCTAACCTTTTCTCCCAACATTGCACCACTAGTAAAGGGATACTCCGGGACGCTGCTTCTGTTTCTCTCCAGTTTACTAGTGATGACATTCTCTACAATTGTTATTGACTTTATCACCATGTTTTTTATGATCATCCTAGAGGCCTTTTGCCTCCATTCTCACAATTTATATTACACGCTCATTGTGAGCACTTTGTACTAATGATTCTTCTTCGTAGCACTCAACGAATTAGTACAATGTACTGTTCACCTTATATTGGAGAATTCTCCATGTTCCTTTTTTTTTAAGATATCAATAAAAAAGATTGAACAGAAGATTCTCAGGTGTGAATGGGGCCGGTTTCAATTCATATTGAGTAAATCAAGTTGCTAACTTGAGATATCAGACAGACAAGGTCTTCAGTGAATCGCACCATTTTCAGTGCGCCTAGGTAAGTATTCAAGCACATTTTAAAATGAGAAGATCACACAGTTCATAAATTCAGACAGACAATTGGGACAAATAATCAGATGAACCTCGGCAAGAATGAGCCCAGGTAGATCAGCAAACCTGTATGCATCTAAATCAAGCAACTTCTATAAGTGATTTTCTGGAAAAGATTATATTCGCTGAATTCACCAGAATTAACTTATTTAAGGTAGTTCTAAAAAGGTATTTTTTTTTTTTTTTTACCTAAAATAAAGTTATATCTACCTACTCTGTGCAATGGTATTGCACACAGAAGCCCCATACCTGGTGCTTTCTGCTTCGCCTCTTCTCCAGGTGTCCCCTCAGCAAGCTGTGTGCTGAGTGGGCACTGACGAGCTGGGCTGTGTGCATCCATAAACACACACAGTGCAGCTGGGCCCCGTCCCCAACTCTCTCCTCACACAATTTTGCTTACAGCAGCAGCAAAGGGCTCTGCTGCTACCAGTATCTCCTGTGGGAAGAGGAAGAGAGCAGTGCTATGGCAAATGGGACACTGATGGATCAAAAGTACTTGGGTAAGTGTTTGGGAGGGGAGGGTAGAACAAGTAATGGAACCTTGTTTTACCTTAATGAAGGGATTTTTAAATTTAAATCTCACAAATCTTTATCAAATGGCAAATCATGTGCAATGAAAGGCATAATACACAGTTCCTACTGTGATCGGTCATGATACTTTCCTTATTCTATATGAATCTGTTTTATATTGTATATTGTGGATGTTTATCATAAAGGGCATACTCACTGGCAGTTTTTTCTGTATCATTTTAACAAACTTGCCCAAAACCCAGATGGTTCCAACCAATACCATAATGAGAAAATGCAAAAGCAGAGCTAAATGTTATAAGCAAAAATCAACTTGATCTGAAAAAGTTGAATGTATTTCCCCTCCCCCACACCCCCATTCTGCCTCCAGAATCTCATTGCTGGTCAGTAAAGTGGGGTACACACTAGTAGAAAATCTGCCGAAAATTCCCATCTGAAGTAGAATCGTACGATTTTCGGCTAGCGTGTACACAACGTTCAGCAGCCGATGCCGACATCTTCCAACGATAAAAAAAACAACATCAGGGACAAACACCAAAATGTTTATCGTCTGTCCCCAGCACAACCAATTTACGTTTAATGTGTAGGCAGTACGTCTGCGAAAAATCGGATACGAAAGACCACGCATGATCTGAAGTTGCTGACATCCCGGAAGTCTAGGAACAAATGTCCCAAAAAAAAAAAAAAAACCGGACTAGAATTTTCGTGAACATTATCCACTTAAGCCCCGGAAGATTTTACCCCCTTCCTGACCAGGGGGTTTTTTGCGATTTTTTACTGCGTGACTGACGGACAATTGCGCGGTCGTGCGACGCTGTACCTAAACGAATTTGACGTCCTTTTTTTCCCCACAAACAGAGCTTTCTTTTGGTGGTATTTGATCACCAGTGCGATTTTTTGATCATGCGCTATAAACAAAAAAAAGAGCGTAATTTTTGCAAAAATAACAATATTTTTCACTTTTTTTTACATGAAATTCCCCCCAAAAAAAATGTAAAAATCAAAATTTTTTAACATTTTCGGCCAAATTGTTTTACGCTACATATGTTTGGTAAAAAAAAAAAAAAAAAAAAAAAAAAAAATCGCAAAAAGCGTATTTTGATTGGTTTGCGCAAAAGTTATCGCGTTTACTAACAAAGGGAAAGATTTTTGTCATTTTCGGTGTTTTTTTTTTTAACGAGTAATGGCGGCGATCTGCGATTTTTTTGCGGTACTGCGACATTGCGGCGGACAGATCGGACCCTTGACTGACATTTTTGACACTTTTGGGGGTACCAGTGACATTACTGCAGTAATCAGTGCTATATATATGCACTGTTACTGCAAAAATGACACTGGCAGGGAAGGGGTTAACTGTATTGGACAGGGAGGGGTTAAGTGTGTCCTAGGGGCGTGATTCTAACGGTAGGGGGACAGGTCTCCTAGTGTAAAAACAAAGATCAACGGTTCTACATAGTAGAACCGTCTGATCTTCATTTTTACACAGGGGAGAATGACAGGCAGCTTGTTTACATAAGCCGCTCTGTCTTTCTCCTGCTGTACCGGCGATCGTAGTGTGACCAGCGGACACCGGGTCCGCCGGTCACACGCCCGCACTCCTTTGTGAACGCTCGCCCGCTATTGGCTCTAAAAGGAGTGACAGGCGAGCGACGTAGACCTACGTCACTCTGCCTGGCCGGGGCTGACTGCCGTAGTAAATATACTGTGAGCAGTCGGCAACCGGTTATGCACTGTCAACTAAAAACGGTTATGACCGCTGAGCATGAGAGAGAAAAATTGGAGGATATTTCGTCTGGTTTTCGTCAAGTGTGTACGAGCCTTTAGGCTGCCCATCACAATAAAGGACCAGCTAGAAAACTCAAGTGGGTGGCCAGATCAAGCACAACTTTTACAAGAAAAGCCCAAATTTGCAATAATTTAGCTGCATTTCTAATAGTTATAACTGCTTAGGATTTTTATTTTTCCTCAAATGTCCATGTTTGTGACATTTACTTCAATGTACCTTTCTATACAGGCTTCAGGGATCGGTGACAATTGCGTGCCATGTCATCTTCATTAATTTTACCAATTCCCAGTACAGCTGAAGAAGTAATGACAACCACGTTCTCATAATCCTCGGTTTCTCCCCAGGGAGCTTCCTCATCATATGAAGAAATAGCTTATTAATTAACAAGTAATTTCTCTATACCCACCGGACAGACAAGAACTGGGATCATAAGTCACTCTTCATTAGCCTACAGATGCTTCTTAAGGGAAACTAACTTTTTCAGTATTTGTTATAGATAGGGTCAGCCCATTGTAAATAATCCTATGAACTTGCGTTTAAGTTTAAACATTTGTATTCTATTTACAGTTTGTAATTAAATCGGTGTACAATGGTTGAAGCCACAGGTATTCATTACATAAGCAGGCTCTGCTTCCTTCTTAGTATCACTGCAACATAGGTTTTGCTCAACAGGTTCTCCCTCATTTGCACTGGCACTCCTGCGTTTAACTTTTCTAAAAACACAGGAGAAGTCTTATGGGACGTATAAACAACGTTTATGCCTCTCAGATCACTTTTTCCTGCGTTTCGATATTCCTGCGTTAGGTACTTTGCACAGAGAGACAGTTGCAGCACCCAGCCCCGCTGCCTGTCAAAGTCTGTAGTAGGCTGCGGCTGAACTCTGTACTGAGTGGTACCTGCACTCAAGTCCCTCTGCATTCCAGAAAGAATGCATGGAACACATGCCTGTAATACCTGCTGCCTGCAGCCTGTCAAAATCTATGGCCTGTTGCGTCTGGACAGGGCTGAACATTAACGAGTGGTACCAGTGTTTAGGTTTTTAGGGATGAATGCACAGAACACGGCCCAATCCGGCTGCAACCTGCCACCGACTTTGACAAGCTGCAGGCAGCAGGGCTGGACATCGCACCTATCCCTCCTGGGTGCATTAAAAACACCAGGAGGGACACATTGCTGCTAGATGGCCCTGTGGGCAAAGGGGAGGCAAGCAGGTCTAGCCACATTTAGATGCATTTATATGCATTTAGAGAGCCCAATCAGATCCTGGATACACAGAATTCGGTTTTCTCTAAATGCAGCTAAATTGACCACAACTAAATGCAGGTAAACACATAATGTTAATGGCATCACTGAAAAATCATTCTATTCCTTTATATGCATTTAGAAACGTCATAAAAAGTGCATAAAAATGCAGATGTGCCAATGCCACTGTGAATGAGACCTTAGTGCAATGCTACCATTCAGATCACAGCAGCCTTCCTCGAGCTTCTGGACATGGAGGAACCCTTGAAATCATGTTCTAGGTATTAGGGAACCCCTGCTAATCATTAGTATATCTACAGCTCACAGTACATTAGCATAATAGACACCAGGAAGAATGCTCCTTATATTTGTAGTCAGTTGGAAGAATACCGTGCTTATAGCAACAAATCATTGCCATTAGTAGTTCCTAATCTGAGAGGAAGAAACTGCTTCTTGCCCAAGGAACGCCTAGCAACCTCTGGAGGAACCCTTTTTGAGAAACATTGACTTCAAAAGAAACTAGATAAACAGGCTTAGGAAGCATTTACATTGGAAAGATTCAGATGAATTGTCCAACGCTGCCTTACACCTTCCCTGGACAAAAGGTGACCTCTGTTCCATTTTATTCCGCAAACAAACCTTTCTGTTCAGTTATTGTTTGTTAGTAACATATGTAGGTGCGCTGATCCCAACTGTAGTACTGCTACTATAACATGAATGCCAGCATTGATTGTTGTCTATGACAACCTTTGCCCACAGATCAGTCTACTTAGGAGTATTAAGTTCAGGAGCTTTCATTTGGCACTCTTTAGCCTATTACAGTTGGATTTCTCAACTTGGATGACTGCCCTTTCCTGGAGGATCCCTGTCCTAATGATGAGCTGCCAATAGAGCTCAAATAATGACTTTGTTCACATTTTGATAATCTGTGAAAATCCATGTCTTGTGCCCCTCCACCAATACCTTTTGAATACAATATAGATTCCTCCCATCTATGCCGCTTGGCATGCATCGGGGAATCAATAGGTTTCTCCTGGTTAGCCTGCCCTGCTTATCGAGAGACCCTTTAGAGTGTATGGCCTGCTTTAGGCTGGCCTACCTCGGTACTAGGGGGGAGAATCTGCAAATTTGTGATCTGTGATACAGCAAAGAAAAAACATGTAAAAATTAAGCTAACTGTAAATACAAGATGGTTGTCTTTTGAAACCACCTATTCTGGACAGATAGAGTGACATTCCGAAGGCTATGAGGGTAAAAGGACACCCCTCAACCAAACACATTAAGAAGGAAAGACAAAAAGGGGCTCAACATATTTGTGGAGTTTCTATTGTCCTCCTCTTTTGTCCATTCACCTAAAGTGGTTGTACATGCAAATTTAAAACAAGAAATAAAAAAACGGTTTATACTTCCCTAATCTGTGCATAGAGCGGCCCCCGAACCCCCTCTTCTCAGGTCGCCTGCTGACGCTTCTGGCTCCTCCCCTTCGCTAAGTGCCCCCATAGAAAGATGCTTCCTATAGGGGCACTTGTGTGGGTTCACTCTCGAGTCTCGCTGTCTGCGTCTATTGACACAGACAGCGGAACTCATCCCAGTCTTTCTCATCACTGGCTTTGATTGACAACAATGGGAGCCAATGGCACTTTTTTTTGCAGGAAAAAAAAAAAAAAGTGCATTCATTTTTTTTTGGAACGAGGCTGCAGAGCATTGCACTCGCGATCAGCAGATCTGCAGGTGCAATCTCAGGCTCCTGCAGACTCTCAGCATAGCTGCCTGCTCATACCTCGTATGGGCAGGCAGATACCCGAAAGCAGGAAGATCAATGGACTACGAGAGCTCTCACCAGTTTTGCAGCGGACAAGACTTGTAGCCATTCATTCACAGGAAGCTGTAAATGAATGACTGGACCATGTGGGCAGAGTCCTGTACAGCCATGCTGTTTTCAAATTGTAATAGCGGGTGCAGGGAGACGATTCCTGACCCCCTTTTACAAAGGGAGGAGGGGAGCAGGAGGAGACGCTGCAGATGCTGCAAAATGTTACATGTTCCAACCTAAAAATGGGTGGAATGTGTAATATGGAACATGTTCCAAAAGGTGAACTTCTCCTTCAATTAGGTGGTAGTAAACTCTTTTGTGCCATTTTTACCTACAGGTAAGCTTAAAAAGGTAAGGTAAAATGAATATCTCCCTAAAACATGCACCATTTAGGAGATATTCCAGTGAGCAACAGCCGATAACATCACTGGTGCATTCTCTATAAAGGAATGGCATGGCATACCTGTACTAATCCTTCAAAGCCATAGGCGTGCATGGGGGATGTGCCAGATGTGCCTGGGCACACCGTAATCACCGTAATGTGATTCCCCCTACTGCCCAGGTTTCCCCTCCCCTTGATGTTTGCCCACCCTGCAGTGGTGCTAGCTTCCCACCTCTCCTCTCCCCCCTGCTGCTGTGGGGTATGTTTCAAGATGGAGACTGGTGGAAGGGACTACTAAATATATAACTTACTGGCCCCTTCCTTTTCTAAATAAACACAGCGAACACACTCACTGTGTTCATTCATAACTAAACCATAGTAAACGGTGTTTACTATGATTGTTTGTGAATGAACAGGAAGCCGCTCAGCACAGCTCTGAACATGGGTGTGCACAGACCATTGCATTAGGGTGTGAACCCCAAAGCTCAAACACACATCTTTCTCTGCAGCCTCAGCTGCACTGGACAGTGAATGAATGGGAAGTGCTCTGTGCTGAGCGGCTTCCTGTTCATTCACAAACAAGCATAGTAAACACAGTTTACTATGGTTTAGTTATGAATCCCCGTGCCCGGGGCTCCCGCGCATGCTCGCGGTGATGTCATTATGGCTCGGCAAGTCAAGACAGTGGGAGCCCGGGAACCTGGAAGAAGACTGGGCGAAGATGGAATCCCTGTCAGCGGTGACAGCATGCCGCTGGAAGGATCCGTTCTAAAGGCAAGTCTGACATAATGTGCTAGTATTCAGTGCATACTAGCACATTATGGCTTAAACCTGCAGGGAGGACCCCCCCCCCTTTTTTTTTTTTTATTAACTTTACTACTGCTTTAAGGTAAATGTTTAGGCTTTATGACCCCTTTAAACAGGTTATTATAGGTAAGTGGATCTTACACATAAGACATGTCTCCAGGAGGTCATGTTTGCATCTGCATACAAGACCACTTTTGTATGTCTTGGGATAACATTATAGAACGAAAATTCTATCAAGGTAGAAATTAATATTTTTTCTGGATTCATGTGCTCAGTGAAAACTCATTAGTTTCCCTCACACAGGTATACTGCTTGAGAAACTAGCAATGTATCTAGATTGCCATGTTTATTTTAAGGGACAGTTTAAATAAGAAAATGATTGCTTTAATCTGATAACATTCCTTAACAAGTCAGCTATTAAAAAAAATAAATAAAAAAATAACAAAAAAAAAAAAAAACACACAACACATTGCTTTGGCTAGTTTACCCTAGAAAAAGGAAATTTTCTCCCACAGCCAGGTTACCAGGTAGTGGTCAATGGTGCAGAAAACTCAGAGCCTACACAAGGCGACCAAACTCCAGGCAGAATGTAAACATGAGCCACACTGTCAATCGGTTGCAATTTATTGTCAAATGGAGATACAGTATCGCTTTCAAAAGTGTTTTACCCGAATACAGAACTTACATTGTAAGTAGGGCCATTTTTTTGTTTTGGATAGAATAGGAAAAAAATAAAGGGTAAATCCCTCGAGTTTTCTTTTGCTGTTTGTGTATCTTTGGGGAAATTTCACTGCATGTGATCAGTTATAACTCCAACCTTTTTATGGCTTAACATTTCGGTCGAGAGCACAAATGCTTGTGACACTTAGACTCCGTTCACACTGGGGCGACCTGTCAGGCGACCTGGTCGCCTGACAGGTCGCCTGCCATAGAGAAGCTGTGGGCCCGTTCTAATAGGAGCGACACAAGTCCCCCCGACTCAGAAAAAAGGGTCCGGAGCTTCTTTGGGGCGACCCGGAGCGACCTGCATTGACTTCAATGTTATGAAGTCCGTGCCGGCCGCTCCGAGGTCGCGTTGCGAGCTGCGCACCGCGACCTGTGAGGTCGCCCCGGCAAGTAGCGTCGCCCCAGTGTGAACGGGGTCTTATCATTCACAGCATGCCTTGATTGTAAGGGCTCTTTCACACGAGCTTTCCGTATGTCCGCAAATCATCCTATTTTTTTGCGGACATAATGTAAGTCTATGGCATTGCGGATGTCAGCGGAATACCATCCGCTGACATCCGATTTCCTTCCTTTCAGTTCTGTTCCGTTTTTTGGAACGGAACAGAACCCTATTTTTCCTCCGTTCAGAAAAAACGGAAAGGAAGGAAAATCGGATGTCAGCGGTGTCATCCGCTGACATCCGCAATCCCCATAGACTTACATTAGGTCCGCATATCATCCGCAAACGGATGGGATGATATGCGGACACACGGAGCGGATGACAGAAATGTCATCCGCTCCGTGAAAAAAAAAAAAAAAAAAAAAAAAAGGGACCGCAGTGGAGCTCTCACACGGAGCGGTCGTGTGAAAGAGCCCTAACTGTTTTGGGAAACATTTAACCACTTAAGCCCCAGCCCTATTTCGGACACTTTTTGTTTACAAGTTAAAACCAGTATTTTTTCCTAGAAAACTACTTCGAACCCCCAAACATTATATATATTTTTTTTAGCAAAGACTCTGGAGAATAAAATGTCGGTCATTGCAATATTTTTTGTCACGCGGTATTTTAAAACGCCATTTTTTTGGAAAAATTTTGAAAAATCACATTTCACTGCATTTAAAAAATACTAAACAGTAAAGTTAGCCTATTTTTTTTGTATATTGTGAAAGATGTCGTCACGCCGAGTAAATAGATACCCAACATGTTACGGTTTAAAATTGCGCCCCCCCCCCGTGGGATGGCGACAAACTACGGTCAATAGAGATCTCAATCGGCGACACTTTAAATTTATTTAACGGTTACCAGTTTAGAGTTAGAGTGTAGCTCTTTTTTTTTTTTTTTTAATTATTGCCCACGCTCTGGTGATCGCGGCGATACCTCACATGTGTGGTTTGAACAGCAATTTAATTCGCGACTCGACTTGCGTATACGTTTTTTTTTGTGCGCAAGCTAACAGTGACGGGGCGGCTAAATTTTTTTTTTTTTTTCCCCATTTAATTTTTTTTTTTTAAACTTTATTACAGGTTTTTTAAAAAAAAAAAAAAAAAAATCTGATCACTTTTATTGCTGTCACAAGCAATGTAAACATCCCTTGTGACACCAATATGTAGTGACCGGTACTCTTTATGGAGGGATCGAGGGTCTAAAAGACCCTAGACCCCTCCACTACACTTCCATGTATGCAAAACGCCGAAAACTGCATTTTTGCATACCGCCGTTTTTTAAATGTGCCGCTTTTTGCAGTACAGTAACCCGGAAGTCACGTCATGGACACCGCCTCCGTGTTACGTCATCGGAGACCCGATCTAAGCCGTTTCCGGCATTGATCGGGACTTCATCCAGCCGGCGGACGTGCCGGCTGGGTGCTCGGGGCTCCCGGTCACGGAAGGCGGCGGGGGGGGCGTCCCCTCCCGCTCACCCGGGTAACGATCGAGCGGCTCCCGAGCCACATCGGTCGTTACGGACGGAAAGCCGACCGTTGGCTGTAAACCACGGTACCGGGATGATGCCTCTAGCTAGAGGCATCATCCCGGTATACTACCGCAAAGTCTGCCGACGTAGATCTACGTCGATATGCGGTAAGTGGTTAAAGCGGATCTAAACCTAAGACATGAAATATGAAAAATCAAATACAAGTCCCAGTTCACACATATGCGATGCGGGAACCCTGAGAATACACTGCGGGTTCCCACACCACATTCAACTCGCAGGCAGTTCACACTGCCATATGTGAATGGCTGGGGGTGTCAATACAAAGTTAACGACACCCCCAGATCAGCCATGCAATCCGATTTCTGGTGCGGACCCAAAAAGGGCCCTGTGCGAGTGGTGTCCGAATCCGATGTGAATTCAGCCATACAATTTGTATAGCTAAATGCGCATTGCACAGACATCGCATGTAATTTGCAGAGCAGTGCACTCCGAATCACATGCGATGTCTGTCATCGCATATATGTGAACCTCTCTGAGAGGGGTGAGCTCTCAAACCCCCAGCACAAGTGTGGTTCATCTTCTCCTCACAGCATCACAGAGCTCAGATCTCCTGTGACAGGGAAGAGAGCACACGCAAGGGGTTTGAACTGGCTGGGAGAGTCTTAATCTCCTAACAAGGCAGAATGGGATAAGGCCATCTCTGGACATTGTTTAGCCAGGTTTTGGGATGTACATAAGTGGCCTATACCTAGACATTTTTTTACTTTAGTCAAAGCCGTGCCTTTTTTTCTTTTCCTACAGGCGCCCCTTACCTGCATAGACAGTTTTTGGCAAAGGTGAACTAACCCTTTAAAGCGTAACTCCACTTTTGTTAGGAGAAAAAAAAAAAGGATTCCCTCTGGGTGATCTATGTACATTACAAGGATTTTAACAAACTTTGTTGCAGATTCCTACCTTTTGTTAGTGGGTCTAAGGGGAGTGGTTTCATAACTAGCTATAAGCTGTGGCAGCTGCAGAGCTCTGAGGAAAGCTGCTGGATCTGCATCCCTTTAGATGCGTTCCTATTGGGAGTATCTCACCAAAAATTACATTTTTGTTGCAGGGGATGCCAGAAATCTGACTTGTATCTTAGGCAGACTTCTGGGAAAATTGGTGAGCCAATCGCACAAGCAGGAAATTATGTTTCTGGGGGGGTGGTCAGTACACATTCTGTGTACATTACACCTCCAGGTAGCCATATTGCACTGCATTTTCAGAAAATTACAACAGCTGCAGATTGAAAAGGAAAGGTAATCTTTAATAGCATTCAATTACAATATGATTTGTGCTGCAATTGTATAATCTATAATTGTATAATATATATATATATATATATATATATATATATATATATATATATATATATATATATATATATATATATACACAGTGGGTACGGAAAGTATTCAGACCCCCTTAAATTTTTCACTCTTTGTTATATTGCAGCCATTTGCTAAAATCATTTAAGTTCATTCTTCTTCCTCATGAATGTACACATAGCACCCCATACTGACAGAAAAACACAGAATTGTTGACATTGTTGCAGATTTATTAAAAAAGAAAAACTGAAATATCACATGGTCCTAAGTATTCAGACCCTTTGCTCAATATTTAGTAGAAGCCCCCTTTTGATCTAATACAGCCAGGAGTCTTTTTGGGAAAGATGCAACAAGTCTTTCACACCTGGATTTGGGGATCCTCTGCCATTCCTCCTTGCAGATCCTCTCCAGTTCTGTCAGGTTGGATGGTAAACGTTGGTGGACAGACATTTTTTAGGTCTCTCCAGAGATGCTCAATTGGGTTTAAGTCAGGGCTCTGGCTGGGCCATTCAGGAACAGTCACGGAGTTGTTGTGAAGCCACTCCTTCGTTATTTTAGCTGTGTGCTTAGGGTCATTGTCTTGTTGGAAGGTAAACCTTCGGCCCAGTCTGAGGTCCAGAGCACTCTGGAGAAGGTTTTTGTCCAGGATATCCCTGTACTTGGCCGCATTCATCTTTCCCTCGATTGCAACCAGTCGTCCTGTCCCTGCAGCTGAAAAACACCCCCACAGCATGATGCTGCCACCACCATGCTTCACTGTTGGGACTGTATTGGACAGGTGATGAGCAGTGCCTGGTTTTCTCCACACATACCGCTTAGAATTAAGGCCAAAAAGTTTTATTTTGGTCTCATCAGACCAGAGAATCTTATTTCTCACCATCTTGGAGTCCTTCAGGTGTTTTTTAGCAAACTCCAGGCTTTCATGTGTCTTACACTGAGGAGAGGCTTCCGTCGGGCCACTCTGCCATAAAGCCCCGACTGGTGGAGGGCTGCAGTGATGGTTGACTTTCTACAACTTTCTCCCATCTCCTGACTGCATCTCTGGAGCTCAGCCACAGTGATCTTTGGGTTCTTCTTCACCTCTCTCACCAAGGCTCTTCTCCCCCGATAGCTCAGTTTGGCCGGACGGCCAGCTCTAGGAAGGGTTCTGGTCGTCCCAAACGTCTTCCATTTGAGGATTATGGAGGCCACTGTGTTCTTAGGAACCTTAAGTGCAGCAGAAATCTTTTTGTAACCTTGGCCAGATCTGAGCCTTGCCACAATTCTGTCTCTGAGCTCTTCAGGCAGTTCTTTTGACCTCATGATTCTCATTTGCTCTGACATGCATTGTGATCTGGAAGGTCTTATATAGACAGGTGTGTGGCTTTCCTAATCAAGTCCAATTAGTATAATCAAACACAGTTGGACTCAAATGAAGGTGTAGAACCATCTCAAGGATGATCAGAAGAAATGGAAAACACCTGAGTTAAATATATGAGTGTCACAGCAAAGGGTCTGAATACTTAGGACCATGTGATATTTCAGTTTTTCTTTTTTAATAAATCTGCAACAATGTCAACAATTCTGTGTTTTTCTGTCAGTATGGGGTGCTATGTGTACATTCATGAGGAAGAAGAATGAACTTAAATGATTTTAGCAAATGGCTGCAATATAACAAAGAGTGAAAAATTTAAGGGGGTCTGAATACTTTCCGTACCCACTGTATATATAAATAAAATGTATAAGCTATATTTTCTTTTCTTTATTTGCTATCCCCCCCCCCATGAAAGTGGAGTTACCCTTTAAGTTGTGTGCATTTCTCACCTTTAGTTTAAGTCAGTCTTGGTTCTGGCTCCACCTTCCAATCCTCAATACTAAACCTTTAACGTGATGATAAGTCTCGGTCTCACTGACCAAAATAGAGGATTGGATAGGTTGGAAAATGGAGAACAAGTTGAGACGGCATACAACTCTAAATCTGACAATTCCTTTACTATGTGGACTTCACCAAAGGAAACCTCTGCTTATGCATTCTTCCAACACATCCTCGGTTTGAATTGCCTAGATTCCTGGCAAGTTCACTTTAATATAGTATGTTAACACATTATAAAAGGTTTACTGCTCATAAGTCATTTATTTCACAGGTTACATCATGTTTTTAAAGAGTAGTCCATACATAAAATGACTCACCCAGAATCTCTTTCCTTCTGTCAGAGTGTGGTTGATCTGTATACACCCATTCAAAGTTATCCCTTACAACCTTATTACCCATGTTGTATTCACCCTGTTGAATCAATGCAAAAGAAACACTTATTAGTATGATATTTATGTACCCCATTACTCCTATAATCCCACTACATCTTTTATGTAATAACAATTATCATAAATACTTACAAAGCAATCCACAGCTTAGCCCCTAGCTACATCATCAGCCTCGTCTCAAAATACCAACCTAAATCGCTCTCTTCGTTCCCCTCAAAACCGCCTGCTCTCTAGCCCCCTCGTCAGGTCCTCCCATGCTCACCTTTAGGACTTTTCCAGAGCCTCTCCAATCCTATGGAACTCCTTACCCTTACCTGTCCAATTATCTCCTACTCTATTAGCTTTTAGGCGATCTCTGAAAACCCTCCTTTTCAGAGAAGCCTATCCTACCCACACCTGACAACTGTACCTCCATTTTCTCCATCAACCCATCTCCCACGGTTATTCCCTTTTGTTTCACTTGACCCTCCCTTCTAGATTGTAAGCTCACAGCTGGGTACACATTAGTGCCTCCATTTCGGTTTTTTTTTTTTTTTAGAAAAAGAAAAAAGAAGAATAGATCTACGCAAAATTCAGTTGGGAAGACATTGTAAAAGTGCCTGATCCCCAGGTACAGAGTCAACTGTAAAAAAATGTTTCTGTATCGTGATAAAATGAATGTGTGTAAGGATCTGCTACCATATACCCAATGTTGTTTCTATTAAGTATACTCTGGCCTAAATATTAAAATACCACTGTATAAATACTATATGTGAAACCTCTAGAATAAACAAGAAAACAATAATAGGCAATATATAAAGAAGCAATATAAAAAAGAGAATACATAAGATCACAAACTAAATTACACCATAAAACAAAAAAAAAATGCAATATATTACAATATAACATCACTGTGATACCAGTGTCCATGAATTAATAATACTGGGGTTTTTTAGGGTTCTCTGAATGCCTTGAGGTATATATAACTTTGCCAACATCCCTGGGTCAGTAAGGTAAAAAGAGTTTCTGGTGCCTCAAGCCAGGAAGAGGTTTGGAATTTTTTAGGCAAAGATTTGAAGTAGTTTTATATAAAATAAAGCAGTTTTTTTGTACATTGGTGACTTGGTGATAGTATGAATGTGTTTCTCTGTTCACCGGACTTGAATACAAGTTATTGGGACCGAGATAACGTCCGCAATATCCAACGCGTTTCGGCTTGGCAGCCTTTGTCAAGGATATCACCGTATCTGTAGTTATAACAAGAAAGATATTTTAATACACCTACTCTTCTAAGGGAAGGATATTTCCGTTGGGGTGGTGTTTACATGAACACTTACTTTTTTCTCATTTGCCCTTCCATGCAGGAAGACCTTTTCTCCTATCCTGTTTCTTGCGACAGGAACTAAATGGCTGCTTCTAAAATTGATGATCTGTATGAGTTGAAAAATGTGGTTGAAAATGTCATCATATATTATTGTGTTTTAAGTTACTTACAGGAAGAAGCAGTTTTTAAAATTGGTTTCCGTATGTTCCTGTGTTCTTGGTCAATCATTGCCAGGCATATCATCAAAAAGTCCTGGTCAATCGTTTTGCCAAGCATGTCAAATCATGAAATGTGTTTACTGAAGAAGAAAACATATATTTGGTTGTTTTAAGCATAAAGTAATGTACCTTGAAGTTAGCTTGTTCGGTCAGAAGGAAAAAGACTTTCATGATTTGTAAAGCTTGGTTAGATTGCAGCAGCGCTTGAGCAGGTCCGCACATCTCCCTCTCCTGGAAGGGACTGGCGTACTGCTTTGTTCCCCGGCGTTTAAATACCCTCCGCGCATGTGCTGTACTGCGCATCGGGATCATGTGATGTTGCGGCCGTCATGTACGTCTGGCTTTACCGCGCATGCGCGGTATGTGTTGCGCGTGCAGCTCAGCTGAGATTCTCAACCGTGAGTATATGTAGCGCCGACGACACAGTCTGAGGAGCTGGATACCTTGGACAGGACTCAGGGAGGAGGAACAAAAGATGGAAAAATGGTCCTTCTCTTCTCCAAAACCCCCCCAGCTAACTTGCTGCTGGGGCTTTGTGTGCCGGGTGCAAGAAAACAGGATTTTTGGAGGAAGGCTTATTTTTCATGCAGATTGGATGGCATCAATAACTTTTTCATAATAAATAAATTCCAAACAAAAATAATAAATTACTTTTTGCATATTACAATTATTTTTGCAGCAATCATATTTACAAAGTCAGAAATGACAAAAGGACACATTGAGTGTCGTGGGAGCATGCTGACAGGGGTAGAGTGAGAAACACCATATTATGGTATATGGCTTGTTTTGGTGGAATTTGATTTGTGCAATGTATGGAGGGTTTGGGTTAGCATCTCTTCTATTTGGTGTTTGAAGTTTTTTGGTGGATATGGAGTAGAAAACAGTTTTTAAACGCCGGGGAACAAACCAGTACGCCAGTCCCTTCCAGGAGAGGGAGATGTGCGGACCTGCTCAAGCGCTGCTGCAATCTAACCAAGCTCTACAAATCATGCAAGTCTTTTTCCTTCTGACCGAACAAGCTAACTTCAAGGTACATTACTTTATGCTTAAAACAACCAAATCTATATTTTCTTCTTCAGTAAACACATTTCATGATTTGACATGCTTGGCAAAACGATTGACCAGGATTTTTTGATGACATGCCTGGCAATGATTGACCAAGAACACAGGAACATACGGAAACCAATTTTAAAAACGGCTTCTTCCTGTAAGTAACTTAAAACACAAAAATATATGATGACATTTTCAACCACATTTTTCAACTAATGCATATCATCAATTTTAGAAGCAGCCATTTTGTTCCTGTCGCAAGAAACAGGATAGGAGAAAAGGTCTTCATGCATGGAAGGGCAAATAAGAAAAAAGTAAGTGTTCATGTAAACACCACCCCAACGGAAATATCCTTCCCTTAGAAGAGTAGGTGTATTAAAATAGCTTTCTTTTAGTTATAACTACAGATACGGTGATATCCTTGACAAAGGCTGCCAAGCCGAAACGTGTCGGATATTGCGGATGTTATCTCTGTCCCAATAACTTGTAATCAAGTCTGGTAAACAGAGAAACACATTCATACTATCACCAAGTCACTATTCTTACTGCAAAACTCAACTCTTTATCACCTCTTTGCACAATAGGGCCTATAGCCCTACACCAAAAAAACTTGTATGTTTTTTTTTTAAAATGTACAAATAAAACTGCTTTATTTTATATAAAAACTACTTCAAATCTTTGCCTAAAAAATCCCAAACCTCTTCCTGGCTTGAGGCACCAGAAACTCTTCTTACCTTTGAATTAATAATACTGTGAATTTAGACCAGTGTTAAAGTCGTTGTAAACCCACTTTAATGACTTTTACCGATAGGTAAGCTTATAATAAGGCTTACCTATAGGTGCTGTAAATATCTCCTAAACTTGCACAGTTTAGGAGATATTTACAGTGCATGCAGCTGATGACGTAATTGGCGCATGCGCTTTAAAGAAACGGCTGCCCGTGCTGTTTTTTCAGAGCCCTGTGCCGTGACTGGTTGCTCCCACATGCAATGTGCAGGAGTGACGTCACGCGGCTCCGGCCAGTAATACAGCTGGAGTCCGCAGACATGGAAGAAGACGGGTGAAGATGGATGCGCTCGGCAGCAGGGACAACGTGGGCTTCGTTGCAGGTAAGTGTCACATAATGTGCTAGAATGCATAATTTTTTTGCAGAGGAAAAAAAAAAAAAAAAAAGTTTTTCAAGAGTTAACTTCCTCTTTAAGAGCCGGTTCACACTGGGGCGACTTGTCAGGCGACCTGGTCACCTGACAAGTCGCCTGCCATAGATTAGCACAGGACCCGTTCTAATAGGAGCGACACAAGTCGCTCCGACTTAGAAAAAGGGTCCTGAGCTTCTTTGGGGCAACCTGGAGCGACCTGCATTGACTTCAAAGTCCGTGCATGCCGCTCCGAGGTCACGGTGCGAGCTGCGCACCGCGACTTCACAGGTCGCCCCGGGAAGTCGGGTCACCTGTATGTGAACGGGCTCTCAATGCACTGGTAAAGCATAACAAATAAGTCCAAAAACATAAAGAAGCAAATTTGTGGGTACAGTGCAAATAGGCAAAAAGTGAGGGTAAGCGCATAAGTGTAAAGGTGGAGGACAACTATTGACCTTACACAGGTCACCATACGCTTTTCCCTTTTAAGGAGTAGATAGATCCTGTGGTGGGGGATTATATCCTTATTTAGGGCTTTCAGTGTATCCTATGGTAATCCTGAATGCTGGTGCTCATAGAGGAATTAAAACAGACAGACATAGTGCTAACTCATTTAAAAGACTTTAATAAAAAATGCAAAAAGGATAAAACTCACATTAACTCACTTTTTTGGTACACACATGCACATTCAGGGTGTGCAGCCCCTTAAAGCTCGTTCGAATGTTGTGGCCACAACGTAGAAAAGTTTCAGTGTTGTATTGTAATATTTAGGCCAGCGGGAAGAGGGTTGGGTTTACAGAATTGTAACTACCTTTGTAGCCTCTGTTAAGAAAAGATAAGGTTCTGCTACCCCCCCCCCCCCTATGGTTACTTGTCCTACTGTTTCAGGTCAAATTCTGGGACTTCTTACTAAAGAAATGTTATTGGAATCCTGCACACATCCACCTAAAATTAGGACCGTTACATAGCAGGCACACAGAACAGAAAGCATCCCTGGCAACCAACAACTCTTTCACAGGATAATACGATACCTATCCTTAGGGAAACAATACAGACTGGTCATCTTTTCTAATATGCCTTTGTATCATGTCAGATGAACCATCCTGCTGCTGGTAACAACTTCCCAGCAACAGAATCACTAATAAACCACTTACCTTTTCCTGTTCAGTCACTCCCTCATTAGATGGGCCACCAAAATTCTTCAGTTTTCCAGGTAAGCGAAAGAGCAATATCATTAGGGGAAGCATTTCCCTTGCCTGTGTGATTTTGCTGCTGGCGATATGTCACCAACAGCCGAATCGCTCGTCTGGCGTGGCCGCTACTGATGTTTCCCCTAAAGGCTGTATGGCTGTTCACAGTTACTGTATGTTTGTGAGCGGTTTCAAGATGAGATGTGATTGGTGGTAAAGCTTCACAACTCTAACTGTACATAAGTAGAATTCTGCAAAGAGGATACACCAATAGGCTTAAAGCAAACTTCACCCAAAAAGAAGTGCCACGCGTTTGCCTCACCCCCCCCCCCCTTCCTTCCTCCTCCCCTCTGCCACATTTGGCACTTAGTTTTTCGGGTAGGGGGGTGTGTAAGTGCTCCCAACTGCTTCTACCTGGATTGTCATGGAGATCTGAGCAGGAGTTCACCCCCCCCCCTTTTCTCGTAGCCTTTTGGGACATATTGCAGGTCGCAAGGCTTCACTGGCGATTTCCCTTAGAAAAGATCCCGGGGGCCTAGAATCAAAGCCCAAAAAAGAATCGGCTTGGGTGAGGACAGAGCTGGATCCTTGCACAGATAAGTGTCCTTATATTAAAAGTCATCAGCTACAGTATTTGTAACTGCTTACTTTTAATTTTTTTTTTGTAGTGGGGGTACTGAAGCTCCTCCTAAACTGGCATCCACCGTGTTCACCCCTGAAACACATTGGATGTTTAGGATATTAGGATGTGAATAATATTTAATCTAAGAACTTTACATGTTCTGCTTCTGGCACTTTCCTCCTTACACACCAAATTAAACACTTATTGTCTACCCACAATTAAGTGAACATTTGTTTGCCAATGCTCTGTAAACAAAGTACTACAAATTATGAACAAACTGACTTAATTAAAAAATAATACAGTTGAGTTCCGAATCAAAAAGGACACAGAACCAGGTACCTGCACATACTACTAGGGTCTCAAAACACTGCTGCAATCCAGAAGGTCCTCCCTTCTTCCTTAAGAGACCATTCACACTGCCGCGACTTGTCAGTCAACTTGTCAGCCTGACAAGTCGCGGTCGGTCACGGTCCATTGAGTAGTACAGGACCGTTCTAATAGGAGTGACACAAGTCGCTCCGACTTAGAAAAAGGGTCCTGTACTACTTTGGGGCGACCTCGGAGCGACTTGCATAGACTTCCATTATGTGAAGTCCCTGCAAGGCGCCGAAGTCGTGTCGCCTCAGTGTGAAACGGCTCTAAATGCTCCCCCAAACTTTCTGGTTTATCAAAAAACCATAACATCAATAAGTCCTGCTGAATTACATTATTAAGCTTAGGCAAAGTCTACTGGCACCTACATTGCTATGTAGGATTCAAAGTACATAGTGCCAGTGTTCTATCAGATTTTCACTACCCATCAGATTGTGTAACGGAAATGATCTTCAGACCAAAAAATAGTTACTGTGCATGCGCTCCAACATGCATTCCACGATGCTTTACGTTCCAAACACTTCCTGATCTGATGGGCAGCGGTAATCTGATCAAACAAACATGCGGACATCTCACTACACCCAGCTACATCTTGAATTTCAGAGTTATTTTAGCAATAAAGTGAGTGTATATGAATAAATATAGTATATGGACATCTGTGATGCAGTTTAGATGTTTAAAAATGTTTAAAGCATAAAGGTTTAGCCATAGTTGCCAACATTTGAAAAATATTTCCAGGGACACTTTGCAGCACAGCTATCAATTACTTACCACACGCACTTCCATGAAGCTCCACCCACTCAATAATCTCGGAGTTGGAATAATTCTATTCAGCTGCACTACTTCTGCCTAAAGTTTAAAATTCTCATCACAATTCCCCAATTTGCTTGCCGGGACAATGTGAATTACCCGGGACAGGCTCCTATTTGCCGGGACTGTCCCGGCAAAAATGGGACAGTTGGCAAGTATGGTTTAGCACTGAGCAGTGCGGCGTGTACCAACATGGCCCCTGCCACCTTCCTACTGCTGCCATCTAGCTTCTTTCAAAATCTAACATCAAAACAGCATCACAAAGGTCAATATACTATATATATACTATATATATATACTATATATATATATATATATATATATATATATATATATATATATATATATATATATATATATATATATATATATATATATATATATATATATACATACACACACACACACACACACATATATACATACATATATATATACATACACACACACACACACACACACACACACACACACACACACACACACACACACACACTTTATTGCTAAAATTACTCTGAAATTCAAGACATAGCTGGGTGTAGCAAGATGTCCGCATAGGTGTTCTATCAGATTACCACTACCTGTCATGGAACACACGTGGGAACACATATTGCGCATGCGCAATATGTTTTTTTTGTCGGAACGTCACTTCCATTACACAACCTGATGGGTAGCGGTAATCTGACAGAACACCAGCTTTCTGAAATGGTTTTTTTTTTTTTCCCCCTAAACTTTATTTTCACAAAACAGACATTCCCAAAGAACTATACAAAGTAGTCAACAGACATCAGGATAATACAAACAGGATGGGAAAAAGACCCCATCTGACCAGAAACAGAAGAATACGGGTAACGCATCAACAAGTTTCGGAGTCATTGAGCGGAACGTGAGGGGGAACAGCGGGGAGAGGTAAAAAAAAAGGAGAGGGGCCATAATTTAAAACCAGTAAGGGTGAAGTCAAAGAAGGGAGGGGAGGGAGGTGAACATCCTGACCCTTTCCAAGGTAAAAGATTATATATATATATATAAAAAACATCACAAGCTACAGTCACAGTGTATTTACGTTATTTCCCAGTCGGCATGCCTTTGTATAATACATGAAGAACAAAAAACGTAACTATGTAGGTCTCTAATATTACTGCATTGTTTGTACAAGTCAGGAGGAAAAAACAGCCATAGAAACCAATTCTAAAATTTCATGGAAGTGTTTACACAGAGATGCCTCCACTCCTCAGCCTCCATAATATCCTGTACTTTCTGTAGCCACTCTTGGACAGTAGGCATTACTGGGGGATTTCCAATGGAGCAGATTAAGGCTTTTGTTGGCATTAAAAAGGTGAGGCAGTATGTACCATTTGTAGGACCCCATGACTTGTGTGTCATGGAACAAAATAGATAGGAGAGTCATATGCCAACTGGTGTTAAGTCACTCTATTGATTAATTTATGGACTTCCAAAAAAGTGCACATAGCAGGATATTTCTGAAATGTTGGTTTTTACATGTATTTGCAGGAATACCAAACGGCTGTAGAATATTATTTCATCTTCATCTTTCAAAGCCTTACTCACCATGAATAGGGATTCCCTCATTCATATGTAAAGAGGCAAGTGGTCTTCATCCAGTATATTAATTAAGCAATTTTCAGGTGTGCAAGGGATAGGGAGCGCTAATATGGTAACTAGGAGATAAAACTACCTCTCCCCTAAAATCAAATATAACTGGGCAACTCCAGATAACCAGATAATGTGAACAAAATCTGCCTAAAGTTTGGACAAAACTCATGACAATTAGAGGTGAACATACTGTACATCCCATTTTGTGTAGTCTAGCAGGGGATAGATAAGTCTGGCATATAGCAAACAGAATAATAAATATGTTCATGGTTGGCAACAATAGCATATGAATAGAACGCATGCCATCCTGATCGTCTTTGGACATATTAGGCAAAGTAAGCTGCCCCTAGCTTCTAACTGCAAGTAAAGATTTGCTTAGTTTGGTGTGCAGCAAGTGGTAATAGAACGAACACTTTTGGACCTTGTGATTTCAAAATTCCTAGAGGGTATTTGGATACACATGTGTTTTGATTTATCCATTGGGTCTATATGACAGATTTACTTAAAATTGAAGGTATTACGTTGTATGTATTTTTAGTAAGCACATACTTTGAGTGATTGTAGAATTTAGACATTTGTAGATTAGCCACTAGAGGGCCTGCTCAGTAGCTTTGTGTAACTTCTCCAAATCTCTAACACCTAGACTTGCATTGTGAGGAGCTACAGTAAAACAACTATTGTGTATCACTTTGGCATAAATACAAAGTAGTGCAGCTCTCAAGGCTATTAAAAAAAAAAAAAAAAAAAATGATGTGCGTGTATATCACAGTGTATATAAAATAAGTAAATTTATATGTAAATCCGACAGTACAACATTTTAATTAAATGCTAAAAATAGTGCAAAATATTCACAAAAGTGCATATAATAAGAGTGCCAAAAGTGCAAAATGTATCATGTAAATGTATATATATGGTTTTAGATTGTGTATCACTGCAAAGCAGAGCCTTCATATACACATTATACAAATGCGGATGTCCTTATGTAATATACTGTATAAATTAAAAAAATAACATAGAAACAAGTTTCTTTATTACATATTGGCAAGATTTACATAAAACAAATTCTCTTTTACATGTACACCTGAACAAAATATAGTAAAACCACAACATATTTCTTATTAGAGCATTCAAAGATTAGAGAACCTGTGAATCCATTCATGGTTACCTAATACCCCTGGTTTACAAGAACTGTCCTAAAGTGTACAGATTGGTCTCTAAAAAAAAAAAAAAAAAAATCTCCCCCGATTTTGAATATTGATAATCTTCACAATAAAATCCCCATTTTCAAATTTACTTCCAATCACTTTAGGCTATCTTTACAAATTAATTTGCTATCTTTTTGTGCTATTTTGGCTTCTTCCAGTAATACAATACATGGCACTTAAAATGTAATACTACTTAAAAAAATAAATAAATAAAAAGGAGGCATTTTCTTACCTGTTTGTAAGTAACTATGCTAGAATGGTACTGTAGCCCAGGACATTACTGTGAGTAACTAGCTCCTAGGATATTTTAAATATTGGAAATTGTATTCAGTTTAAAAATGGCCACACGTGACCTGTTTCTCATTTAAGGTTGCCAGCCCAAAAATATAACATTTTAAAAAACAAACTTTTTTTTTTTTTTCTTTTAGATAAAGTCATGCAGCAAGCACAATTCCCACAAAATGACATAAAATCACAGTATGTATGGAAATTACCTTACCTGTAATATATCCTGGTCTAGGTGCTGTGTCTCTAACCAGAAGGGAGAAATAAAGAGGAAGAGGGTGAGTGACAAGGTGTGTGTGACAGTGTCACCAGAGAGGGAGGACCTGTCTTGCCAATAGCCCCCAGGATACGCCCTCTGTGTCAATAGAGAAATTCTATTACAGATAAGATACCCATGTGACTACAGGTAGAACCTGTTAGCTTCTTAATCCTCTGGATACTCCCTAGCACAGTGTCAAGCTCTGCAACCTGTCACCTGTTCAACCTGTTCAGCCACAAGATGCAGGAATTCATTGAAATCAATGCACTCAGTCATGACATGCTGCTTCTTTTTGTCAGCGTCTGTACAGGACTGTCAACGGAGAGACAGGATAGTGCCGAATAATATTATTACTATATAGTTGCCAACTCCCCCCCCCCCCCCCCCCCCGTCTGTTGCTGCCTTTTGAAGATTTAAGCAAGAAAAAAAAGTGTCAATGCTTAAAAAAAAAAGAAAAAAAAAAAAAAGTGTCATTATTGCACAAAAATCACTGGTTTGCATTTTTTGGGTATATTTACATTTTTTTGGTATGTTTAAAAAAACAGAAAAAAAAAAAAACAGAAAAAAAAAAAAAAAAAAAAGGACTCCTGGCAAGGTTTTTGTTTTAAAGGCTATATGGATTTTCTTTCTAACTGCATAAATAACGTACTGTGAAATAGAAGCTTGTCTAAACCCAACAAACATTAGATTTATTGAAGCTTACCAGTCTTTAGATATATTAGCTGCATTGGGTTCTTTGCCTTTATTTTCACCTGGTGATCCTGCCAGTAAATGCACACTTCCTGTTGTAGGGGGAAATGCTCACCATACTGCATCAATGGAGGCGCAGCATTTTCACCCAAAGACATAACCTAGCAAGGCGATGTTCTATGGATGACAGAACTGGAAATAATGCTAACCAATAATAGGCAACACAAGCGAAAATCACAGGATGTTATCACTATTTCACAATATTTCTTGTAGGATCAACAGGTATTTTAATTAATTTACTGAACAAATGTAACAAAAACACGTTAAATGCTATATTTAACTGACTAAAACAGAGCAAATAGGAGAAGCTAATTGTTCGGGTTTACATACACTTAATTTATTTATTTATTTTACTTCATATTATTTGAGCCAATACACATAAGTTTTGAAGTGTGACTGAGTGACTAATCCCCCACAGTTACATAAAGCAGGAATTTGATCACTTAAAGTGGTTGTAAACCCTTACATATACCCAGTGAAGTGACTGGCCTCAGGTGATACTCAGATGAAACAAATCTTCCTACATAAGTTGTACCTGTATATCTGCACTCTTCTCTACATCTGTTCAAAGTACTGAATTTAAAAGCTTATCTGAAAGTTCAGAAAAACAAGGGCAAACAGCTGAATTTACATTCTACAGAGTTCAGTGAGGAGAGTGAGGACAGCTGATTTGAGGGAAGCAACACACCCCCCTCCACATATACTGCGGCTGGGTGGCATGTGCAGGCAAAAATCAGGTACATGATTTTGCCTGCTCCGGTTTAGTAGTGCACAGCGTGCACCCTTCCCCTGCAAATCCCAGTACTTGGGGCCTGGTGATCATGTGATCCCTATGCAATCACATGATCACAATGTCAGCAAAGCCATTATGAATAAATTAATTCATAACAGCTTTGTTTGCTATACTGTGATTGGCCCACAGTTATGAAATGGTACCTGGGCAAATCACAGCACTCTGTACCATGTGATAAGCTGTAGCCAATAACAGATCACAGCAGTCATGAATGTAACCCATCTATGACAGTTGAAAACTTTGCTGTAACAGTGATCTGCATTGTAAACAGCAAAGTGTAAAAAAAAAAAAAAAAAAAGAAATAGGAAAATCATGAAAAAAAAAAAAAGTTTAAAAACAATTGAATATTAACATTTTTTTTTTTTTTTTTCAAACATACTGTCATCAGTCAGTGTCCCTGATCACTCTCACATCAGTCATATGATGACGGTGTACTACATTGGTGACTGTATGTATAAAAAAAAAAAAAGTATTCAAATTTCTTCAGTTTCAAAAAACCGTTACAAAAAAAAAATTACAACTTCAAAAAACTTGCCATGCCTCTTACTAAATGCTGCAGACTATCTACTTTCTGAAAAGGGGTCATTTGGGGGGAGTTCGTACTGTCGCAGCGAATTTATGATTTCTTGGCAATTTTGTCCGAGAATATGAATGATAACACAAAAACTTTTCTTTCACTCATGGTTAGTGTTTGGCTGAGAGCCGGTTCACATAGCAGCGACCCGACTTGCCGGGGCGACCTGTGAAGTCGCGGTGCGTAGCCCGGAGCGGCCGGCACGGACTTCATATCATTGAAGTCAATGCAGGTCACTCCAGGTCGCCCCAAAGAAGCTCAGGACCCTTTTTCTAAGTCAGAGCGACTTGTGTCGCTCCTATTAGAACGGGTCCTGTGCTAATCTATAGCAGGCGACCCACGGCAACCAGGTCGCCTGACAAGTCGCCCCAGTGTGAACCGGCTCTGAATCCATTTATTATCAATCAACTGTGTTTACTCTTTGTAAATCATAATGACAACAGAAACTACCCAAATGACCCCGATAAAAAGTTTACATACCCTGGTGATTTTGGCCTGATAACATGCACACAAGTTGACACAAAGGGGTTTGAATTGCTATTAAAAAAAGGTAACCATCCTCACCTGTGATCTGTTTGCTTGTAATTAGTGTGTGTGTGTTTAAAAGGTCAATGAGTTTCTGAACTCCTGACAGACCCTTGCATCTTTCATCCAGTGCTGTACTGATGTTTCCTGGATTCTGAGTCATGGGGAAAGCAAAAGAACTGTGAAAGGATCTGCGGGAAAAGGTAGTTGAACTGTATAAACCAGGAAGGGGATATAAAAAGATATCCAATGAATTGTGAATGCCAAATTAGCAGTGTTCAAGAAGTGGAAAATTAGGTATCTGTTGAAACCAAACCACAGTCAGGTAGAGCAACTAGAATTTCAGCCAGGAAACTGCTTTAGAATGCAAAGAAAAACCCACAAATAACTTCAGGTGAACTGCAGGACTCTCTGAAAACATGTGGTGTGGCTGTTTCAAGGTGCACAGGAGGAGGCACTTGAAGAAAGAAGGGCTGCATGGTCGAGTCGCCAGAAGGAAAGCCATTACTACACAAATGGCACAAAGTATCTCGCTTACAATACGCCAAACAGCACAGAGACAACCCTTGAACCTTCGGGCACAAAGTCATTTGGAGTGATGGGATCAAAATTGAGCTTTTTGGCCACAACCAAAAACGCTACATTTGGAGAGGAATCAACAAAGCCTCTGATGAAAGGTACACCATTCCTACTGTGAATGGATCGCTGATATTTTGGGGATGTGTGAACTACAAAAAAGGTGCAGGAAATTTGGTCAGAATTGATGGCAAGATGAATAGGGGGGCAATACACAGTATTAAGAATTGGAGTATGTAAACTTTTGATCAGGGTCATTTGGGTAGTTTCTGTTGTCATTATGATTTATGTTGTCATTATGATTTAAAAAGAGTAAACACAGTTGATTGATAATAAATGGCTTCAGCCAAATACTAACCATGAGTGAAAGAAAAGCTGAGTTATCATTCATATGCTCTGAAAAATGGCTAATAGATCATAAAATTCTGCCAGGGTATGTAAACCTATGAGCACAACTGTAAAATAAATAAATTATATATATATATATATATATATATATATATATATATATATATATATACATATACATATACACACACACACACACACATATACACACACACACACACACCATAGTTTGTAGTCCCTTTAAGTTTTGTAAGCAAATTATCAGATGGTAAAATAGGCTTAGATGGGAACAGTTTCATACCTTCACTGTTCAGTCACAGGGTGGGTGTAGGGAGAAGCAATACTGATCTACAGCATAGAAAAGTCATGGCCTTCTTTCCTGCCAGTTGTATTCCCACTTTTTTTTACAGCTTTGTATTTCCAGGCTTTGGTTCTTTATATTCCCGTATATATGTGAACGGGTTGCTATAGGTCAAATGCAATATGTACTTTGTGAGTGTGGTTGGGAAACACTTAACTAGATACTATACTTGTATGGTTTGTTAGAGGCATTTGCTGTGCCCCACATCAGTCTAACAATGCACCTAGGCGGAAACAATGCTGAAGGAATTTTAGCTTGTAGTGTATGAAGTCATGGGATTGTCTTCTACATACACGTGTCACTAAAGGCCCGTACACACGTACCGATCGTCGGCCGACAGAACGTCCTACAAATGTTCGCGGCTGGCGTGTTTGTTGTTTGTCTGTTGAAAAGTGCTCAAAACTTGCC
This sequence comes from Pelophylax lessonae, assembly GCF_965119305.1. Taxonomy (NCBI): domain Eukaryota; kingdom Metazoa; phylum Chordata; class Amphibia; order Anura; family Ranidae; genus Pelophylax; species Pelophylax lessonae. Next base: position 103,482,836 of record NC_138774.1, on the reverse strand, counting down.
CAGGACATTTGTCTGCCGACAGAAAATGACGTCACTACGTTCCACGCACGTTCGCCGCTACAAAAGAGGAAGTCAGTGTTTGGCCGTGACCCTTCTGGGCATCTCGCGCTGATTTCGGTAGCATTTGTTTGGTTGATGACATTTCGCTATTTTCCGAGACATCGTTCGAGAATTTATTATGGCGACCGTGAATTCGACCGTTGCTGTCGTTAGTGTTGGAGTTTTGGCTCTGAGACGACGTACGAGCAATAGGAAGAAGAAGCGGACCTCCTGGATGAAAAATTGGTTGCTTAACCGTGATCAATTTTCTCATATGTCCTTGCTGAGGGAGCTCCAGGAAAATAATCCTGATGACTTCAGGAATTATTTGAGGATGACGGATCCCATCTTTTACCGTCTTCTTGCCCTGGTGTCCCCCTATATTTTGAAGCAGGATACTTGTATGCGGCTTGCAATTACTCCTGAGCAAAGGTTAATTGCGACGTTGAGGTATCTTGCAACAGGGAGAAGCCTGCAGGATCTGAAGTTCACCACAGGCATCTCCCCCCAAGCACTTGGGAGTCATCATCCCTGAGACCTGCTCTGCCATCATCAAGGTCTTGCAGAAGGACTATATCAAGGTATGTTTGATTTTTTACATTACATGTATTAGTCGTTTCACCCGAATTATGATGTTTTTGGATGTACAGCAATTGACACAGGCCATTATTTGTAAACTACCCTCTGTCCGCATGCACATAGTAGTAAAGATGTAGATTATCTTAACCATTTGTAAAATTACCCACTAACCACCCCACCATTCTCTCCTATGTGTCCCTAAACGCATTGCCTGTTAACAGTATGTAGAATTTTTGTAATTTTATTACTTTCCCTCAAACAATTATTCCTTGGCCAATGTTTTATTACCTAGTTTATGATTTATCTAAAATACATCAGTCCATCCATTCCCACCTATGATTGTGTATGTTTATGTAATGATGTTAAAACCTTCACTGACCACAAGCCCTTATTGATGTATAAATGCCCAGTTTTACTTACCCATCCCCCACCCACATGCTAAATCTCAAAGTCAGCATATACCAAAGCTCAAGCTCAGAGGTCTTCAAACTACGGCCCTCCAGTTGTTCAGGAACTACAATTTCCATCATGCCTAGTCATGTCTGTGAATGTCATAGAATTACAAGGCCTCATGGGATGTGTAGTTCTGCAACAGCTGGAGGACCATAGTTTGTAAATCTCTGCTCTAGCTGGTGAGTATAATGGGCCATACACACTATAAGATTGTCAGAACAATTTATCCTTCCGATTTACCAAAACCAAATAATATGAGGTCCAACAAACACTTTCAAATCCTATGCAATCTGGTAGGCCCTTGCACTACATAGAAAAGGTAAATCTGCAGGAAAAAGTCTTCAGAGAATCTTATAGTGTGTATGGCCCTTTACAATATAAGAACAATAGGAGGTTGAAAATAAATGTATGTAGATGTTACATCCCCTAATCCAAACGTTTGCCTTCCTGTTGTTTATATTTTTAACAAGTTGCATAAGCATTTAACAGACAACTGTGTGTGTAATTAATAATGTGATGTGCTCAAGCACTAATTTTTTTTTTTTTTTTTCCCCACAGTTTCCTTCAAACGCAGAGCAATGGCTGGAGATTTCTGCTCAATTTCTGGAGAAGTGGAATTTTCCCAATTGTGGGGGTGCTATTGATGGGAAGCACGTCCGCATTGTCCCCCATCCGAATTCCGGCACATTTTATTATAATTATAAAGGTTTTTTTAGTATAGTCATGCTAGCCATAGTTAATGCAAACTATGAGTTTATTTATTTGGATATTGGCAAAAATGGCCGCAATTCGGATGGGGGAGTTATTGAGCAGACGGAGTTCGCTCGTCGTCTAAAGAACGGCACTCTGAACCTGCCATCCAGGGAGCAAACTGTTGAGGGTATGAGCTTTGTGTTTATCGCAGATGATGCTTTTGCGCTTGGGGAGCATCTCATGAAGCCCTACCCTCAGAGGAACCTCACCCCCGACCAAAGGATTTACAACTACCGGTTGTCCAGAGCTCGCAGAGTTGTGGAGAATGCCTTCGGGATAATGGCCAACCGGTTCCGGATATTCCTGACGTCCATACACCTGGCACTGTACAAAGTGGATAATGTGGTCTTGTGTTGCTGCATTTTGCACAACTTCCTACGCAGGAATGTACACAATTATGTTTTGCAGCAACTGGATACTGACCCTGCTATGCCAGGTACAAGTGGAGAGGCCCAACCTCCTGACCAAGTGGAGTCCATGACGTCAATGCAAGTTGGACGGTCAGGATTGGCATCACACAGGGCCCGTCAGATCCGCCAGGAATATCTGGACTATTTCTTGGGGAGAGGAGCTGTGTCCTGGCAGCAATCAATGTCACACACACATTAATGTTGTTAAAGATTTGACACACAAGATAAATGTCAGCGATCTATTATTTTTGAACACATTAAACAAAAATTGCTATGATTCTGTATTGTGGATTCTAATCATTTGGGCACATATGGCCAACATAATTTTTGGTGTAAATCATGTGTTATATATGTGTGACTTTGGAAGGGTTAATACATTCATCAGTGGGTTTCTTTGCTGTAGTCTCTCACCAGCTGATCCAAAGTGATGATGGCCATGTGTTATTTTTGAGCCAGTGGTGTAAATACAAGGGCCTTCTGCACACCACAAAATTTACACAAACCCTGTCACATTGAGAACTAGGTCACACCCAAGGTTCATCTAATGTCACCTTACATTGGTGGTTATTGTCCAGAAGTTGCCCATACTATATATTTCATAGAATACATTAGGGTATTAACAACGTACCTACACCTGTTATGTTGTGTTCATTTATGACATCCTTCTCACTGCCCACCAATGTTAGGATATGTCAGTGTTATGTGAAACTTGATCATTGTTCATCTCAAAGTGTTATATATATATATATATATATATATATATATATATATATATATATATATATATATATATATATATATATATATATATATATATATATATATATATATATATATAGGTAATGGAAAGTGAACTAGAGCAACGAACAAGCAATACACTATAGATTACACTGATCTCCTTACACTGATTGCTACTGGCAATATCAATGCCATATTGAATCCTAGGACTGCTAGTACCTTGAGTGTTGAGTCACACTTATGCGATGTGGGAAGTCTGCGACTTTGCAGCCTTCCAGCATTGCATAAGGGTGACCCGCCACTTACTTTTTGCACAGGATTGTATTCCACAAGTGTTAAGCACTGTGCGATCCAATCCAGATACATCAGAAATAAAGGGTCATGTGCAACTTGTATGCGTGTTCAGTGCGAATGTAGCCATACAAAGTGTATATGTCTCAATTCACACTGCACATCTGATGGCATGTAATATCGTAGCGCACTGCTCCTTTATTACATGCGATCAGATGTTCATGCGAAAATCAGTTTGTATGGCTCAATTCGCATTGCACTCGCACAAAAGTCACACATGATGCATTTATTCAGCCGCATCAGGATAGGATTGCACAGTCGTTCAAACTTGTGTGATCCGATCCTGTGTGAAATGTGATATGCGTTAAAACTGGGGGTATCTTTAACATTTCATTGACACCTCCAGCAACTCGCATATGGCAGTGTCCAAAATGCTTTCATTAACATGTAAATATGTGAATAGGCCAGCCATCATACATTTAGTGCTTCTTTACACAGCTTTAGACCTCGACCCCCCAACGAAAGTCTAATAAAGAATTGAACACACATTGTTGAATGTAAAAATGTTTTAGTATCAAACATTCACAGGGTTAGGGTTAGGGTGTTGTAAAGTGCTTTTCCCAAACTTGGGTACACTCTTTAACATCTGAGTGTAATTAAAATGCCATAAAACCTTATAAAAAATTTGTAACATCAGGAACATCCCAATACAAACATTAAAAACGTAGGAAAATTGTGGCTTAAAATTTGCCAATCATGTCCACAAAATTGCGCATTTTGATTTGTAAGGCCGTTGCAGTCTCCTTTATTTGTTCCAGGTCTGCGCAGCATTGGAGAGCCTCACGGGTCAATTTGGCTAATGTGCAACTATGTAAAACATGGTCTGTAAAAAAAAAAAAAAAACTGAGTCAATGTGAATCACCTACATGAGGTCATAATAATAGAAAAACATTTGGTGTCCAGGTAATCTTAAATTCCTCTCGAGTTAATACCTACCCTGTTCTTATGCTCTTTTGCCCTAGGCTCTTCTTCTTCCTCCTGTCCTCCTCCAATGCTGTTGCTGATGATTCTGCCGGTCTCCTGAGCTTACTATATATTCATTAGGGGTGTGAACGCATGATGACGTCATTGTGAGGGCATGGTCGTAATGTATATATATTAAGATGCAGAGACCAGAGACGGGCAGAATGCACGGCAACAGCATCGGAGGAGGACAGGAGGAAGAAGAAGAGCCTAGGGCAAAAGAGCAGACAACATAAGAGCAGAAGATTGGACAGCAGAAGAGTGGAGAGGAGAAGATCCAAAGAGCAGAGTGGAGAAGACCGGATGAAGATATTTAAGAACATTTCATAAACGTCTCCTGTCGTTATTCACATACACTTCCATTTATGTGGTTAATGTGTAGGGGTACTATGTACCCCATACACATTCACATAGTGATTGGGGTCTGGGATCTGGGGGCCACCCTTTGTTAAAGGTTGCTTCCAAAGTCCTAGGAAGCCTCTGGCCGCATGACCCCCCAAAACCACCAGACAGGGTTGTGGGGATGAGGCCCTTGTCCTCCTCTACATGGGAGCAAGGTGCTTTTGGGTGTGCGGTGCAGAGCCCCCCTGGCCCAAAGCAACAAAACCCCCCCATGTTGAGGGCATGTGTCCTGCTGTGGTCCAGGGGGTGTTTGGTGCGCTTGCTTGTTCTCTTTCCTGGCCTGACAAGCTGCATGCTTGGATAAGAGTCTGGTATGGGTTTTGGGGGTAACCCACGCTGTCTTTTTGTTGTGGGCCTACCCTCAAACTCAATACCACACACAAAAGGCCTGGTTGTGAACTTGGGGGGGGGGGGGGGGGGGGGACACCCACGGTGGGTTGTTCAATTTTTCTGTGTAGTTCCCCCTCAAAAATCTTCACAGCGCAAGTGGCCCCGCAAGTCAGAGCATCCTGATCCGACTTACGGTGCCACTTCCATTCAAATAAAGAGGCTCCCATAGGGAACTAGTGGTTGACAATTGGAGGCTAAAAATAACACTGATAAAAATCATTATGAAAAAACCTACGTGGGCACACAATTGGCTCTCTGACACTTGGTCCAGGATCGTCCACATTTTCGGATGTGCCCGCAACGCTGCTTGCCAAGTTGCCAGGAGATCTAGGTTCTGACATGGCTGGGGATGCCACATCCTCGCATGACGGAACATCTGCAATGTAAATTTGTAAGGGAATACAAGAATATAAGGTTAAACAATCATTGCAAATACACATATTTCGATGATCCCACTACCCAAAAATCTGTGCCTACCAACCTTCTTGTTGCTCTGGTGTCTGGTCACTTGTTGGCTCCACCAGAATCACCTCAGGAATAATGTCTTCATCTACATAATACAAAAAATTGGCCATATCATAAAAGTCACAAGAGGTACATTTGTTAGGACATGGTGCCCTGCTTGATAGCTCTTTTAGTAACAAATATGAAGACATGTACATGGTTATCTATGAAAAATATGGTACATTAATGTTTGACAGTGCATAGGAACCAATTACCTTTAGTCGAATCTGTGCCACCATCTGGGCCCATGTCCTCATCTTCTTCCGCAACTGCAGATGCAGCTGCCAAACCTCTCCTCCTCCTTTCCCATTGTTTGGCACTGAGTTTTCGTTTTTCTCCTATTTAAAGGTTTGAATAATAATCTGTGATTAATAGGAATGTTTGCAGAGAAGATTCGTGCAGGAAAGAACGTTCGTTGCAACACAATACATATATTTTTAACTATGGCTTCCTGACTTTTAATGTCATATACTAAAACATCAACAATAGATCGATCTAATCACGACATAACTAAAATGAGTAATCTAACTTTTTACATAGACATTATAATCTAGACATGTTAATACAACATACACAAAATTATAAAAAACATATTGCATGTTTAAACCCAAAAAAAAATAAAAAAAAAACGTACTTTTTTTCAGAATCCGATGGATTTGGGAAAGCTGATCCTGCTCACGGTGTTTCAGGTCGGACCACCGTTTCCGAATCTGATCTTTCGATCGCTCCACACCGAATTTTTTAAGCAAACAGGCCACCACCTTATCCATGATGCCATCTTTCCTGGCATTGGGCCGGTCGTAATTTGCCAACTTGCCATCATAGTCCATTTTTTTCTAAAATTCCGACCATCTCCACCATTTCTGCCTTTGTCATGGGTGTAGCCCTTGATTTTCTGGTGGCCCAATCACTTCGGCCCCCACTTGATGAACTCTGAGATCTTTCAGACATTCTTCTTGATTAAAAGATTGTTCCACTGCTTCAGGTGTGCGTGTCGCATGTAGGCCTGATCTTCGGCACGTACACACCCCTGCACAAGCCCGCCACTGGAGGAGGAGTTGACGCATGCGCTGTATTTAAAGGACGCCAGATCTTTCGGCCGACAATTCGCTAGCGGACATATTGAGGGTTGGAGCACGATCGAACGGCGATTCACGACTTTTCCCCACAAACAAAGGTACGACTTTTTTATTAGAAAGTGTGTGTTTTGGGCCCTATACAGCTTTTACTATGAATATCTTTATTATGTCCCAAAATACATGCTATTTTAATATGTATTGTGTTGTGTTGTGTCTTGCAGGCATATACTGTCCTGCAAAATGGTGGACAATTACACCACCCACAACTTTCTCATCAGTTTCATTGATGAGTTCAGGCAACTGCCCTGTTTGTGGAAAGTCAAGTCGGCTGAATATAAAAATAAGATACTAAAAAAAAACAGGCCATTGACCATTTAGTGGCCTTCTACAAGCCCGTCTGTCCTGGGGCAAATGCTGACTATATATACGGCGAAAAATAAACAGTATTCGCAGTGCCTACAGGCGGGAGGTTAAGAAAATTGAAGAGTCCACCCAGTCTGGAGCAGCTGCACAAAATGTACATGTACCACGGCTGTGGTACTTTGATAACCTGCGGTTCCTGGCAGACACCTTGGAATCGAGGCCGTCAATTTCTACGCTGCCTTCGACTTCGGCAGAGGGCTCAGTGTCTGTTGATTCCAGCCAGGATGAAGATATCCTGGAGGAGAGTTTTACTCAGGTATGGCATTTCACTATATATTGTCTGCTAAAAATGTAATCATGTAACAAAATTATAAGCTAAACCATAATTGACCCTTTATGTAAACTGGCATAGCAAGGGGTTGGCATGACAGGCAACCGCCAGGGGCGCAGGCCAAGGGGGTGGGTCGCAAAAACATTGGCATTGTTTTAGTTATTTTTTGAACAATCCACTCAGCCTGCACACCCCAGAACCCCCAGTTTGCAGGCGGATTCATGCAGGTGTAAAACATTGAGAGCTGATTCATGCAGGTGTAAAACATTGAGAGCAGCTGAGCCAAAAGACCAGGAGACTGAGACTGCCTCTCACTGCATCCCCAGCACACCTCTGGTCTTACAAACACTGCTGCATCCCCAGCACACCTTCAGTCCTAACAAACACTGCTAGAGCATCAGCATTCCTATGGCTCAACCTTTTTTAAAACAAAACTAACAAACTAACAGCTCCTGCAAATGATACATCCATCCTTGCTTCCATGTCTCTGGTCTCCCACTCTGGGTCAGCAAGGCAGGTGGCTTCCTTATTCCTGTTTTCCTGCACCGCTTCACCCTCAATGCCCTACATAAAGCCCTCTGCAAGTTCAGGCCCCTCTCTCTCTGCAACCCCCCTCCTCTCTCTCTCTCACACCCCCTCTTTCTCTCCCTCTCTCTATCTCTCACCCCTCTCTTTCTTGTTTTTCACACCTGAGACAATGATTGCCCACTAGAGAGCTCTACACTGGGTAAACAAGGGACAAATGAGAAACATTTAATGCCCTTTTATATTTTTTTTTTGGGGGGGGGGTTACATTTTTACATTGATCTTGGAGGGGGGGGGGGGGTTGTTGCCAAATACAGCTCCTCAACAAGGGCACTGGAGACCCTAGATACGCCACTGTATGTAAAGTCTGCTATTTGTTCACAATAATATAACAAACATGACTTTTTATATACACTATAACATTCTAATCAATTGTTCATTTCATCAACAGGGAAGTATCACTGAGGAGGAGCCAGGTTGCAGCCAGGAGCCTGGGGAGCCTGTGGAACTATTTCCATCACCACCTCCTCCTGCCAAACGGAGGCAAAAGAGGAAGCACGTGGATGACCTCACTGACGAATTTAGTGGAGGCCAATGAGTCCTTCGGCAACATGACGGGCATAATTTTAGATAAGGTGGACCTCAGGCAGTGTCAGTATGCCCGCAAAATGATTCTGGATGTCCTGCAAAAGGCGGAAACCGGCGTCCTTACAGAGCACAGCCACGCGTGCGAGGAGCACCCATGCCCTCCACCTCCACAACAGCCACCACCTCGCCAAATGCCACATGGCCAGTGGCAATATGGCCAGCAGGATCCAAACCTGCCCTCATGGCAGCCTGATTATAGCTATCACCAACTTTAATTTGTGTAACCCCCTATTATTTATTTTACCCCTGTTTGGCAGTTTCTAATTTAATTTAGTCCAAATGGACCTTTTTTAGGTTTATTTTTTTTATACGGAGAGTATTAATGTTTTCATTTGTTTTTTCTGAGATCCAAAAAATAAAGAAAATTGTAAATTAAAAATGGCCTATCTGAATTTGTTAACATGTTTAATATTGTGCATAACCTGAAAAATATGTTTTAGACAATTCATACAAGAATAAAGGGTCATATCAATAGTTAGATCTTTGCTGTGCAAAAAAAAAAAAAAAATGGTGAGGAGTTCAAATTATTTAATTATAAAATTTTATAGAACAGATAGAATAGACAAACATTATCTTCATCATAACAGAACACATGCCTTTTTATTCGAAAAGTATGGCATTATGAGCAGCATCTTCCTTCTTCTCACATTTATCAAGATGAGCATGTGCTCCGCATTTCACCTATTTCTTGGACTGCCGCGAGCCGAAAGTTCTTTCTGGATAAAATGTTGAGTTTACTAGAGAAAATTCTTCCGGGACCTCATTTGGTTTGATCATGCGTGTTGGGATTTGTAGCTGTGTGTCGGCAGAATTCTGTACTGACTGGCGAACAATCGGCCGTTCTGGTGTCGGCATACAAAAATTTAAATGCTTGCAAGACAGATTCTTGACGGCAGAATGTGCGCTGACAGCTGTCGGAGGCACCATACTAACAAGCGTACAATCGGCAGATCTTTCGTCCGCCGACGTTTGTATGCCGACGATCGGTACGTGTGTACGGGCCTTAACTCTTACACATCAAGGCCGTCACTGATCGCTTTTGCCCTTTAGAAAAGTAAAAGGAACTACCACAACTCATTCAAAACTCTTAGTTTTTCTATTTCGTTTTATATAAAGTGAGGAAAGGTTAGAAAACAGGTCAGACCTTCCTGCTATCTAGGGATCTAGGGCCTCATTGGACAGTCTTTTTTATCACTACAAAGAATGCTCCTCTATTTTGTGGGACTATAAAAGCAAATTATTTTCTTACCAAGGCAAAAGGATACTATAATATTCAGAAAAATGTTTACATTTTATTAGGATTACATATAAAAAATCCCACTGGGATGTGCATCATAAAAACCCTATATTAACAATTTCCAATGAAAAAAGAAAAAAAAAAGAGAAATAGAAACACTATACAAAACATGTGTCAATACACATATGGTAACTGGCCCAATGTGGTAATGCAAGCTATTTTTTATTGACATGCAACTTTTGCACCTCCTGGTACAACGGATGCTATAAAATGCTGGAAATTCCAACGCGTTTCGAAATTCAATTTTATCTTCTTCGGGGAATATTTACTACTCTAAGTGAAAATGGACATCAATAATTATGGAAAAACTCAATAAAAGAAACTGGTTTGGTTACTCTATACCACCCAATCCATACTCAATATCAAAGACTCACTGGAATGAGATAAGCAAATTTTTTTAATCTAGAATCAAATATTCAAAACCCCAGAACAACCCAAGGGAGGTTCTGGCATGATGTGAGCATAAAAACGTACCAAGAAAAACAACAGGACACACATATACATATAAAAAACACAAACCAAAACCCCCTCCCCCTCCACCATGAACCAAATTGGGCCCAAGTGATATTGTTGTTCAGCAAAAAAAAAAATTCTGTAGATCCATATAGGAGTCAAAAATCAAGGGCTGGCAGACAAACGGTTAGGTTGGTGATAATTCCTTGTTTATCATTGCAGTAGGGACCATTGTATGGATTCTCTCAAAGAACTCAGTTCAAAAGGACAATTGGCCCATAGTTTAAGACAAAATGTAGCTGATCTTTGGACACTCCTATTAGATGAAAGAGTTGTATCCATAAGGTATTGGAGAGTAAAGAAAGCCCATCTGTGGGTGGTCGAGAGGAAGCATTGAAAGACACTGGATAAAGCAAATCATAAAGTGTCAAAGGCTAAATGCACAAAGAAAACCTCCCTCACACTGCACAGGCAATTGCTGCAAATCCTTGACAGTCTTCACATAGCCAAATACAAAAATTGTACAGGTAAAGTAGGGATAGACTCATCCATGAAGTAAGGAGATCCAGGGAGATGTCCCATAAACAAATTGGAGAGAAGCCAAAAGGGAATTTGTAGCATAGGTCCCAAATATAGTCCATATGTATATCACCAAACCATGAAGGGGGGATTTATTTTGCGAAGATGCTGGTGCCTGACCAGTTTTTGCCAGACAAGCTGGCTGCTTCAGAGGCAATGCTGGTTGAAAATTAGTTACCCCATTGTATAAGAAGGCTAGACTCAACTGTACATCATTGCGAACAGCTGCCGCCACCGTGACAGGTCTGCGCATGCGCAGTAGCATCCCAGCGCACATTATCCACCCAAAGGAGCGAAAAGGATACTCCCACCTTGACAAGCAGGGGCTCCAGGTTACCAGGGCGCATGCGCGGCGTCCCCCATCGCAGCAAAGCCCCATTAAGTACCTTACACAGGGTAAAAGATGAAGGGAGAAGATACAAACATGCCTAAACAGCATAGATATAAAACCCCATACGTAAAACCTATACATGCTAGCACGAAACAGACAATACTGGGTAAAATACCGTATAAACATTTATACCTTCCCAATATATTGCTTCCCAAAAACATCACTCAAGTATTAGGAGAAGGAAAGGATAGGGTTATACTCAACTATACATGCATGCATGCATATTAATAAATACATATAAAGGATCTCTTCCCATTTATCTTTGTCCGCAAGATGAGTCTATCTATATCCATCATAAAAAACAAAACCTCATGCAGTGATATTATAGCACACATTCACAAGTCATCATTATTATATTCAAAAGGTTGAATTCCAGTAAAGGTTTGAAAATCATGATATATTATATATATATATATATATATATATATATATATATATATATATATATATATATATATATTATTTATTTATTTATTTATATTCACAACAAAAAAAAAAATCACATGAAAAGATGAAATTCTTGAAAAGTTAATAAAAAAAAATAATAATTTGAAAAATAAAATAAAGTACATTATTTCAAAATGGGTACAAAACTGAGGCTATCATTCAAGCCAGGTGATCTGGACACATTGAGTTCCCAGATCCAAACGGTCTTCATGTTGAAGGACAATTTTATCCAAATTATCCCCCCCTAGGATCCTGGGCAACTACATCCAAAAACCAAACCCGTAGGCAACTAGGATCTCCATCATGTACAAGGCATACGTGCCTGGCCAAAGAAGCATGTAGATAATAGGTGTTGATATCATATATGTGATCTTGGAACCGTTTGCGAATAGTTCTTTTGGTCTTGCCAATGTAAAAGGACTTGCAAGAACACAAGATCACATAGAGCAGTGGTCCTCAACTCCGGTCCTCAGGGCCCACTAACAGGCCAGATTTTAAGTATTACCTTGGGGAGATGCAGACTAGAGTACTGCAATCACTGAGCAGCAAATGATATCACCTGGGATGTATTTCAGTTATCTTGCAAACCTGGCCTGTTAGTGGGCCCTGTAGGCCCGGGTTGAGGACCACTGACATAGATGACTCCTAGTGTGTCAGGTTGCACGTTGCCTACATTTTAAGATCCTACCCGTTGGTAACTCCAGAGTGTCCCCCTCTATAAAGTATGGGCAAACATCACATTGTCCACATCTGGTGCCTCCTAAATTCCTAGAGGGGCTCCTCGAATTCCAAGAAATGTCATTGTATACCAGAAAATCATTCAAAGAACGAGCATTCCTATAAACCATTTGCGGGTAGGCCGAGACAAAATTGCCGACGGAGCTATCCTCTCTAAGGAGGTGCCAATGCGTGGAGCATATACAGTGGGTACGGAAAGTATTCAGACCCCCTTAAATTTTTCACTCTTTGTTATATTGCAGCCATTTGCTAAAATCATTTAAGTTCATTCTTCTTCCTCGTGAATGTACACATAGCACCCCATACTGACAGAAAAACACAGAATTGTTGACATTGTTGCAGATTTATTAAAAAAGAAAAACTGAAATATCACATGGTCCTAAGTATTCAGACCCTTTGCTCAGTATTTAGTAGAAGCCCCCTTTTGATCTAATACAGCCAGGAGTCTTTTTGGGAAAGATGCAACAAGTCTTTCACACCTGGATTTGGGGATCCTCTGCCATTCCGCCTTGCAGATCCTCTCCAGTTCTGTCAGGTTGGATGGTAAACGTTGGTGGACAGCCATTTTTAGGTCTCTCCAGAGATGCTCAATTGGGTTTAAGTCAGGGCTCTGGCTGGGCCATTCAAGAACAGTCACGGAGTTGTTGTGAAGCCACTCCTTCGTTATTTTAGCTGTGTGCTTAGGGTCATTATCTTGTTGGAAGGTAAACCTTCGGCCCAGTCTGAGGTCCAGAGCACTCTGGAGAAGGTTTTTGTCCAGGATATCCCTGTACTTGGCCGCATTCATCTTTCCCTCGATTGCAACCAGTCGTCCTGTCCCTGCAGCTGAAAAACACCCCCACAGCATGATGCTGCCACCACCATGCTTCACTGTTGGGACTGTATTGGACAGGTGATGAGCAGTGCCTGGTTTTCTCCACACATACCGCTTAGAATTAAGGCCAAAAAGTTCTATTTTGGTCTCATCAGACCAGAGAATCTTATTTCTCACCATCTTGGTGTCCTTCAGGTGTTTTTTAGCAAACTCCATGCGGGCTTTCATGTGTCTTACACTGAGGAGAGGCTTCCGTCGGGCCACTCTGCCATAAAGCCCCGACTGATGGAGGGCTGCAGTGATGGTTGACTTTCTACAACTTTCTCCCATCTCCTGACTGCATCTCTGGAGCTCAGCCACAGTGATCTTTGGGTTCTTCTTTACCTCTCTCACCAAGGCTCTTCTCCACCGATAGCTCAGTTTGGCCGGACGGCCAGCTCTAGGAAGGGTTCTGGTCGTCCCAAACGTCTTCCATTTGAGGATTATGGAGGCCACTGTGCTCTTAGGAACCTTAAGTGCAGCAGAAATCTTTTTGTAACCTTGGCCAGATCTGTGCCTTGCCACAATTCTGTCTCTGAGCTCTTCAGGCAGTTCCTTTGACCTCATGATTCTCATTTGCTCTGACATGCATTGTGATCTGAAAGGTCTTATATAGACAGGTGTGTGGCTTTCCTAATCAAGTCCAATCAGTATAATCAAACACAGCTGGACTCAAATGAAGGTGTAGAACCATCTCAAGGATGATCAGAAGAAATGGAAAGCACCCGAGTTAAATATATGAGTGACACAGCAAAGGGTCTGAATACTTAGGACCATGTGATATTTCAGTTTTTCTTTTTTAATAAATCTGCAACAATGTCAACAATTCTGTGTTTTTCTGTCAGTATGGGGTGCTATGTGTACATTCATGAGGAAGAAGAATGAACTTAAAATGATTTTAACAAATGGCTGCAATATAACAAAGAGTGAAAAATTTAAGGGGGTCTGAATACTTTCCGTACCCACTGTATCTCTGACCTTGCCAGCCAAGCCTGGTCACATTTCGACTGGTTAGGGTTCATATCCTTTTTGCCAAAGATCAGGGAATCCCTTAGAGTATCTTTTGCTCTTTTATATGCTTTGGTTAGCCATTCATTTTGGTAACCCCTTTCTGAAATCTATTTTTCAAAACTTTGGCTTCATTCTCTTAACCCACATCATTCGTACAGTTACGACGAGCCCTTAGATATTGCCCAACAGGTATATTTTTTTACTAAATTCCTTGGGTGAAAGCTTTTTGCATACAATAAGCTATTTGTGGCAGTCGATTTTCAGAACAATTTGGTAGATCCCATACCCTCATCATCCAACATAATGGTCAAGTCTGAAAATGTAACATGTTTGTTGTGGAACTCACATATGAACTTCAGGTTGTATGGATTGTCCGCCAAGGTGCTAACACAAAGTACCCAAAATCGAGTTCACTTCCTGACCAAAGGGGAGGATGTTGTCTATGTACCTGGACAGGTAGAAAGATGAGGTCCCCCCCCATCTAACAACCAGGTCTCCCAGTCACCTAAAAAGAGGTTGGCATAAGCTGGGGCGCATTTCGTAACTGAATCCCAAAAATACCATGGGCGTGGTTGTCTATAGCTCTACTGTCTAAGACCCTCCTAATGACCTGAATGCCCTTATGTGGTATAGATGAATAGAGGGCCTCAATATTCAAAGTAACTTGTAAAAGTACTCTCAGGTAGTTTCAAGTCGTGTAGAAAGGTTAACAGATGTGAAGTATCCTTCACATATGAAAATTGATTACATACGAATGGTTGTAAAATTCTGTCCACATATTCACTACATTTCTCTATTAGTGAGTCCACTCCAGAGATAATTGGATGTCCGGGGGGGGGGGGGTAGAGTATGCCATTGTCTATTACTAAGGATGCAGTGACACATTTGAATGTAACCAGATCTATCCATCTATCCATAAGAACAATAATTCCTCCCTTGTCAGCACTCTTGATGACCAAGTTCATATTTAGGTGCAATTCCTGTAAAGCATTTCTCTCTTCCCTAGTAAGATTGTCATAAAAAAAAAAAAAAAAAAAAAAAATGTTGTCATAGGGTGAATTTTCCCAACGCAATTTCCTAATATCATTTGTTACTGCTCTGACAAAGCAAGCCACCCCAGAGACAGCTGACATGGGAGGAAATGTTCTTGATCTGTTGTAAAGTCCAATATCCTTCAATTTTGTAAGATCCTGTGAACACTGGATCCCATTGATTCCTCACAGATTTTTAGGGCTAAATCCAACATCAGCTCCGTGAAATCCTCCTCAAAGCTTTCCTCCTGTTCCACATGCCCTTCTTCCCACAGATCAGTTAGGTCCCTGTTGGTATTCCCGTCTAATTAAACTAGACCAGTCCTCCATAGAAGCACCACTGGTTTTCCTCATGAAGTGCTTGTAAAATAAGTCTTTTAGCAAAAAGATTAATATCTTTTATTATCTCAAAAAGATGTCCTTTGGCCACTTGGCAAAATGTATGTCCCTTAGTCAAAAGTAAAGACTGTGCATTTGTTAAATCGTGGGTGGACAGGTTAATGACCCTCAGGTCATCCTGTCCCCCACTGGGATCATATATTGATCCATTCCGTATTTCTTTGACATTGGGGTGGGTAAGGTCCATATGGTGTGAGGTTGAGGGAGTGGGGATTGAGGATACATTGCATTGTGTACCCTCACCACACTCCTGCCTACACCACCTCCTTCTGCGCCCCCATGGGGTCCTAATTCATTTTTTTGAGGGACTTCTTCCCCGACTTGCTTGTTCTATAGCACATCCATCCTCCGATTGAGATGTACCAATACCCTCAATATCCTCTAAAGCTGTACTTTTCCTTTTATGGGCATTGGTATCTTTGTTTGTTCTGTCTATTCTGACCTCTTCCCCTGCCTCGACCAGGCTGGGAACCTGATCTTCCTTCCCATACTGATTCTTGACTCAGATTGGGTACTGTCATCATTGATATGATGATTTTTCCAATTACCCCCCTGTCTACTCCCATTGAAGGCAGAGCTCCACCTGTATGCTTTTTTAGTAGTATATGCAAATCTGTCTCTTTCAAATTTGGTATTTTGAATTGACTATTTCTTTGTTAATTTTTTCAATGGAGAGATAGATGTCTCTCTTTCTGAGTACAGGAGGATCTCTGCCTGAAGGGGGTCAGAAGCACCAAAGTTTCCTGAATTACTTTGGTTGGTTAGTTATCAAATTTGGCCATCATTAATTATGCATCCATTACAGTCAGCCCTTTTCTTGGTCCGTCCTTAACCACAAAAAGAGAGTCTGACCTCTGAAAAGCTGCCAGATACACCCGAATCGCACAAACCACATCCGAATCGCACAAACCACATCCAAGGTATGCAAAGCAAATTCCTTGGAATGAGCCAGCTTGGGACACAAGGAAGGAAACCCATGTCCTCATTCAACTTTGGGCAGGGACGAAGAACCACTTTATCCCTACGGACCACTAAATAGGGAC
The DNA here is from genome assembly GCF_965119305.1 of Pelophylax lessonae. Taxonomy (NCBI): domain Eukaryota; kingdom Metazoa; phylum Chordata; class Amphibia; order Anura; family Ranidae; genus Pelophylax; species Pelophylax lessonae. The sequence goes on along the minus strand of NC_138774.1, from coordinate 103,466,066 downwards.
TGCGACAGGATAATGCCACCAATTCCAATACCCTGTGGGCCAAGGTAATAGCCACCAAGAATATCTCCTTCTGTGATAACATAGGCAAGGGAATCTCCCGAATATTCTCAAATGGAGGTTTCTGGAGAACCAAAAGTACTAAATTTCAATCCCATGGCTGCAAAAGAGACCATACAGGTGGAGCCACATTTCAAACTCCCTGAATGAAGGTACGAACTAAAGAGTGCATGGCTAGGGGTCTCTGAAAGAAGATTGCCAGGGCAGACACCTGTCCCTTGATGGTACTCACGGCCAACTTCTGATCAACGCTCTGTTGAAAAAAGGTTAAGATCCGAGCCACAGAAAAGGATTGAGGATGAGCGCCAAATCGACTCACCACCAAGAAAATGTATGCTTTCCACGTACGATGGTATATCTTGCTGGAAGACGATTTCCTCACCCTCACCATAGTAGGTATCACTGTTCCAGACAGACCTCTATCCCTCAGTACCTGGTTTCCAATAGCTAAGCCATTAAAACCAGTGACTGTAAAGCAGGATGGTAGATCAGATCTTGGAACACCTGGTCTTCTCTGTGAGGAAGCCTCCAAGGGATATTTACAGCCACCAGGATGATTAGAAGAGCCTTGCTCTTGATTCCTCTCAGGAACTATGGAAGAAGCCTTAGCCGAGGATACTGGCCTTACCATGGCCCTTGGACGCCTGCGGCATCTGTCAGAGGACCCCGTGATCGCGTCACGAACTTTGGTATCCTCCTGTGGAGCCAAACCTTTTAAAGGAGCTGCATGTAGGACTGTGCAAACAGAACTGTCTTGAAGGCGGATACCACCAGACTCCTGTAGGCAAAATGGGAGAGAGAACTATCTGTGTGACAGCGGCGGGTGAATCATGGCCTGTGGTCCCTGAAGTTTGTGCAGAGGAAGGACCACCCTGGTCAGAAATAGAATCAGACCTAGGTAAAATCAGTTCCCTGGACAGGGATAGGGGGGACCTTAGGTAGTTCAGACATCACCTAAACCTTTGTAGGAATTAAATCCACACAAGGAGACTCAGGACCTAAAAAAAAAAAAAAAAAAAAAAAACCTGAAAAAAGGACACACTTTATCCCCCTTTCTGGGTACCCCCAAAATAAACATTTTGAGGATCTCCTTTAAGTTGGAAACCAGCGAAGATGTCCCCCCACCCCAATAATGGGTGACGGCAGACCTTGATGCTGAAGAAGTCTCATCTGCTGGTCCGGGGCAGCAAGGCTAGGCTTACCAGACCAAGGTTGCTTGAAACCTCCTGGGGGAGATTTAAAAGGTCTATTTCCCTTATTCTCCGTCCCAGAAGCATGAAAGAATTTTCTATGGGCTGAGAAGGAGGGTCCCTCTCTGCAGCGAGGCTTCTTCCCTTTCCTTGACTGTGGCAGTATACCGTTAATGAAGTCATCCAGGGTAGCCCAAAACAAGCGATCACCTTGAAAGGGCCGATCAATGAGAGCTTTCTTATGGGCCATACACACTAAGATTTTCTGAAGACTTTTTCTTTTAGACTTACCAAAACCATATAATATGAGGTCAGACCTAAACTAAGCACTTCGTACGCAATCAGGCAGGCCCTTGCACTACATAGAAAAAGGTAAATCTGAAGGAAATCTAACCACAAAGGTTGGATAGTGTGCATCCAGCTTTAGAGGCTTGGTCTGCGGACAAATTCTTAAGCCACAGCATGCGCCTAATCACCACCGCTAAAACAGAAAGTTTGGACAGCACAAGAGCGGTATACAAAGCTGCATCACAAATAAACTGAAGTCCATGGACCAACTGGTCTGCTAAATCAACATAAGCAGCGGGGACCTGCTAACCCCCCAGGCCCTGGCGCAAAAGCTTGGCCCATTCAGTTAGGGTCTGAGACACCAGGGCTGAGGCAAAGACTGGCCGCAATGCCGAACCAGCCGTAGTAAACATTCTGCGAGCCACAGCCTCTGCTTTGTCAGCTGGGTCCATACAGGGTGGGGATTCCTCTACTGGGATTATGGTTGCTTTATTCAACCTGGAAACAGGAGGGTCCACTTTTTTTTTTTTTTTTTTTAAAAAGGACTCCTCAAAAGGGTAATGTTCAGCAAAACATTTGGGGACCACAAAGGATAATTTTTGGTTGTTCCCATTCCTTACAGGAAAACCTGTCAAAATAAAGGAAACACCTTTGGAGTACTATGCGACTCCAAACGACACAGCCACGTCTGTGGTTAAATCAGCCGCATCCTCCATCTTTAAAGGTCTTACGCACTGCAGTTGTCCACCAGCGGCTTTGCATTAGCTGCTGCGACCATGGAGGAATCATCCTCACTATTGAATGGATCAGGGGGTGTGATATTAAAATCCTCATGGACAGACCACGCCCACGGCAATCATATCCAGTATGATAACAGATGATATCAGTCTCATTAGCCCACATTCTAATCCACAGATGGCCAAATGAAGCAAAAGAAGAAGTCTCATAAGGCAGCACATCTTAAAACATTAATTCATTTAAAAAGTATTGCACCCACAAGTTTAGTAGGAACAAACCGTAATAAGCATACACAGCAAAACCGCAAAACCTTACCGGTGTGCGAATTGACATCACAGAACAGCACTACCTTTTAGCAGATAGGAAATTAGGGAAAATTTGCATCCATAAACAGATAAGGAAATTGGGGAAAATTTGCATCCATAAAACGGATAATAAAAAGCTTACAGAGGTTCTAGTGTACTCATTTTACTTGAATTTTGGGTCCCACGCTTTCTGGTACCTTTTACAAAAATATTGGGTGCAATTCTTGTACCAAGCAGACCGTGTGCCGACACCCCCTGGCAACTACCTTGTCTTGGGAAACATTGGGGATTACCCATCAAAATGAAACCTAACCTACCATTCATCTGCAAACAAGCAGGTGAGCGCATCAAAGAGCATCCAAATACTTTGTATGGCCATAAGGCTCATCTTATGTATCTGGTAACCTTTATATTTTACCTAACAGCTAATTATCCTACCTATTGAACTTTTAATTTAAAAAAGTGGGAGGTTGAAGGATGAACAGTAACCCAACTGTTGAAGGTATTAAAATATTCACCAGGAAAAATACAACTGTCATTCAAAGTAACCAGTTAGGTGCAGCTGAAAAAAAAAACCAAAAGATTTTGAAAGGTTCCTATATGGGAAAATTGAATGTGCGGGTTGGTGTCTTGTGTACAGGCATGCCCTGCATTGTTACAATGCAAGGCACGGTTTACTATCTGGTTTTTGTTTTACCGTTTTGTAATGTGGCAAATGATATTTCAAAAATTTCTATGCAAGGCAGCAGTGCTTTGGTGACATGATGCGGGTTTGATGCCTTGTGGGAAAAAAGAAAAAAAAAAATGCAGCATGTCTGCATTTTTACCCAACTCGCTACACTTCACCTCAGGGCAGTGTTGTGATGCAAGTAGAGCACACAAAATACAGTTTTTCTGTATGTGCCCTAGCAGTGAGCCTTCTAGGGCAACACAAGTCTCTGCACATGGTGTGAACCAGCTCTAAAGTTCTATCTGCATATCGCTATCTCTATTTTTTTATTCCAGGAACCCTGACGATTTTATACAAATAAAGGAAACAATAAAAGGGTCAAAAGGTATACCATCAGACATGCTTTCCAATTTTAAAACTTTGGAAAGCATTCTTGATGGTTCGCCACATTGCTCTGAAAAAGTACTCACAAATTAATTGTTTTTGTTTTGTCACAGGGCCCCATCTGGCCTACCCTTTGGCTGCAATATGATTTGCTAACTTTATTCTAAGGGGGATGGCACATATGGGTGAGATCCAACGACTCATTAAATACGTGTACCAACATTACTCTATTGATTGTTAGGACAAGGATTTTAATTAAGAAGACACTACTTTTCAGTGTGGCCTCATTTCAACCTAAGTGTAGGTGGAACAATGGACATGGCTTCACCTACACTAAAGCCGGGCATACACGGATCAAAATTCAGCCAGTTCAGCAGGGACCACACTAATTTCGATCCATGTATGGGCAGGGTGGTGGAACAGATGCGGATCTACCAATCAACTTCAGTACAAACCCCGTGTCTGATTTCTGCTAGTTGATCAGGCCGCCGGCTATAGCTGGTAGCACTGATCAGTTAATACTTACAGCGGAGTATTCTCAGCAGGGAAGATTTTGTTCAAGCCGCTAGTTGAACAAAAAAATAAATAAATAAATAAGACTAATCTATGGGCTGCTTAAACCGGAGTTCCAACCTGAACATTTTTTTTTCCACTGTCCGCTTGCTCTAAATTACCTGTAAAAAAATTGGATAATTAAATTATTTTTTTATTTTTTATTAACTTACCTTGTTTTTAAAGAAAATATACTTACCTTACTTCCTCTTCCTCCCTCCGCAGCTACGGCCCGCCATCACTTCCTGCTTGCGTTTACTTCTGGGAGCTGAACGTCATTTCTCCCAGGAGTCAATGCGCCTGCACCGGCCCTGCTCGTCAGTTCCGGCGCAAGCGCGTCATTCCCTGCTAAATAGCCCAGAAGCTGTGCCGGAACTGACGAACAGGGCCGGTACAGGGCATTCGGAGACCAAAGAGGACACCGAAGAGGATGCCCTGGCTTCAGCTGCCCACACCTGAGAAGGCAGCGCTGGACAATAATTTTTCAAGGTAAGTATTTCTTCTAAAAAGGTAAGTGCAACTTGGGACAGTTCAGAGGCTATCCATTCTGAAATGCACTAGCCCCCGACTGTCCCGGGGGTATTTTTATCTAAAACTCCGCTTTAAGACTTTGTTTGGAATACAACACTGGCTTAGTTTAAAGCATCCACTTTAAGACCTTTACAAGTGGAAACCACCTGAAGAGAGTATATTTACATTCTGGGTTTGTTATGGGCTATTGCCAAGTGTGCACACAGTCAGATTTTCCTTTTCAGGGGGGATTACTGTCAGCAGACGTGTGTGTTTAACCACGACTTTGGCTAGGTTCATACTGTTGTGATATGATTTTGTTCCAACTTTTAGTGCAATTATGTAGTGCTACTCGGATGCAACTTTGATAAGGCTTGTATATTCTATGGGGGCCAAGTCGTACTGAAATTGACCCAAAGTAGTACAGAAAACTTCCAAAAACCTTTGTGCTTAGTCACATTGATGGACACTATTGAAAATCATGTGATTTCCCTTGTCATGCAATATTTTGTGACTGAAGTCCCATCTGAAATCACACTAGTGTGAACGAGACCTAACTCAACATGCAACTAGTTCTTGGCGCTAAAGCTTAAAGTTAGCCCCACTTTCTGGACCAACGTTACACTGTATTTAGGGTGCAATGTGGTGCAAATAGGTCCCCCAAAAACACTCTCCTCCACTGCAGCTTTTACAGTTTTTGCGGCTGTCTGAGGCTCCACCTGCAACACCACAGTAGATAGACTTGTAGTTCTCAACAGAACACGAGTTGTGATCACCACATCTGTCGTCTATAGAGACTTCCTCCATCTCTCGAAATGAAAGCTCTTTGGCACAAACATGGAGTTTGAGGAAAAGTCTGCAAGAGCCTGGCATTATATGATCCACTGATCACTGTGCATAGCAGGCGGATTTGCAAAAAAAAAATTTAGATAAAAAATACCACTTTTTCCTGCAAAAATATGAGCATATATTTTTTTTTTTTTTTTATGTAAAAGGCGATTTAGCCTTTAACTATTCGATATGTATTTGAGCAGTTAACCTGCTATGGTGCCCCTGCCGAGATTCAATGTTTAACATTTCATTCATTCCTTGCTGAGCCTAGCAAATATACAGTAAAGCGCATCTATAGTCAAAATGCAAAATCGGTATACCCATTTGCACATTGTATTACAATTAATTTTGAACCTACTCCTATTATTCTGAAGGATCTCGAAGTTTGTTAACTTTGGCAGCCCATAGATGATTCATTGTGATGTTTAAAAAAAGTGCGCTGGAAAATAAATAGAAAAGCTGCAACCTTTGAAAATAAATGCAGAATGAATGGTGTGTATCAGGTGCGCTAATCTGTTAACTAATATCTAATATAGTGATATATCAATGATAAAAATTGATGATAAAACACAAGTGAAATATGAATTGGACAACTCCCTCCACATCAAAACAAATCAAAAACTAAACAGTAGATGACATGTGCTTCAGCAATAAGTGAACAAAGTTACATAGTTAGTGAGGTTGAAAAAAAAAGACATGAGTCCATCCAGTTCAACCTATGATGTGTGTGTGTGTGTTTGCTTTTAAACGTACATTGTATACCCCTGTATGTTGTGGTCTTTAAGGTGTCAAGGTGTAAAAAATGTCAGTTATGGGTCCGATCTCTCCGCTGCAATGTCGCAGTCCGGCTAAAAATTGCAGATCGCTGCCATTACTAGTAAAAAACCAAAAAAAAAAAAAAAAGAGAGGAAAAAAAAAAAAAAAAAAAAATGACAAATCTTTCCCGTAGCTAGTAGACGCGATAACTTTTGTGCAAACCAATCAAAAATACACTTATTGGAAAATTTTCGACCAAAAATATGTATCAGAAAACAAATTGGCCTAGAATGTTAAAAAATTTAGATTTTTAAATTTTTTTGGGGAATGTTATATAGCAGAAAGTGAAGAATATTGTTTATTTTTTTTTTCCAGAATTGTCCCTATTTTTTGTGTATAGCACAAAAAATAAAAAAACACACAGGTGATCAAATACCACCAAAAGAAAGCTCTATTTGTGGGGGAAAAAAAAAAAAGGACATCAATTTTATTTGGGTACATCGTCGCATGACCGCGCAATTGCCCTTTAAAGTAACGCAGGGCCGAATCGCAAACAAAATAGCCTGGTCATTAAGGGGGCAAATCCTTCCAGTCCAGAAGTGGTTAAAGCGGAGTTCCATTCGGAAGAGGAACTTCTGCTTGAGTGGTCCCGACCCCCTGACATGCCACATTTGGCATGTCATTTTTTTGGGGGGGCAGTGGATACCTAGTTTTGACAGGTACCCGCTCTTACTTCTGCTCGGACCACCTAGGCGGCTCGGACGGAAGTTCTCATCTCCCCCTCCCTCCCTGCAATCTTCTGGGACAGGTCACAGGTTGCCTGGCCAATCTCGACGGACGCGCAGTGCGCACCCAGTTGTGAAGCTGCAAGCTATCACAGCCGGGTGCCCACACTAGAGATGCTGGCACCGCGGGAAGAAGACAGAGAGAACAGAGGCTCCCCCCGGCCACATCGCTGGACCGTGGGACAGGGCAGTGTGTGTTTATTAAAAGTCAGCAGCTACACTTCTTGTAGCTGCTGACTTTTAATAAACACAAAAGCCAATGAACTCCGCTTTAATCATCCATGGTTTGGGTAACTCTCCAGACAGAACTCCTTGAAGTAGAGGAGCTGTCGGCCAAGGCCCCCTGCCCAGTCCTATGCGACTCTGGGAGACGTTTAACTCGCGAGCCAGCCCCTGTCCATGAGGCTATGTCGCGGCCAACCTAACGTGTAGCTGCGGTCTGCACCCACTCACTGGCTGGGCTGGGGGGACCACTGGATCTAGATTGTCCAGCTCGTTGACAACCGGCAGTTGATTGTAGATCTCCCGAGAGAAAACAAAAAAAAGGTGCAAGGAAGGAGAAAATTGCTAGGACCAGAGATCCCAGCCAGGAGCCTAGATCATTATTCCTGACTAGACAGACTAAAACTGATTACCTAGAGCAGAGAGGGGGGGGGGCATATACCAGCTGAGGACAGCCCATGGACTTAGCCAGGTGTTTTTTTGCGCTGCCTAGTCCGACTACTGGAGGAGGCAATATAACCCACTAGTTCTGATTTATGGAGCGCTGTGTCCATTAATAAATGAAAGAGAAAATTACAGATTTCCAAAATTTTATAATAAAATATGAAAGGTTTTGCCTTTTCAAAATGTTCGGTCTTTTTTTTGTTTGTTTAGCAAAAAAATAAAAAACCCAGTGGTGATTATTACCACCAAAAGAAAGCTCTATTTGTGTGAGAAAAAAATATTATAAAAAATTTAATTTGGGTACAGTGTTGCATGACCGCACACTTTAAAGTGTGAGAGCATTAAAAGTTAAAAATTGGCCTGGTCAAGAATAGGGTATAAGTGCCCAGTAAGCAAGTGGTTAACCACTTTAGGACCAGAGGATTTTCCTGCTTAACGTCCAGACCACTTTTTTCAACTTGGCACTGTGCGACTTTAACTGACAATTGTGCGGTCATGCAACGCCGTACCCACAAACAGAGCTTTCTTTTGGTGGTATTTGATCACCTCTGCGCTTTTCATTTTTTTGCGATATTAATAAAAAAAAAAAAAAAAAAAAGAGCAAAAATTTTGCGAAAAAATTGACATTTTCTACTTTGACAAAAATTGAATATATTTGGTATTGTTTAACTGTCATATATTTAGGCCAAAATGTATTTAGCTACATGTCTTTGACAAAAAAAATTAGCGCATTTTTAACCACTTTAAGACCGGAAGATTTTACCCCATTACTGACCAGGCTATATTTTGCGATTCGGCACTGCGTTACTTTAACGGACAATTGTGCGGTCGTGCAACGCTGTACCCAAATTAAATTGATGTCCTTTTTTTTCCCCACAAATAGAGCTTTCTTTTGGTGGTATTTGATCACCTGTGCGATTTTTAATTTCTGAAAAAAAGAGCGACAATTTAAAAAAAAAAAAAAAAAAAAAAAAAATTATATTATATATATATATATATATATATATATATATATATATATATATATATATATATATATATATATATATATATATATATATATATATATTTTTTTTTTTTTTTTTTTTTTCACATTCTGATATACAACATTCCCCCCAAAAAATGTATACATCAAAATTTAACATTTTAGGCCAATTTGTTTTCTACTACATATTTTTGGTAAAAAAAAAAAAAAAAATCACAATAAGCGTATTTTGATTGGTTTGCACAAAAGTTATTGCGTTTACTAACTACGGGAAAGATTTGTCATTTTTATTGTTTATTTTTTTTACTAGTAATGGCTGCGATCTGCAAATTTTTTGTGGGATTGCGACATTTCGGCAGACAGATCAGACCCCTAACTGACATTTTTGACACTTTTGGGGGGGAGCAGTGACATTACTACAGCTATAAATATGCACTGTTACATGTTATAATGACACTGGCAGGGAAGGGGTTAACACGGTTGGTGATCAAGGGGTTAAATATGTGCCTCATGCTTACTGATGTGTGTGGGGGGAGGGGGTTGTGTGACACAGATCGCAGGTTCAGCTATGCTGAATCCTGTGATCGGTCACTGCCTGTCACAGAGGAGACCTGCCCAATTTGTTTACACAAGAAGGCGGATTTCCTCACTCTTTCCCTGACAATCGGGGAAGAGCGGCAGTGATCACCGCTTCTCCTCCCCTGGCCCGACTCCCGCTGTGCCTGAATACAGCGGGAGCGAGCAGGCCGACGAGAGAGGGAGGAATCCAACGACGTAGGTCTACGCCGCAGGACCCAGCCGAGCCGATCTGCTGCAGTAGCAGCAACGTGAGCGGTCGGCAAGTGGTTAAACAAATCCTCCTACACAAGTTGTACCTGTTTATCTACATTGTTCTGTCTTCTACATCCATTCAAAGTGCAGAATTTATACAGGCTCTCTCAGCTTTGAAAAGCAAGGGATGGGGGGGGGGGGGCGAGAAGCTTCAGATACACTCTGTACAAGAGCTCTGAACGTGGATTGGAGGGAAGGGACACACCTCTTTTCCCACATGAACAGAGCTGAGGTTATCAATCACACGCTGTGCCCTCCTGTCACCATTTTTCTCATGTCAGGAAAACTCATCAGAAGTGACTTCTACAGATAGAGGAATAAGTCAGTGGACAGAAATGACACTTCGTGCTCTGGAGCATGACAAGTACACACTATAGAGGGATATGCTTTGTTCATATTTCATGTCTGGTTTACAACCACTTTAAGTGACATTCAAACGAATATAAGTTCTTCCAGTGTTCAGGTGCTGCTCCCCCATGCACAGCCTCTTACCAGAAAAGATCACAGAGCACTTTGATATTTAGAGCCGGTTCACATTAGCGCGACACGACTCCTTATTACTGTGTCGCTCCTATTAGAATGGGTCCTGTAGCGATCAATGGACGGCGACTTGTCAGGCTGACAAGTCGCGCTAATGTGAACCGGCTCTCAGGGTCCCGGCAATCATCTCCAGTATGATAACAGATGATATCAGTCTCATTAGCCCACATTCTAATCCACAGATGGCCAAATGAAGCAAAAGAAGAAGTCTCATAAGGCAGCACAGCTTAAAACATCATTTAAAAAGTATTGCACCCACACGTTTAGTAGGAAGAAACCGTAATAAGCACAACCGCAAAACCTAACCGCTGTGCGAATTGACATCACAGAGCAGCACAGAGGAAATTAGGGAAAATTTGCATCCATAAACAGATAATAAAAAGCTTACAGAGGTTCTAGTGTACTCATTTTACTTGAATTTTGGGTCCCACGCTTTCTGGTACCTTTTACAAAAATATTGGGTGCAATTCTTGTACCAGGCAGACCGTGTGCCGACACCCCCTGGCAACTACCTTGTCTTGAGAAACATTGGGGATTACCCATCAAAATGAAACCTAACCTACCATTCTTCTGCAAACAAGCAGGTGAGCGCATCAAAGAGCATCTGAATACTTTCTATGGCCACAAGGCTCATCTTATGTATCTGGCAACCTTTATATTTTACCTAACAGCTAATAACCCACCTATTGAACTTTTAATTTAAAAAAGTGGGAGGTTGAAGGATGAACAGTAACCCAACTGTTGAAGGTATTAAAATATGCACCAAGAAAAATACAACTGTCATTCAAAGTAACCAGTTAGGTGCAGCTGAAAAAAAACAAAGATTTTGAAAGGTTCCTATATATGGGAAAATTGAATGTGTGGGTTGGCGTCTTGTGTACAGGCATGGCACGGTTTACTTTTTGGTTTTTGTTTTACGGTTTTGTAATGTGCCAAATGATATTTCAATAATTTCTATGCAAGGCAGCAGCAGTGCTTTGGTGACATGATGCGGGTTTGATGCCTTGTGAAAAAAAAAAAAAATGCAGCATGTCTGCATTTTTACCCAACTCACTACACCCCAGGGCAGTGTTGTGATGTAAGTAGAGCACACAAAATACAGTTCTTCTAGTGCCCTAGCAGTGAGCCTGCGTTGATCTGTGCAGATTAAAAACACAAGTCTCCGCACATGGTGTGAACCAGCTCCAAGTTCTATCTGCATATCGCTATCTCTAATTTTTTATTCCAGGAACCCTGACCCCTGACTATTTTATAGAAATAAAGGAAACAATAAAAGGGTCAAAGGTATACCATCAAAAATGCTTTCCAATTTTAAAACTTTGGAAAGCATTCTTGATGGTTCGCCACATTGCTCTGAAAAAGTACTCACCAATGAATTGTTTTTGTTTTGTCACAGGGCCCCATCTGGCCTACCCTTTGGCTGTAATATGATTTGCTAACTTTATTCTAAGGGGGATGGCACATATGGGTGAGATCCAATGACTCATTAAATACGTGTACCAACATTACTCTATTGATTGTTAGTACAAGGATTTTAATTAAGAGGACATGAGACAGACTTCAAACTTATAACCGGTATACATGGACACTGCCTGAGACTCCAAGTTAGAGGTTCCTTCCCCAGGACACACTACTTTTCAGTGTGGCCTCATTTCAACCTTAGTGTAGGTGGAACAATGGACATCGCTTCACCTACACTAAAGCCGGGCATACACGGATCAAAATTTAGCCAGTTCAGCCGGGAACAGACTAATTTCGATCCATGTATGGGCAGGGTGGTTGAACAGATGCGGATCTACCAATCAACTTCTGTACAAACCCCCTGTCTGATTTCTGCTAGTTGATCAGGGCCGCTGGCTATAGCTGGTAGCACTGATCAGTTCATACTGACAGCAGAGTATTCTCAGCAGGGAAGATTTTATTCAAGCCGCTAGTTGAAAAAATAAATAAAAGACTAATCTATGGGCTGCTTAAAGCGGAGTTCCAACCTGAAAATTTTTTTTTCACTGTCTGCTTGCTCTAAATTACCTGTAAAACATTTGGATAATTACATTTTTTTTTATTAACTTACCTTGTTTTTAAAGAAAATATACTTACCTTACTTCCTCCCTCTGCAGCCACGGCCCGCCGTCACTTCCTGCTTGCGTTGACTTCTGGGGGCTGAACGTCATCGCTCCCAGGAGTCAATGCGCCTGCACCGGCCCTGCTCGTCAGTTCCGGCGCAGGGCATTCTGGGACCAAAGAGGACGCCCTGGCTTCAGCTGCCCACACCTGAGATGGCAACGCCGGACAAGAATTTTTCAAGGTAAGTATTTCTTCTAAAAAGGTAAGTGCAACTTGGGACAATTCAGAGGCTATCCATTCTGAAAAGCACTAGCCCCGACTGTCCCGGGGGTATTTTTATCTAAATTTTTTTTTCAGGCCGGAACTCCGCTTTAAGACTTTGTTTGGAATACAACACTGGCTTAGTTTAAAGCATGGATGTCCAACCTTTTGGCTTCTCTGGGCCACATTGAGTGTAGAGAAATTCTCGGGCCGCATATAAAATAAATACTATAGTTAAAGGTATATAAGTAATAAAACGCTGCCGTGCCCTTCCCGCGCCCCGTCCCCAAGCACTAATTTAACACAACTAGAGAATGATGAAATTAAATGGAAATCAGTATACAGAGGTTTACTTCTTCTGAGAGATATTAAAGGAACACTCTAACCACTTCAGTGATTTGAAGTGGTGATGGTGGTAGGAGTCAGAAACAATGCACATGCTGCGACATTTACAGTTATGTGCTGGGGGCTAGTTGCACCCCTAGCACATGTGACTTAGGCAGCCAGAAAATGTCATGTCCTTATTCATACATGTATGAACAAGGACATGGCATATGACAAAACACAACTAGTTATTAAAAAACATATTGCAACAATTTACGCATGCTAATGCACATACCTTTTCTACTTAATTTATAGACTGCTGGCGGGTACTGCTGGTGTGGTTACTGCTGGTCATGACGTCAGGAATTGCTGGAGGAAGCAGCGGCTGCAGTAGAGAGCAGAGGCACTGCTTCCTGTATGGCTCCTGTCACAGGCGGAGTGCATTTCATATCACTCCGCCTGTGATAGAGCCGGAACTATACAGGAAGCAGCGGCTCTGTCACTGACTGCAGACATCCTAAGTCTCCCGCAGCAGCCGGGAGAACACACGGCACTTGCAGCCTAGTGCATGCCCATCCAATGCAGCCTAAACAGTGCCCATCCAATGCAGCCTGTTCAGTGCCCATCCAATGCAGCCTCACCAATACAAGCCCATCCAATGCAGCCTCACCAGTGCGTGCCCATCCAATGCAGTCTACAATGAAGAGAGAGGAGAGCCACTGGATTACAGAGCAGGGAACTCCCATTTACCCCGCGACCGCTGTCATACGAAGTCCTGCCTCCTAGACCAGCTCCTATGATAGATGTCACCAATGTGCTGTCTATCATTGGAGCCAATCCAGGAGGCGGGGCTTCATATGACAGCGGCCTCCAGGTAAGCAGGAGATCCCCACTCTGTTTGTAATCTGGCCGCGCTCGCCCCATCCTCCTCCCCTCCCCTCCAAGGCAGCCTCTGCCTACAGTTAGTTGGAAGCTGCTGTGGCCGTGCCCCCGACTTGACTTCCTTCCTCCCCAGCAAAAAAAAAAAAAAATTGTCAGGAGGCAGTGGGCCGCATTGCCTGTGGTTCCGGGCCGCAGGTTGGACATGCCTGGTTTAAAGCATCCACTTTAAGACCTTTACAAGTGGAAACCACCTGAAGGGAGTATATTTACATTCTGGGTTTGTTATGGGCTATTGCCAAGTGTGCACACAGTCAGATTTCCCTTTTCAGGGGGGATTACTGTCAGCAGATTAACAATAAAGCAGACTTGTGTGTTTAACCACGACTTTGGCTAGGTTCATACTGTTGTGATATGATTTTGTTCCAAATTTTAGAGCAATTATGTAGTGCTACTCGGATGCAACTTTGAGAAGGCTTGTATATTCTATGGGGGCCAAGTCGCACTGAAATTGACCCAAAGTAGTACAGAAAACTTGCAAAAACCCTTTGTGCTCAGTCACATTGATGGACATCATTGAAAACCATGTGATTTCCCTTGTCATACAATACTTTGCGACTGAAGTCCCATCTGAAATCACTAGTGTGAACGAGACCTAGCTCAACATGCAACTAGTTCTTGGGGCTAAAGCTTAAAGTTAGCCCCACTTTTTAGACCAACATTACACTGTATTTAGGGTGCAATGTGGTGCAAATAGGTCCATCAAACTCTCCTCCACTGCAGCTTTTAACATTTTTGCGGCTGTCTGAGGCTCCACCTGCACACCACAGTAGATGAACTTGTAGTTCTCAACAGAACACGAGTTGTGATCATCACATCTGTTGTCTATAGAGACTTCATCTCTCGAACTGAAAGCTCTTTGGTACAAACATGGAGTTCGAGGAAAACTGTGCAAGAGCCTGGCATTATATGATCCACTGATCACTGTGCATAGCAGGTGGATTTGCAAAAAAATTTAAAATAAAAAATACACTTTTTTTCCCCTGCAAATATATGAGCATATATTTTTTTAAACGTAAAAGGCGATTTAGCCTTTAACTATTCAATATGGATTTGAGCAGTTAACCTGCTATGGTGCCCCTGCAGAGATTCAATGTTTAAAATTTCATTCATTCCTTGCTGAGCCTAACAAATATACAGTAAAGCGCATCTATAGTCAAAATGCAAAATCGGTATACCCATTTGCACATTGTATTTCAATTTTGAACCTACTCTTATTCTGAAGGATCTTGAAGTTTGTAAACTTTGGCAGCCCATAGATGATTCATTTTTTTCATTCAGCCAGCAGGTTGAGGCCCCGTTCACATTCCTGCGATCCGACTTGGGGGGGCGACCTCCGAGGTCGCGGTGCGAGCAGCGCGCCGCGACCTCGGAGCGGCCGCCACGGACTTCATAACATTGAAGTCTATGGCGGTCGCCTCCGGGTCGCCCCAAAGAAGCTCCGGACCCTTTTTCTAAGTCGGAGCGACTTTTGTCGCTCCTATTAGATCGGGTCCGCAGCTTCCCTATGGAAGGCGACCTACAGCGACCTGTGAGGCGACCAGGTCGCCTCACAGGTCGCCTTAGTGTGATCAGGGACTGAACGAAAAAAAATGACTTGACTCACCCAACCACACTTTGTTTTGAAAAACATTATTGGTTATTAAAACAAACATACAACAACAACAATTAGTGCATAAGGTTAAAAAAAAACAAAAAAAACAAAAAAACAAAAAAACAAAAAAACAAAAAAAAAAAAAAAAAAAAAAAACGCAAAACAGGGTCTCAGCATGGATAACAGCAAAGATATCCAAGCAGGGGCAAGAAGGAACAGATGGCATTACACCGAGAAGTACATACATAAATGAGGCAGGCATAGAAGAAAAACAGGCCGTGGGCATCAGAGTGTCCCAGACCCCACCACCTGGGTCCAGGGCAACAGGCGCCCTAGCAGCCAGCCAACAGGGCGGAGGAGGACTCTGACAACCACTTAGCCCAAACTCCATCATGTTTCTTAGGACACCCCCTGTGATATGTGTCACGGTATAGCGGTATCACCGAATAGTGGATAGTGGGGGGGGGGGGTTCACTGCTTCCAGTGGAGCACAATATTTTTCCTGGCGTAGAACAGGAGAAGGCCCATGAGAGTACGATCCGCCACTCTAGGCAGCAGATCATCAGTCAGACACAACAGGGCCAGTCTACGTGAGGGGTCAGCTGAAACCTGAAGAATATCATTGACTATCGAGAACACCCGTGACCAATAGTGTAAGGGCCCGGCAGGTCCAGAAAACATTAATTAAATCACCCGGGGCCCGTCCACACCTCCAACACTCCGGGGAGTGGGAGGCATGGATCTTGTGCAAGCGATGGGGGAGTGAGGAAGGCTCTGTGGGCAATCTTATATTGAACCAAGCGATCTCTAAGGGAAACAAGCATCTTGAAGGGGAAGTCCCACACATGTAGCCAGTCCTCCGAGTCCAAGTCCGGGACATCCTGGGCCCAGCGAGAATGGAGGCCGGAGAGTTCGGGAGAAAAGACTAGAAGGAGATGAGCATGGAGAACAAAAGTAGCACGACTAGAGCAGTCATACCGCAAGACTCGTTCCAAGTCCGGCTGTACTATTTGCGAAACCCCCAGGGGGAAAAAGATGTGAAGGGGGCACAGCATGGGGAGGAGAGTAATTGTGTGAAAGAGGGAATGACAAGACCCGAAGTTAAGTCCAAGACCTTTTTAATACCGCATTTCATCCAGGCTGCGGGGTCTGGAAGACGGAACAAATACTGCAGGGTGGGGTTGATCCATAAAGGCGCGTTGGGGGGATATGGCAGTACTGGGATACGCCTCCAGCAGCAGGCCCTGGCGCCATGCCCTGAGGGTCGTTTTCATGGAGGTCGTGAGGGCATATGGAGCCTTAAGACCCTGAAACAGCAAGTGGGACAACGCCTCCACCGACCCCAGTATAGCAGCCTCCACCACAACCGCAGAGTTCGAGGCTGCAGGATTCAACCACCACACAGCAGTGACTAGCTGGGAGGCCAGAAAATACTTTTGACAATATGGTAAGGCTAGGCCCCCCTGGGAAAGGGGACGCATGAGAGTAGACAAATTATATCGGGGGCGGCGGGAGAAGAGTTTGTTCAGGTTAGAGAAAAATGATTTGGGAATCCATTGGGTTGAATGGCGCAATAAATGTGAGTTTAGGGAGAATTTTCATTTTTACTAAGTTAATGCGACCCAACAGTGAGAGCGGGAGGTTCTCCCACGCCTTCAGTTTGGCCCTGACCACTGCTACAACCGGGTCCAGGTTGAGAGAAATGAAGTCTGATAGGTCACGGGACACCCGTACCCCCAAAAAAGTAATAGAGTCCACCCATTGCAACGAGACATCAGCCGGGGCCAGGAGACTGGCATCTATCGCGAGCAATTGGGACTTGGTTCAGTTGACCCGCAGGCCCGTCACCCTGGAGAAGGCATTGAGGACATGCAGAGCACCCCCAAGAGAGGGCCCAGCATCATTGAGGAATAGCAGGAGATCGTCTGCATACAGGGCCACCCTCTCTTCCAGCCACGCCACCCGCAGACCCCTGACGTCCGAGGAGACGCGAAGTGCCTCCGCCAGCGGTTCCACAGCGATGGCAGCCCTGCACGACAGCCTACCACCCAGCCGGATGGCCGCCATCGGGGACTTATAGATAGTCTGCAGCCACCTAATAAATACAAGAGGAAAGCCCATTCTCCTGAGGACCTCCCACAAGAAGAGCCATTCGACAGAGTTGAATGCCTTCTCCAGGTCAAGAGAGGCAACCACCCGTGTACCCAGATTAGTGTGCGGAGCCTGAAGATTAGCGTAGTCTACGAAGGTTAATATCCGTAGACCTATGGGCCATAAAACCAGTCTGGTCCTGATCAGCAACAGAGGGAAGCACCGGCTGAAGTCTGGAGGGAAGGAGCTTGGTCAAAATTTTGAGGTCATTGTTAACGCATTAGGCCTATAGAAGGCGCATACATTGGGATCCTTAGGAGATTTGTGAATTAATACGATGTGCGCCTCAGCCACGGAGGGGGGAAGAGAGCCCAGTTCGAGGCAAGCGTTAAACAGTGCAGCCAAAAGGGGGGGGGGGGGAACAATAAATCAGAGTGAGCTTTAAAAAAACTCGATGGGCAGCCCATCAGGACCAGGAGCCCTGCCTCCGGGAATGGAGCCGATCACAGTCCGTACCTCCTCTGTCATGACCGGCCGGACTAAGCCAGTTCTCTCACTGTCTGTCTGACAGCCATCATAACGCCACGGGGTCCAAGAGATGACACAGGTCCTCCGGGCGGAGATCAGGGGGGAGAGTAGAACCGTACAGCTCAGAATAAAAAGCACAAAACTCCCCCAAGATCTCCTCCAGGGAGGTGATGGACTCCCCTGTGGGAAAGGTAAGCTCAGAGACCAGGGTGAGAGGGGCATCGTGGTGGGACATAAGGGATAGTAACCTGCCGTTCCTGTCCCCCTGCTCAAAGAAACACTGCTTAGAATGAAACATAGATAAACGGGTAATTTCAGAGAGATGAAGGTTCAGATCCTGGCGAGCCGCTTGTAGTGCCTTGAAGTGGGAGGCAGAGGGGCCCCGCCCGTAGGTGGCAGAGGCAATCTCGACCGCCCCCTCCAAGGCAGACACCGTAGCAGACTGTTGCACTTTGACTGCCTTGATAGCAGAAATATAGTGACCCCGTGTGAATGCCTTGAAGGCGTCCCAAACAATCCCAGGGGAGGAGGAACCGGTGTTAATGTCCCAGTACTCCTACAGCACCAGAGCAGTCTGCGCCGAGATGTCCGGCTGGTCAATCCACTGGGCACTAAGGCGCCATAGGGAAGCGCCACGGTCACTACCAGAGCGCAATACAACCAATAGGGGGCTATGATCGGACAAACCGCCCGGTAGGTACCGGACCTCCTCCACCTCAGACAGCAAGGATTAGGGTTAGTAAATCCATAGTCGATCCTAGAGGACGTTTTATATGTGGCAGAAAAACAGGAGTAAACCCTCTGCTGGGGGTATTTCCACCACCACACCTTCCGGAAACCGGCCGCCTCAGTCCAATGTAGGAGCTCCCCCAAAAAAAGTATTGGGGGGCGAGAGGCGGTCCAGCTCCGGGGAGAGGATGACGTTGAAATCCCCAATCACGAGTAGCCTAGCAGGGCAATAAGTGGACACCTTCTCCAGAATCTTGTACAGGACTTTGGATTTGAAGGGCGGGGTGACATAGACCCCCACAATCACATACCGCTGTTGCCACAGGGAGAGCACCAGAATGACATACCGGCCCACAGGGTCAGTATTGACAACCTCCATCACACTCGGCAGGGACTTGTGCAATAATATAGATACGCCCCTAGCATAGGTGGAATAGGAGGCATGAAAGGCCCCGTGGACCCATGGTCTTTTCAAGGATTGCAGCTTGCTGCCCACCAGATGTGTCTCTTGGAGTGTCAGTATAGAGGGATTATGGGACTTCACATATTGGAAGAGGAGTCCGCTTACATTTGGAATTCAGGCCCCGCAAGGTGGTCAGTTTACGTGGCGCCATAGCAAGAGGGAGGAAGATTCAACCCCAAAGTATATTTGCTAGAGACCCTAAACATCTGGGGAGCAGCAGCGACAGAAGAACCCATGCACAAAACAGCACACAATAAACACATAACAGTGAATAACGTATCAGAAAAAACAAAAAAGTAACACCCAGAGCACAAAACGTAGTGCTTACCCTACCGTACCCTGGCACACCCCCCCAAAAAAAAAAAAAAACAAGCGGGAGGGACCAGGGGAAAGTCTGTACCCCAAACCTAAACAAGGCACTAACGGCTCAGCCCGCAAGGCCTGCCGCGATCAACCAAGCTCGTGGCAACTGCCAACACCAGCATCCCTGGGTACAGTCTCAGGGCCCTGGAGAGCCCAGGAAAAAAAAAAGAAGAAAAACAGCGTTCCAGAGTCTACGTCCACGGGCAAAAAGCAAAAGGAAAAACAAAGAACGGGGGGTAAAGGCCAAAAGGGACCAAAGTCCAACTACCTGGGGAAGGTCTGATGGGAGCAGGTATGTAGTGCGGGCACTGTAGACTCATCTTCCGTCCGGCAGCATCCAATTGAAGGGGGATAGGAATGGCCGGCACCAACCTGGGGGAAGCGGAGAAGAGGAGGGTGATCAAGGGGTGGGGGGGGGCAAGGAAATGTGTCCGACAGTCTGGGGCAACGGGAGAGGGCCTGCCGACTAAATACCCAAGCAGGAGAGGAGAGGATGAAGAGCCGGGGCAGGGGTGCAGAAATTGGAGCCTGTGGCCAAGAGATGATCAGGACCATGAAAACGTCAGGAGGAGTAGGCTCACCGCTGCGAGGGATCCAGAGGCAGAGAGGTCATCCCGCGGAGCAACTCGCTGGGCTGAAGAGGATCAACAAATGTCCAGCCACGCAGCTGCCATATCCGGAGTGTTGAAGAAACAGGTACGGTCTCCATCGATCAACCGGAGTCTGCTGGGATACAGAAGACTGAACTTGATGCCCTTCTCGCGTAAGCGTCTACGGACCTCTGGGAACTGGCGCCTCTTCTGCTGAACCTCCGGCGACTAGTCAGGGAAAAGCATTATCTTCAACTTATAGTACGTGAGATGCTGTTTGGCCCTCGCTGCAGAGAGGATGCTGTCCCAATCCCGATAGTTAAGAAGCCAGAGGTGAAACGGCCGAGGTGGGGCCCCCGTGACCGGGGGGACTCTGTGTGCTCTCTCCACCACAAAAGGTGGGGGGCATGGCAGGCCCCCCAGGAGGCCAGTAAGAAAAGTCTCCGCCGGGCGGGGGCCCTCCCCGCGCTCCAGGAGGCCAGTATGTGAATATTATGCCGGAGGCGATTCTCAGTATCCACTGCGTGGTCCTGGAGGGCTCGGACCTGGATTTGAAGGGCATGAAGCTACCGGGCATCCGCCCCCGTGGAATCCTCCAGCTGGGAAATGCGATCCTCTGCCATTCCTGACCAGGAATTTATCCAGGTCATGGTGGATAAGGCTGATATCCGTCCCCAGGTAGTCCATCTTCACCGTGAGGGTGTCCTTGCAGGTTTTGATGGCCTCCAGGATGTCAGATGGAGATGGATCCGAGGAGCCCCCCGGACCAGCCGCAGTCTGTGTGGTTGTAGACCTCTTGTGAGGAGCCGACTGCGTGTCCAAGATGGCCGTCACGGGGCCAGATGTCCCCTAGTTTTTGGAGGATCTCAGCCTTCCGGGAGACAGCGGGGGAGCAAGCGGGGTGCAGCCTGTCTTCTTGGAACCCAAAGGTGAAGAAAAGGGGGTGCTGAGATGAAAAAAGGATAACGATATAGATGACAGGATCAGTTCAGGAACGGAGCTCAAGCACCGTGCGACTGCTCAGCTTCACATCCCGGCCACGCCCCCCCCCCCCCCCCCAACCACACATTTAATGTAGATGGGGGAATCCTCCCTGCTGTGCCTTTATATTCTGACAGCGGGGAAAATTTCCAGTCATCAGAATACACTGATCAGAGCTTCGGACACTAAATCGAGTGGAAATTTTATAGCAGGGCAGTTGTACAGAGGTTAATTGGTAGTTCAATCTCTTTAAAGCCACCCTGCCCTTGCATGGATCGAAATTCAGCCAGTCCCTGCTGAACCGGCCAAATTTCAAACCACATATGGAAGTCTTAACTTGAAGATCCCCACACATTTATTTTCATGAATTCTGGGACACATAGTCACTATGCCTTGTGAGTAGGCACTAGTGTGCCACACATTACACAGAGCCTGCTTTCTGAACTTCAGGAGGTGCTAAGAGGAGTTTCAGGAGGCAGAGTTAGCAGACAGCAAGATTTCAAGGTTCCTCAGAAACAGTGGCGGCTGGTGCTCAAAATTTTTGGGGGGGGCGCAAAAACAAAAATGTAATAGGTATTGCTTTGCGGCAAAAAACGCGGTAAAGAAATTGCATGACTTTGAGGTCATGGTACAGGCATGGCACAGGTGATGGCATAGGCATGGCACAGGTGATGGTATAGGCATGGCACAGATGGTATAGGCATGGAACAGGTGATGGAATAGGCATGGCACAGGTGATGGTATAGGCATTGCACAGGTGATGGTATAGGCATTGCACAGGTGATGGTACAGGCATTGCACAGGTGATGGTACAGGCATTGCACAGGTGATGGTACAGGCATTGCACAGGTGATGGTACAGGCATGGCACAGGTGATGGAATAGGCATTGCACAGGTGATGGTACAGGCATTGCACAGGTGATGGTATAGGCATGGCACAGGTGATGGTACAGGCATTGCACAGGTGATGGTACAGGCATGGCACAGGTGATGGTACAGGCATGGCACAGGTGATGGAATAGGCATGGCACAGGTGATGGAATAGGCATGGCACAGATGGTACAGGCATGGCACAGGTGATGGTACAGGCATTGCACAGGTGGTGGAATAGGCATGGCGCAGGTGGTGGAATAGGCATGGCGCAGGTGGTGGAATAGGCATGGCACAGATGGTACAGGCATGGCACAGGTGATGAAATAGGCATGGCACAGGTGATGGTAAGGTCATGGCACAGGTGGTGGAATAGGCATGACGCAGGTGGTGGAATAGGCATGGCGCAGGTGGTACAGGCATGGCACAGGTGGTACAGGCATGGCGCAGGTGGTGGAATAGGCATGGCACAGATGGTACAGGCATGGCGCAGGTGGTGGAATAGGCATGGCACAGGTGATGGAATAGGCATGGCACAGGTGATACAGGCATGGCGCAGGTGGTGGAATAGGCATGGCACAGGCATGGCGCAGGTGGTGGAATAGGTATGGCACAGGTGATGGAAAAGGCACTTACCTGGCGACGGCTCGGCTCCCGGCGGCGGCTTCTCCCCTCCTCGTGACTCCGACGTCCGTCCTCTTCTGCTCGGCTCCCGGCGGCGGCTTCTCCCCTCCTCGCGACTCCTCTTCTGCAGCGGGAAAGTGACCGGGCGGTGACGGTGAGTGACTGATGCACGCACCGACACCGCCCCCAACGAGGTCACCATGGATGTCCTGAATCATGATTGGTCCAGGCTGGAGTCTGGACCAATCATGATCCAAGACATCACAAAAGGGGGTGGTGTAGCGCATTGCTCTGCGCTACAGTTACGCCCCAGAAGGCCGCCAATTGGCGCCTCTGCTGGTGGAAAACCCAACCCCCAATCGGCACCAATGCGGCGGACGCCAAAAGGGGGGTGGTGTAGCGTAGAGCTCTGCGCTACAGTTACGCCCCAGAAGGCCGTCTATCGGCGCCTCTGCGGGTGGAAAACCCCACCCCCATAGGCACCAATGAGACGGGCGCCCCTTGTGGGCAAAACATTTTTTTTTTCTTTTTCTTTTTTTTTGGGGGGGGGGGGGGGCGGCGCCCCTGCGCCCCCTATGGGCCGGCCGCCACTGCTCAGAAATCAAAAGCAAACCAAAAGGAATGAGTACAGCAGAAGCTGCAAAGCATGCAGGGAATCCATGAAGGTGTGGAAAAAAAAATGGCCAGCAGATAGGCAGAACACATCATTTAAAGAGATTTTTCAAGTAAGCTTATTTTGGATTGTCAGAAATAACTATTCTTTGTATTACAAACGTTGATATAAAATTAATGTATACGCAGTGACCATATATTACCTTTAACTTTGAACGTATGTGAAATGGTATCTACATTTACTCACATATCAAGGTATCTACAGTTTTTAGTGGATACCTTGACAACTCTGGACTAAAAATGTAAATGGTAACTACTAGTCAACCCATATTAGAAGTACATAGGACTGTGAATACCAAGTGGACCAATGTCCTACTTATTACAGGAACTTACGTATATAGCACTATCAATTTACGCAGCCCTTTACATATTTGCTTTACATTCACATCAGTCTCTTAGGTCCATACTTCACGATCTTACACATACTAGGGCTAATTTGGACTGTAGTGAATTAATGTACCAGCATGTTTCTGGTGTGTGGGAGGAAACTGGAGTACCGGGAGGAAACCC
Source organism: Pelophylax lessonae (assembly GCF_965119305.1). NCBI lineage: Eukaryota > Metazoa > Chordata > Amphibia > Anura > Ranidae > Pelophylax > Pelophylax lessonae. The sequence continues at coordinate 103,442,375 of NC_138774.1, read as the reverse complement.
ATACAGGCACAGGGAGAACATGCAAACTCCAAGCAGGTAGTGCCATGGTTGTGATTCAAACTAACTACCCCAGTGCTGCTAAGCAGAAGTGCTAACTACTTAGCCACTGTGCTTATAGACCTGAACTAAATATTCAGGTGCCCAGATTGGGATATAAAAAGGAAGGTATTGTATATCCTGTGTAACAACTGGAGGTTTTCATTAATCATCTATTGCAATTCCCAATGTGCCCAGAATGGGACTAAATAGAAATGTTAATACTGGATGGATTAACATCCTGTTTACATACCTTTACCAATATTCAAGTGCTCAGACTGGAATAAAATATGAACGTGATCCTAGGGTATTCTATTTGGGGGGAAAAAAAAAAAAGTGCTTGCATATACTGTATACAGTCTGTGATAGTATTTACATAGTTTGAAGGTTTATGCGAGAGGTGTGGGTGAGATTTAGGAGGTTTTGCACTTTTATTCATACAAAACACGGTGTTCTGAAGGGGTCATTTAGCATAACAACTAACACAAAATGTATTTCAGCCACCTAACTATTTAGTCACACAGCTCGGTCTATTGCTTCTTAGGATAGAACTGCCTCAGTCTCAACTTTCTTGCTGAACTTGTTCCTTTAATTTCCAAACCGATCTTTGCAAAGTGTCCTCTTTCAACATTTCTTGCGACAACAGTGGTCCAAAGACCAAGATCTTCACAAAGGTCCTTAAACAGGAAGTCTCTGAAGTAGGGGGTTTGCTCCCTCCAGGTAGCAGCACCTGGCTTCAACAGGAGAAGTTCTTTGTGGCAGAAGTCCTTCTCCCAGGTGGAGAAACTGAAGCAGTTTCGCTGAATCCCATATTCTTTTGCAAGGATAAAAAGGGAAAGAGATTCCAGAATAGGGCCTCTGCCCTAACAGCAACTTTGATGTCAACAGAACTCTTCAGGCACACTTCGTAACTCTCTCCAATCAACATTTTACACTCTTCAGGCTAACTAGCCCCTTTGGTAACTAAATTTTCCTGACAGGGACAAGAACTCCGCACCCCTCAGTAGTAATGATCAGGATGCGGTATGCTAATAATTTATTCCTCAGGATTTAGGATGCTGATGGCCCAGGCTTGGCCTTTTCCATCTGGGCGGTTGACTTCTACTTGGTCAATGTAGATGGACCTGTGAGTAATAGGGAAAAATGAACCACTAGCTGCGCATATAAATAGTGAACAAATCAAAACACATGTGTGAGTACATGAACCATACAAGCCATCAAATGTGAAGAAATATTGATATGTAAGAAAAGTCCAACTCCAGGTCTTAGACGTTATTGCACTAGTGGGGCTCTCTTTTTTTCTTACATGATTTGAGTGTAAGGAAGGCAGCCCAGTCACCGGGGACCTAATATCAGCGACATCCTGTGTACCAAGTGGAACATCCTAGCCCATTAGTCCGGTCCATGAGAGTAGAGGGCAATAAGTGGGGGCGAGTGGCTTTGCTGAGGGGAGTGGAGCACAGAGGTGGAGGACTTTCTGGGTGTTTCCTCATTTCAATTAGCCACTGAAATCTCACCTGATCATCAGTTATCACTATTCATTTTAGACTGTCTGTGAACTATTTTGAGATTGCTTATTAAGATTTCCACGGTGGAGTTGGACTTTCTTACATATCAATATTTCTTCACATTTGATGGCTACTTATATGGTTCATGTACTCACATGTTATTGTGTTTTGATTTGTTCACTATTTATATGCACAGCTAGTGGTTCATTTTTCACTTTTACTCACATGTCAATTTTAGCTAAGTTGCAGCATGTTTGATTGATTTATATATTCCAGTCCATATTATTTTGGAATTTGATTTTGAAGCGCGAGAGCTTTCAACACAATGTAGATGGACTGCCCCAGATTTCAATTTGCCTTGACATATTTGAAGGTGTCCCATAGTTGAGGCTTGGACTGGTTTCTGTATGGTTTAGGGACTAAGTCTCAAATGGCTTCATCACACCAAACCCCTTTCTTTTCCTTGATCTCCTCCATTATCTCCCAAGGAGCGTACGGATAGTCGTATCCATATTCCAGGGCCACCTTCTTCTGTACAAGGCGCTGAACGCGGGAGAACCTGGGAAGTTTCTGCCTGTCTCCTCTCCCAGGTGGGGTATATAGGGTCTCCACTCTTGATGAGGCTGACGTAAGTCGTTTTAACCCAAGGCCACGTGTAGTTGCGAGGTGGGGATAGATCTGGGACCCTTGTGGTGTAGGTTTTGCAGAACCCAAGTTTCCTTACACACTGCGATCAGGCGATGGCCGCCTAAATCTCTTCACTGGAGGGAACTGAAACTCGCTGGGCTTCTTTTCTCCTCCGTTCCCCAGTCCCACTCAGTCTCCACTTCAGACTTCCAATCATCGATTCCCTCTTCCAAGGACCCAAACCGATATAGGGTCACCCAGTTTTCAACATCAATGGCCCTTTGTATCCTCCTCACTAGATGCACTGATAGCAATCAACTTCTGGTCCCATTGATCCTCCTCTGCCTCTTTAAGAGCGGGACTGTGGGTTGTTGGGACTATTGCATCTTGCTGCCACTGCTCAGCCCACACAAGTTGCTTGCACTGCACCTCAGACCAGGGGGACCTATGTTTCAAACAGTAGTGTCCCCAATCTGGGTGTCTGCAGCTCCCGAGTGGTTCCTGTCTCCAAGCTTACATACAAGTCTTCTGGGCTGGCAATCACTCCTTTCCATCTGCAACAACCTGTCACTGCAGTGCCCACACTGACCCCACGCCCGCAGCCGCATGGACACATTCAGGCATCGACTACATAGCAGTCCCAGATGCTTCATGTGCCCACCGCTACACAGGGCCAGGCTTCACTTTGGCACTAGTCGCACACCAGTGTCCCACAGGGTTGAGCTTGTGACTCAGTCTGCTCGTCAGGTACTCTTGAGTAATAGCCCCTGCGCTCCGGCATCCGCCATCTTGCTCATCCACACAAGTGTCTGTTCCTCAGCTACACCCGATGGCAAAAAGTACATCTCAGCTCCCTTCCTCCACTTAGATTGGCAGCCCATGGACGGCCACTCCGCCCACGGCCCCAGACTAGCTGGCTCTCTGGCGGTGGCTCCTCCTGCAAGGCAGATCTCTTTAGCGCACCCTTTCCCACACGGTGCAGTAACCCCTTCACCGCTGCCATAACTCTGCCCAGCCTGGACGAATGGTACTGCGATGCAGATGCATCTGCAATGTAGATTGTGTTCCCTGCCACAGATACACATACTCTGCCTCTTCTGTCTGTACTTGAGCTTCAGTTGCACTCCTCCATTCACAAGTCAACTGAACTCCCTTACTGCTGTTAGATTTTCCTGCTGTAACCGGCTGAACGGCAGATATTTTCTTTTACAGTACATGTACAGACACAACCCATGATGCGCCGATCCACGCGTCCCAGATCACTGCTTTCTTGACCATCACTTGAAAGCTCACTTGCACCGATTACTGTAGAGCAGACACAATATTCTCTCACAATACAGCACATCTTTCCCCCATCGACACCCCAGCACTTTACTTGAGAAGACATAGTTTCTTTGGTAAATGTCCGGTCATTGCCGATAGTAACCACTGCCGTGACCATGACTTAAAAGCACACTTTCACTGATCACTGTAGAGCAGACATTACTTTCTCCACTGACACTCCAGCACTTTACTTCAGAAGACATTGTTTCCTAGGTAAATCTCTGATCGTTGCCAATAGCAACCGTTGCAGTGACCATGACTTAGCAGCACATTTTCACTGGTTGCTGTAGAACAGACATTACTTTCTCTGCTAGCACTCCAGTACTTTGTTCGAGAAGTATAGTGTTACTTGGGCAAATACTCAGCTGTTGCCGGTAGCAACCGCTGTTGTAACTCAGAGGCAATCCCAAAGGACGCCCCCAAATAAAACACTGTCCCTGTAGGGCTTGCTGTATAATGACTTGTTGGGCCTCCTCTGATTACCAGTACACAGTCACTTAGGGAACAGTTCACACATCCCTCCTTACTCCCGATGGCTCGTCACACAAACAGTCCAGGAGTATTGGTTTTTAGTGCTTATTTTGGAACTTGGATGGGAGAAAGGAACAGTGGGATACTCCAACGGTAACTATTCACAATGGATAAGGACACCTGTCACTTTGCCTCACCAGGTTGCTCGTGGAAGCAGCTGCACTGCTTAATCCATACTGCCACATGTATGGAAAGGGTTATGTCTCCTTGCTCTTTCCTCTTCAACAATAGACTTGGTGAATCTACATTATCTTTGGGACACTCACTAGCATCCCCTTTACGGACACCCGTCTACTGACTCTAGCTGCAGGGGTGACCCCCCTCGGGTCAGGCCCCTCGACACAGGTTTGTACTCACTGTACTGCATAAATCACATCCTCCAGTGTTTCCCCCTTCTCAGTCAGCTTCACCGGACCTCTGGGTTCAGTTTCTCACTAGCACTCTCCAGGCCCTCAGGTCGACTACCTAAGGCCACAAGACACCTCTACAGAGGAGGAGGCAGCCGCCCCCTCCCTCTGGGACTCTGCTATCCAGCCGAAAGACCACGAGTACATGTGCTCCTGGTTTTATACAGTATCCCAGCATGCAATGAGGCACTTTCCCTTTGCCAAATCACCAGGGCTGTATCAAAAGCCTGTGCACTCATTTGTCAGATTTCTGCCCACTGTTCAATATGCCTCCCTATTGGACCAGTGTGAAACACTCTGCACAGATCTAGTTGCACCTGAGCACAATGAGCAGACTTCACTAACAGATCCTGCTCTCTGGTAAACAGAGAATATAGATTTACCTGCAGCCCTTCTGGTAAGCAGACAGAACCCAAACCTATACTTTCTCTCTAGCACCTACCTAGGAGGGTGCTACATATCAATTGCACGAGAAGATCATAAATGCATATACGAATACTAAAGGGTATATAGAATGAATGCTTGACACACAACTTATATTGACTAAAGCCAATAACTACATCTAAACCATGCAATGGCTTGTCACAGCCTCGGGTAGTCATGAATGTTGTAATCAAAGCTTGTATATATTATAGATCCAATAGAATTTTTATGAAACAACCAAAATGACCAAGGAAAAAAAGAGAAAAAAGAAAAAGCTGTGAGAAAAACAAAAATCAATTCAAATACATTGTACCCATACGTGTTTATGTGCAGGGAGAAAACGTCCACAAGTCTATCCTATCCCACCTCTCGTCACAAAAACACACACGTCCCAATCTTCAGAAAACTATTGTATGAATCGATCCTTTAATCCCCAGACTTGACCTGCTTTCTATACATACTGCCATTTGGTTCAGAAATGGACAACCTCCAACTCTCAGACTTCAGTGTGGTTCAGCATTCTGTCCAAGTAGGCCATAAGGACTTGGACAGGCACTCTCCACATATCAGGCTTCAAGCTGCTCTCAAAGCAATGACTGACTTCAGAATACTCTTTCTGGGCAATACCTACCTGTCTCTGATCAGTTTAATACTTGTTCAGGGCCCCTTTCACTGCTGAAACTGGCATTATATGCATTTTTATTATTGGTGTGCACAGACTATTACATTAGGGTGTACACCCTAAAGCTCAAACACACATGCATATATATATATATATATATATATATATATATATATATATATACATACATACATACATACATACACACATATACACACACACACACACACACACACACACACACACATACATACATACATACATACATACATACATACATATACATATACACACACACACACACACACTGTATTTTCTGGCGTATAAGACTACTTTTGAACCCCAAAAAAATCCCCCAAAAATGGGGGGTCGTCTTATACGCCGAGTATAATATCTCCAAGGTAACATAAGTATAAGTATTACCAGTAGATGTAATCTCAAGATGCTGGCTGTGTGGGAATCCTGTACCGGTATACTGTATGTACCGTAGCTTCGGCTACATACAGTGTACCGCGCTGAGCCAATCAGGGAGAGCGATGTATTCTATTATTGAATGCAAAGCCTGCTCGGATTGGCGGAGCAACATCAGCCCGCCTCTCTGACTCTGCCAATCCGAGAAGGCTTTGCATTCAAAAACAGAATACATCGCTCACTGCGATTGGCTCAGCGCGGTATACTGTATGTAGCCGAAGCTACGGTACATACGGTATACCGGTACAGGATTCCCACACAGCCAGCGTCTTGAGATTACATCTACTGGTAATACTTATACTTAGGGTGCCTTGGAGATATTACATGTATTACAGTACTAGGGTACCTTTGAGATCTATGAGAAATCTGAAGTTTTTTAATGGTGTTGCCTTGCTTCGGAAGGAGGGTAGTCTTATACGGCGAGTATAGCCCAAAACCTATGTTTTAACTTGAAAATTAGGGGGTCGTCTTATACGCCGGAAAATACGGTACTGTATATACATATATTATATATATATATATATACACACACACACACACACACACACACATACACACACACACTTGTAAATGTAAACAAATGTAAATGTAAACAAACATTTTAAAATGTATTAAAAACGTGGACGGTGTCAGCAGGACAGTGGATGGGGTCAGTAGGGCAGAGATTGGAGTTGCGCAGGGTCGTAGTTTTTTTATTTTTAATATTGTTTTTACAATATTTTTTCATTTACAATTCTTTTAGGAACGTGGGGGGCTCTAAACAGACCCCTGATGTCTCACTTTTGCGACAAAGAGGGGCTGAGAGACTCTCCAGCCTCCTTCTCTGCAGCCTCAGCTGCACTGGACAGTGAATGAATGGGAAATGCTCTGTACTGAGCGGCTTCGGGTTCATTCACAAACTGAAGCCTAGTAAAAACAGCTTACTACCCCTCAGTTATAAATGAAGATAGTGAATGATCTGTACCAATCATTCACTGTGCTCATTCAGAAAAGGAAGAGGCTGGTAAATGACACAGGCCCAGGCAGTAGGGGGAATCTATGCCACACAGGGGTGATTAAGGTGTGCCCAGGCACACCCCCCTGTGCAGGCCTATGATTTTTACAGAGTGATAGACTGTCTGTCCCAATATGTACAGGAATTTTGTAATAACCCCCTACAACTTTAGAGCTATTGATATTTTGGGCCTGGTTTTGGAGTTATTAGCAGGAAGCATGCATCCATTGCATCCTTCCGGTTTTATCAGAAACTGCCCTTGTTATTTTGATACTATGTTTTTCTTACTGACTGAAGTACTCCTTTACAATTATATACTGGCTCCCTAATATGCAGTTCTGGCCTCTAAATTCTGGTAATATTTGCCAAACATGAATTAACAATTAAAACTCCGAAGTGCTACATTGTATTCCCAAACTGTATCTAAAGTATGTGTAGGTGTTTTTTTTTTCCCCTTCAGCAGCCCACCAGATCCTGACATTCACAATTCTAGTGCGAGCTAGAAAATATGAAGAACCTAAATGTTTTCTGCTGGAAACAGTTACCCTTACACCCAGATGATATAGGAGGTTCATAGTTAGAATAGCAAAATGCAGTTCTCGCTGTGCTGATACCAGACATACACAGTCCTATCACACCAACATTTTTGGGTTCAGTCCAGTTTTCACAAACAATTCTCTTCATCTGAAATGTTTTATGAATCATAATAAGGAGAAACTTACCTTTGCTTACCTAAGCTTCCTTCCAGTTTACCAACCAGAATATCATTGACTACATTTGAATAATCACTTAATATTTAGTAAAGGCAGGGAGGACACAGACAGACTCATAACGTTCCAGGAAAAGAGGCCACACTTAGTTGTCATGATTTATCTGTAATCCTGACAAACCGTATGACTGTGTGTAAGGCAGTGTGACTTTCATTATGATTTGTTCCCAATTGTGGTTTTTTGTTTTTTTCATGCTAGCAGAAACTGGGTTCCTATACAGTAGAATGTGATCATTCTGTCAGACGGACTCTCTGGTTAACTGGCATGTGATTATTAGTCTCTCTAAAAATCTGCTGCACCCTGTGACACCACAAAAGACAAACTAAGTGGAGACCTACACAAAAAACAGGGAGGCTGCCATTGCGGACTATCTTTTGAAAATGCTAGTTGCTTGGCTACAATGGTCCTGGGCCAAGGATGCTGCTTGGCAAAGGCATAGTTAAATCTAAAATCAGAAGAAAAATTCCATACGAGGCACGATCCTTCCACTTTCGTACAGTGTGTACACAACTTTGGTCATCCGATTCAGACTTTCCAAACAAAAAATTAGTGAATGGACAAAAACGTAAACATTTTTCTCGCATGTGAACAGAATGAACAATTTTCGTTTTTGTGCGAGAAAAATTTGATCACTGCGCATGATCAGAAACCATACACAAAAAAAGCCTGTCGTATGGGAATTTTCTGACATTATTCCTTCCATGGTCCCGACTTGCTGTGAAACATCGAGGAAACCTGGACAATTGTTAGCCTGATTTTTTTTATAGTGTGTATACACCTCAACTCTTTCTGCGCCATGGTTCCAATTAGGTCCCGAAGCACTTGGATCTGCATAAGAGCCAGCCAACTAGTATTTCTAGAAGGCAGGGACTGTAATTGCAGTTGCTATACTTCCTCACTGTAGGTTTCCACAAAGTGCTCATAACCGACATCCAGGATCTCTGCTCATACTTCCGTGCTGAGTCACAATGGTGTTGTGATGCAAGAACCCTGTGAATCCACTGCGGTTCCCGCATTGCACCCGAGTTCACACTGCCATATGCAAACTGCTGGGAGTGTCAATACAAAGTTAACGACACCCCCAGATTTGTTTGCATAACGCATCGCGAACTGTCGATTCAGGCAGGAATTGAATCAAATAGGTGTGAACACCCATGCAAGCCGATTCTGGTGCGGGCAAAAAAAAAAGGGTCCTGCGCGACTTAGGTCTGAATGTGATGCAAATTCAGCCATCTAACTGTATGGCTGAATTCCTATTGCACAGACATTGCATGTGATTTGCAGAGCAGTGTGAATCACATGCAATGTCTGACATCGCTGAAGTGTGAATCGGCAGTCAAGGGTGCTTATAACTCCTGTACCCTCCCTAGAGGCAACCCACCACTTAGGAAAGTGCTGAGCTGCTCCTTGCCATGAGAAATTCAAAACATGAATGCCATGTGGTATCACTACCACTTTAGGACCTTTTATGCATCATTGGGGAGTATGTATGCAACATTTAGTCATACCTACCCAGATGTGGCTTCTGTACCATCAAAAAACTGAATTTTTGTAAAATCTTACCGTAAAAAACCTTCCTCTGAGTCCTCCGACAGTCGCTGCCCCAGCCCCTCTTTTGGGGTTTTCTTGTACACTAGTTTGTCTGCACTAGTTTTAGTTTGTCTTCTGCCTAGCTACTCCTGTGGAGAGGAAGTCAATACCCATCGTTGAAGACTATATGAGGGGCGGCGACTGTCGGAGGACGTAAGAGAAATACACTTTTAGTGCTCACAAACTCATTGTAAACTCTAGGTCTTCATTACTATAAGAGATGAAACCATGTTGCCTTAAAAAGTACCATATACCTAGAATAATAACTATAATATTTATAATAAAAATTATTATCATTTATAACGATAAAAATATTTAATATGACATTTCAAAGGAGAAAGGAAACAGATGGGACATGCTGAATAGAACAAATTTGCAATTGGTTGCCTAAGGTGCTACTTCACCCTCTCCCCCCCCCCCCCCCCCAACTTAAAAAAAAAAAAAAAAAAAAAAAATAGGTAGGTACTTAAGTACCAGACATAAAAAAAAAAAAAAAAAAAAAAAAAAGAAGGACTGGAGATTGAGCGAAGGAGGATAAGAATCTCAGTTTATGTCCCCATTGGGTTGAATACCACCCAGTTCCTGTCAGTGGGACAACTGTCTCCAGGACAGGATGTACATAGAATTTTCCCACACTGGGGATACAGACAGCAATACAAACTAGGAAGCTTCAACCCTACTCCATTCTTTTCAAACAATATAGGTTGTAGTTCCATAAAAAAAAAAAAAAAAAAAAAAAAAAAAAAAAAGGGTCTTTAGGCTTGGTTCACACACGCTGCAGAGTTGCTCACAGCTGGGGGTCCGGTGTGTCCCCCTTATCCATTTCCAGGGCAAACCTTTGTCTGGATTCAAGCCTGAAAACGGACCCAAAAGGACGCAAAGGACCTTTCTGCAAACCAGGCCATGGCCGACATGGAGCTGTGTGAACCGGCTCCACTGAGAGTCGGTCATACTCTCCTATCATGCGAATTGGATGCAGGAAAACCCACATCTAATTTGCATCAGTGTGAACCCAGCCTTAATGTATATTGAATAGTGAAAAAATGAACAACCAAGAAAGATCTTGTTCTAAAAAACGAATGCTGCTCTTAGGTCATCATCTACAAAAAAAAAAAACACAACAGGGGTTGATTTACTAGAACTGGAGAACGCAAAATCTAGTGTAGCTCTGCAATGAAACCAATCTGCTTCCACATTTTTTTTTTGTCAAAGCTTAAAATGCCGGTTCACATATATGCGATGGGGGGGAACCCCACAAATCCACTGTGGGTTCCCGCATTGCATTCAAATCACAGGCAGTTCACACTGCCATATGCGAATCGCTGGGGTGTCAATGCAAAGTTAACGACACCCCCAGATCAGTTTGCATATCGCAGTGCGAACTGTCAGTTTCGGATTGCATTGGTTTGAACCACCATGCGATCCGATTCTGCTGCGGACCCAAATAAGGGTCCTGTGCATGTTGTATCCAAATCAGATGTGAATTCAGCCATACAATTTGTATGGCTGGATTCGCATCGCACAGACATTGCAGGTGATTTTCAGAGCAGTGCGCTCCGAATCACATGCAATGTCTGTCACCGCTATAGTGTGAACCGGGACTAACTGAACAAGCTGACGTTAGAAGCAGATTGGCTACCATTTACAGCTGGACCAGATTTTGCACTCTCTGGCTTTAGTGAATCAACCCCATAATGCCAGGTTCTGTTAAGAGAATTTTTTTTACCAACCCCTGTGTATTGTGTGTTTTATGTTCAGTGTGTTTACTGTGTAATTATTTACCTTAGCAAGGTTCTGGCCAAGGCGTCCACAGCTTAGTAGTAAAATATTTTGCAGTCAGTCAGTGTTGCATGGGTTGGCATGCTCATCTGAATGGCATTTAATCTCAGCTCAAACACAGAACAAGGTTTTCCTTGATTTCAGAGCTCGTTTTACCTTGTAATTCCTTTTTAATACAGCTTTTCTCTTAAACAAATATTTAACAACATATACTGCTGTCTTGGGGCAATTTGTATGCACCTTATTCTGTTTACGGTCACAAAAACCCCAGGTAAATGCAATTTAATTTCTTCAGGGCTTATTCAAAAGTACAGGAGCCCTTGCCGTTATTCTGAAAAGCGATCTGCAATGGATCACTTTTCAGAGACGTTTGACAGATGGAAGGGAGGCAAGATGTCGCCGCCTCCACCACTCCTCAAGGGGTCCCATGCTCCGCCCTACGTCACTTCCGGTCTTTGGAACGCAGCCGGAACGCAAACCGGCTCCAGCATTGTGCCACGATTCAGCTGTTCTTATCGTACGGATATGTAAGTGACTACGTTATTTTATTAAACTACCACTTCTACATACTACACCATGAGTTTCCCTACTTCTTTTGCGGCTCATTGAGACCACCACATCACCAACAGGATATATAGCGGAATCCTTTTCAGCCCTCCCTCAGCTAGTGAAACAGACTCCCGGACATATATCCCCATTCCAGCAGGAGAACACTGTTCTTACAGAGACACTCCAAGGAACACCGGGAATCATTTAAAAAAGGGATCATTTAACCACGCTAGACCCCAAGGGGTTGTCTGGCAAGTCGGCTGAACACTAGGTGACAGATTCCCCTCCCTCGTCTTGCATGTGGACATTCATCTCCACTGAGCACCAAGCACTTTTAAATAATCACTCAGGACTGCCTTTGCACTTTTTGCACTAGCACTTTTTAAAGTTATAAGGACTATATATGCATTGTATTTGTTGTCATAAGCACAGTCACCTTATAAATTGAGCACTTTAGGGGTAACCCACTGGTTCTATTAGATTGTGGATTCAACAATGTCATTTTATTTTTATTTACCTACCTGGAGTGATTTAATCGTTTCACATTTGATTTTTTTAAGTATTTAGCACTATGCATTAATAATTTGAGCGCTGTCTCCCTATCACTACAATTTTTACAACCCACTGTTTTGACTAGCAGCTCATTTTCTCTTTCTTTCCAAGTTTTGTACATATATACATCAATTTTATTGGTCACAATACCTAGGTGCGATCACGTGAGTATTTATTATTCATATATTCTTTCTAGCGCCTCCTCACCGCCTGCCTGAACCCTGTTAACTGTGTGGAATAGATGTGGTTATGGTGTGGCCTCAAACTTAAATATGTCGGCATTACCACCTGTCAAATGAGACACGCGGTTTAATTTTTAACATGAAGCAAAGCTTTGCAGATTCAGCATGTGTACAGCCCCGAGTGGCTACATGCTCTTTAGGTGGATGGGAGGTAAAACCACCAGATCAACCACCTGCTTTTACCACCCCTAGGCTGCCAGTTTAAACACTGTAAAAAAAAAAAAAAAAAACAACCTGTAGTTGGAAATGTGCAAGATTATATTAAAAGAAATTACATTCAACTGTATAAATAAAATACATTAATGCAAACATTGCAAAACGCTCTGGAAGAAAATGGGAGAACCCAAGCTGAAAATGTTCCAACAATCATTAGAACATAAAAATTCCATCCACAATGAAGTCCACAAGTGCATCGATCTGCAATGAAAATATTACAATGGAAATGCCATCACCCAAAAGTTTAACTTTCAATAATCCTCCAGTGAAATTTCTGGTGCAGTTTGGCAAGTAGCACACTCACCAGGCCAAGAAAAATACCTTGCATCTAGAAATAAACTCTCCACTCCAGGAAGAAAGACGCTGCTGTCCATATCACCTCTGCCTGTCAGCTGCAATGATCAGCCACGTGAACACCACCCCACTGCAGGACCTGACACTTTCACCCCACCATACCGGCCAGGCTCTCAGATATCATGCAGAACAAAAGGACTCTCAGTGCAACGTATGAAAAATGTTATTTCATTTTCCTTTTGGTTGTATTACATGTGTCCGCATGGTTAATATGTTGGGGATAGTTTCCTTGTAATGTATACAGAGATGTAGGAGTTCATGCATCCTTCTGTGGTGATAGTACACTATATGGAAGACACAATGATTTTATGTGCCTATTTTTGTATATTTATATACGAAGTGTATTCAGGTGTGTGCGGGTGTATACCGGCATACACATACTATATATAAAGGTTCTTATATTTGTTATAGACATTTTTCTTCTCTTTTTGTTACGTTGTATGTATTCACATTTTTTTCCAATGATTTTCATTGGTATTTTTTAGATGTTTTTTTAAACGTTTTTCTATGATTGTTGGTCCATGTCTTTGTGTGTATGGGTGAGATCACGGTATACACGAAGGGTTGGACCTTCAGCTTGATTTTTATATTCAAATCACCACCGAGATGCTCTTTGGGGCTGAGGCTAGGTGATTGAGTTGTGCACAACTGCTGATCGTCACCCCCCCCCCCGGTACACCTGTTTTCATTGGGTGGTCTATTCAAGATCTATAGTCAGCTACTGTAATTGTAATGATTAAGTACAAGATGTATGTGTGAAACGCGTCTACGAGACTTCATGTTGGTGTCATCACTTGCAACATTTTGGAATCAAAAGGTATTTGAAACTTATTGGAATCCCTGGATGTGCGGCTATTTCTTTTTCTACAAGTGTTCCCACGGAGGTGGGCCGGGGCCAGCACTCTATTGGATATCTTTTCTCCTGGCAATTACTACACACTATACACCTGGAGCAGCATTTTCCTTTCTTCAGAGTGGGAGAATTATTTTCATTGCTGAAGTGAATACCCTTTTTAATACATGCCAATATTCTGTTGGCTTTGCTTGCAGCAGCTTGGCATTGCATGCCATTGCTGAGCTTGTCGCCTACTAGGACCCCCAGGTTCTTTTCCATCTTTGATTTCCCCAAAGGCTCTCCCCCTAGTGAGTAACTTGCGTTCGTATTTCTGGCACCCAAATGTATTACCTTACATTTTTCAACATTAAAACCTCATTTGCCATGTAGATGCCCATCCCATTATTTTATTCAGGTCGTCCTGTAAGATTAGATTACCACATCCTGTGTAGAAGTCATTGCCCTGCTGAATTTACCATATATACTCGAGTATAAGCCGACCCGAGTATAACCCGAGGCCCCTACTTTTACCACAAAAAGATGGGAAAAATGATTGACTTGAGTATAAGCCTAGGGTGAGAATGCAGGGTGGCTGGCATGGTACAGGAGAATGCAGTGTGGCTGGCATGGTACAAGATGATGCGGGGTTGCGGGCATACTAGTGCGGCTGTGTTTCACTTACCTGTTCCAGAGGCGCCTTCATTTTAAAAATGGCGCCGCCCGACGCCGACACGTCATTGCGCACGCGCCGCCGCTCGGGAAAGCTGGTATACGTTCGGCTATTTCCGGCCTGTCCCGAGCGGTGGCGGCGCATGCGCGGTGACATATATACGCCGGGCGGCACCATTTTTAAATCTTAAACACGTCGGAGCGGCCGGGAACTTTTTTTTTTTTTTAACTCGAGTACAAGCCGAGGGGGACGTTTTCAGCACAAAAAAAATGTGCTGAAAAACTCGGCTTATACTCGAGTATATACGGTAGTATCGTCCGCAAATACAGTGATTGAACTGTTTAGCCCATCCTCTAGGTCGTTTATGAATAAATTAAATAGGATTGGTCCCAGGACCGATCCTTGGGGGATCCCACTTTCCACACCAGACCATTCAGAGTACTCCCCATTTATCACCACCCTTTGGACTCGCCCCTGCAGCCAGCTTTTAATCCAGGTATTACGATCCATACCTACGTAGCTTAGTTTGTATAGTAAATGTTTGTTGGGTACTGTATCAAATGCCTTTGCAAAATACCACATCCATAGGCCTTCCTTTATCTAGATGGCAGCTCACTTCTTCATGGAAGGTTAAATGATTGGTCTGGCAAGAGTGATTTTCATGAATCCATGCGGATTGCTACTAATACCGTTTTCATTACTAAAGTCTTGTATATAGTCTCTTATCATCCCCTCCAATATCTTACAGACTATTGATGTTAGGCTAACCGTCCTGTAGTTCCCTGGGATATAGCTATGCCCCTTTTTTAAATAATGATACCACATTGGCTTTCTTCCAATCAGCTGGTACCATTCCCGTCAGTAAACTATTCATTAAAATTAGGAACAATGGTCTGGTTATCACCTGGCTGAGTTCCTTAAGGACCCTCGGGACCATCTGGTCCCAGTGGCTTATTTATGTAAGTTTTCAAGTCTAGTTTTGAGTCGGTCTTCTGTTAACCATGTGGGTGCTTCCGGTGACATGTTATTAATTTTAGCTCAAATCATTTTTATAACATTTTCAATGCAAAAAGAATAAAACATATATTAACAAACATTGGTTCAAGTAAGTTATACATGCAAATATGGGACCAAATGAAGACGTTATTAACTATAACGTTACAACCTGGGTTAATGTAACCCCCCAATTCCTTTGTGAAGACAGAGGAGAAGAATTTATTTAGCGCCGTCACCTTGTCTCTGTCCTTTGTAGCCAGATTCCCTTCGTCGTCCTTTATGGGGCCAATGTGTTCTGGCCCCACTTTCTTACTATTTATATACTTGACGAATTTCTTGGGTTTTTTTTTTTACTCTATTTCGCTATGCACCTTTCGTGTTCTATTTTAGCCACCCTAATGTCGCTCTTACATTTCTTATTGCATTCTTTGTAATTTTGGAATGCTGCCAATGACCCCTCAGCCTTGTATTTTTTTAAGGCCTTCTCTTTAGTTTTTATATGCAGTTTTACATTGGAGTTTAGCCACTCCGGGTGTATTTTAGCTCTTTTAAACGTATTCCCCATTGGAATGCACTGGCCAATACCTTTATTTAGTATGTTCTTAAAGCACTCCCATTTTTCTTCCGTGTTCTTTGTTCCCAGGATTTTATCCCATTTAATAGCGTCTAGCATAGAGCGCAGTTTAGGGAAATTGGCTCTTGTGAAATTCAGTGTCCTTGTATTACCCTTCTTTTTCCCATTTCTATGATTGATACTGAAACTAATTGACCTATGGTCACTGTTTCCTAAGTTTCCCTATATTTCTATATCCGCAATCGGGTCTGTATTGTTAGTAATCAGTAGATCTAGTAACGCATTGTTACTTGTTGGTGCGTTCCCCATCTGACCCATGAAATTGTCCTGCAAAACATTTAGGAAATGGCGAGTCTTCGATGAATGCGCGGTTCCTTCTGCCCAGTCTATATCCGGATAATTGAAGTCCCCCATTATTAAATTGCCATTTCTCATCCTTGCTGCCATTCCAAGCTGTGATAGGTCTGTCTACCCCTCCTCCCTCTGGTTGGGGGGCCTACAGCATAGACTCAATATTACTAACCCCATAGTACCTTCCATTCAAAGCTCTACCCATAGGAATTCCACCTCCTCCCTAGCCCCACTAGTTATATTGTCCCTCATATTTACTTGCAGATTGTTCTTGAAATATAAGCATATATAAGCATACTCCTCCTCCTTTTTTTGCCCTCTCTATCTCTACGATAAAAGGGAATACCCCTGAATGTTTGCCAGCCAATCATGAGAGCTGTCAAACGAATGCCCCATACACACGTGCAGATTATCTGCAAACTTTTGTCTGCAGACTTACCAAAACCATATAATATGGAGGTCAAACCTAAACACTTTCAATTTGTATGCAATCCGGCAGGCCCTTGCACTACATAGAAAAGGTAAGTCTGCAGATAATCTGCACGTGTGTATGGGGCATTAGTCTCTGAGATTCCCACTAAATCAAAATCGTCCTCATACATTAACAGCTTCAGTTCTCCCATCTTATTAACCAGACTTCTAGCATTGGTATACAAACCTCGTAATTTTGTCCGGTTGCATACTGTATCGTTAGATGTTATGAGGCTGCACTTTCATTCTTCCAGCCTACCTACCTTGGGTTTTGGATTTCTGGTCATCCTACTGCTAATGCCCCCAATAATGCCTGCTGAACCTTGCTCCCTGCTGGCTAATTCTACAGCTGGCTACATCTACATCTGGACCCTCCCCCCCAATCAGTTTGCGAAATACAGTGAGATTTGCAGAAGGTGTGGACAAAAAAGGATCCTGCCCGAGTTTGGTGTAAATGGTGTTGCCATTCCATGGCTCAAATCGCACCCCAGAAACTGCATGTAATTCGCACAGGAATGTGCTGCGATTCCTTTGCGAATTACATTCGGTGTCCCGCACTGCATTAGTGTAAACCTGGGCTAAATGAAAGAATAAAGTAAAACTCTGCTAATATAAAACAGTGCTAAATGCGAATTGCTGTTCATAGCTTAGAAATTATCAGGATTACTGTAACAACAGTGACACACGCAGGTCAGCAAAAGGCACTACAGTCAAACTAGTGTTCTAGGGAATTTCTATAGCTAGAGCTCAGCCTGCATCGTTTTTTTTTTTTTTTTTTCCCCCCGCATGAATAAAAATGAGGAAACTAGGTTAGGTAAACTCAAGATTTGACCTCTGGCCCAATTTGGCGATACTCCTGAATCTTGGCGGACCAGCTACCTTGCCCAATTCAATCAATCATATTTTGGTTTACAAATTGAATGTAAATTAAAGAAACTATGTCCCCCCCCCCCTTGATTTCCAGAAGAGTGTTCCCACAGAAAGTGGTCTTGTGAGCCTACAGGTATATGCCAGTAACTATCTGAAGTTTTGGAAGAAGGAAGGGATAAGCCTGACAAAAACCTCTCCCAAAACAACCACATTAATGCCTGCACTTCCAGTCCAGGAGCAGGGCCGGGACAAGGGGTGAGGACGTGGGGCAGCTGCCCTGGGCGCAGTGAAACAAAAAGGGACAAAGAATGAATGCAGGGTGGTACATCCATTCTACGGCACGTGGGGGTGGAGGGCAGAGCTCTGGATCCTTGCCCTGGGAGCTGGGCGATCCTAACCCGGTACTGGCTAGGAGTGTAAGGTTTGTGTGAGTTTGCTCAGCATGCCATCAAAATAATTTTATTATAACGGAGGAGCCCGTGAGGTGCCCCCTGTCTTCTTGGACCCCAGGGTGAGGAGAAAAGTGAAGCAACGCAGACAGATGGATGCCGATGGTAACAGAAGGATGAGGTAAGGAGCGGAGCTCAGACCCAGTGCGTCCTCTCAGCTTCACATCGCAGCCATGCCCCTCAAGGGAATTTTTATTGCGATTTTTGATTTTTATGGTTTCACTTTAAGCATCAGTAAATCAATACTCGAAAAATGTTTATTTTATTATTACATTTCTCCCAGGGCAGTACCTGCACCCCCATAATCATTGTATGCCCAGTTACTTGCATATAGGTCTTCAAAATGTGTAATTTTGATTTTTCTAGTTTGGGTCCCGTAGACTTGGTTCTGGACGTTTGCGATGTTCAAAGGTTCTGCTGCAAACTGAACAGGGGGGGCGTTTGACCCATCTCTACTGCTCAGATGTGATAGGGAGGAAAAGCTCAGCAGAAACTCACTGTAACCTGAGCATATGCAGAGTTGCCACTATAGCTGCAAAATCCCTAGCTGAATTGGAGACATTAACAGAAGGTGGAAACAGAGAGCAGCAGGATCAACTAGGTTTTTTGCAGAATAGAAAACGCATCTCAGTGACTGAGTATGAACAGCATGTAATACACCATTTATTGATAGCTTCTTTTATGATGTGGGTTTAGTGACACTTTAACACTATGTTTGGTAAATAAATGCATCACTACCTGATTCGATGGATGTAATTGCCATTCTCAATGAATTCTAAAAGGCACTTCGATATTTTGGTTCCAATTTCTTTCTTGAAAACAGTTTGTTACAAAAATAGGCACTGCCAAAAACATATGACATGAATAAGGTGCGATTGTAAAGAGTTCGAGAACTTTCCTTAGGAAGATAAAACTTCTAAAAGTCCAGTAAAGGGACACTGTCCAGTAAAGAGTCACATGTGCTCACTAAGTGTAAACGCATTTTTACAACCCCCCCCCCCCCCAAAAAAAAAAAAAAAAAGAAAGAAAAATCAACATTTTGTGTTGGGCCGCATTCATAACAGTCTGGGGCCACATGCACAGGTTGGACATCCTTGATTCGAAGCATAGGGCAAAACGTTTTGTTTTTTGGATAGAGTGGTGGGGGATTAGAACATTCTGCCCTATTCTATTGTGGTTTATGCCCCGTTCGGGAGATTCACCCTCTCTGTACGTCCTAGTAAATACTATCACCAAAGTGAAAGAAAATCACAAGTTTTCTGTCACCAGAAATAAGGGGTAATCCTCCATCGGTGACACTAGATCTGGTGACAACCAGAGATTCCTTCCCTTTGCAGGGATTTCCTCTTTTATTCCTGTTTTGGCTATCGGACAGAAGTCCGAAATTAAAAAAAAAAAAAACACTGACACCCCTAGGAGCAGCTGTAAAAACGTCATGTGCATGAGGGACTTCTAAACATGGAAAAAGCAGATTTACGTTTTTAAACCTCACAAATCAGCATATGGAGAATAACTAGGAAAACCATGGACAGAGCTATTTTCTGTGCAGCGCAAACAAAACCAATTTGATTAAAAATAAAAAAAAAACGTCCACAAAATAAATATCCCGGAGATATCAGGATGACACCCGCAGTGGAGTAAGATGGGTCCTATAAAAACATGCAAGTGTAAGGAGTGATTCCAGCCTATCTACCATAGACAAAATCCACCTCTCACCTCTTTAATTTTGACCCAAAAAGGTCACACAGCACTTTCCAATACCAAGGTGTAATACCTCCAGCAATCAGCTCCCAATATAGGTCAAAGTGTCTCCATATGGCAAACAGATGAATGGGAACAAAAACCTACCGTTAGTTGACCGGTAACGGTTTTTCTCCGAACCTTCCAGGAGAGACATCATGCTCCTCCCTACCGGAAACACAATCCAATTCACAGCTGTTAAAAGGCCCCACCCTTCCCCTTGTCCCTCAGTTGTATCAGAGTAGCTTTCACTTAATCACTTAGGTACCGTACTTACCACCTACATTATACATTTTTTTCACACACCCTTTTAACAGGGCGGGAAGTAGGCCTGCCGTCCTTGAAGTTTCGTAGAAAAACCGTTACCGGTCAACTAACGGTTGGTTTTCTCCTCTCACCTTCCAGGACGGCAAACTTATGAGAGGATAATAAATCAGACCCACAGGCCTAACTTTGGGTGGGACCACTGCCTATAAGACCTTTCGACCAAAGGCTAGATCTTGTTGAGACAGCACCTCCACTCAGTAGTGCTTCAGAAACGTGTCATGGCTGGTCCAGGTGGCTGCATTGCGGATCTGTTCCCAAGATGCTCCAGCTTTTTCGGCCCAGGGTGTTGCTGGGGCCCTTGTCGAGTGTGCTTTCAGCTTTGCTGGCGCAGGAACACCTGAAACCTCATAAGACATGGTAATGGCTTGTCTAGTCCACCTAGAGACTGAGGGCTTTGAGGCCTGCAATTCCTTTCTTGGTCCAGAGTGGAGAATTAGAAGAGGACTAGATCTTCTAAACTCCTTTGTCTTCTGTAAATACGTGAGGAGGCACCTCCTCACATCTAAGGAGTGACATTTTTTCTCTTTTTCATTCTTAGGACTATTACAGAAGGATGGCAATATTATTTCCCGCTTCCTGTTAAAGGAAGATGCTACATTGGGCAGATATAATGGATCTTGTCTGAGAATAACCCTATCCGGCAGGATTAACATAAAAGGTTCTTTTATAGAGATCCCCTGTAGGTCCCCTACTCTCCTAGCCGATGTGATGGCTAGCAGGAAAGGTTAGTTTTAGAGTTAAAATTTTAACTGAAACTTCCTCTATGGGTTCAAAAGGGCTACTAGATAGACTCTCTAGAACCCTAGTTAAATCCCAAGGTGGGAACCTATTTTTGGCTATAGGGGTAGCGCTATCCCTTGCTAACAGAAATCTTTTAACTAGAGGCTCTTTTGCGATCCTTACATCTAGAAAGACCGAAAGAGCCACTAGTTGTAACCGAAGGGTGTTAACCGCCACACCCTTCTCTACCCCATCCTATAAAAATTCCAAGACTACAGGGACAGAGGTGGAGATAGTTTGTTTCTGTCTACACCAAGTACAAAAGGTTTTCCAAACCTTTAAATATATTTTCTTAGTTACTGCTTTTCTACTCATCAAGAGTGTATTTATCACTCTGTCTGAGCACCCCTTCAATCTGAGGACCTGGTGCTCACTAACCAGGCCGTCAGTTGGAAGAATTCTGGTTTTGGGTGCAAAATTGGTCCCTGCAATAGCAGGTCCGGAACACTCGGGAGTTTCCAAGGGGTGGGTATCGAGAAGGTCTTTAGCGTGGCAAACCATGCCCTCCTTGGCCACCATGGGGCAATCAGGAGAAGGCTGAGTCCCGGAGAGTGACTTGAGTTTTTGTAGAACTCGAGGAATCAGGACTAGTGGTGGGAAGGCATAAGCCAACCTGTACTGCCACCTTTGGGCCATAGCATCCAGGCCCACCATGCCCTTCTCCCTTGTCAGGGAAATTAGCTTTTCCACCTTTCTGTTTTGCCGGGTGGCAAACAGGTCCACTTCTGGACAAATACATTTTTTTTACCAGAGTCTGAAAGACCTCGGGATTTAGCTCCCACTCCTCCTTCCTTATGGGATGACGACTGAGGAAGTCTGCTTCCTTGTTGTCTTCTCCCACGTTGGCGTTTTAGGTAAGCTACTGTTGTAGCCTTGTCGGAGAAGACTTGTACTTCCTTGCCCCGCACTAGACTTTAAGGCTTCGCTTACTGCTTTTAATTCTCTGAAGTTTGAGGAGGCCTGTGCCACCTCCTTTCCCCAGGTGCCCTGGGCTTGAGCACCCTCTAGATGCGCCCCCCACCCCCAGGTGCTTGCGTCCGTGGTAACCCATACTGGGTTCCACTGACCCCAAGGTATGTCAGTCACCAGATTGCTTGGATTTAAACACAACTCGAGACCTTTTTACCTGGGGGGTGAGAACCACTAGCTCGTCCAAGGATTCTACCTTCCTGTCCCAGGAGAAAAGGTGGAAGAACTGGAGATCTTTGGAATGGAGCTGCGCCCAGACTCTGCTGGTATGCAGGCTGTCATGAGTCCCAAGACCTTCAGAATACCCCTTTTGGAACACAAAGGGGCCTCCTTTAGGGTCCTCACGGCTGAGACTATTTTTTCCACCTTCTCTTCCGGGAGAAAAAGGCTCTGAGTCCTTGACTCTATTCGATACCCTAAGTAGGTCTGAACCTGGGCCGGCTCCAGGGATGACTTTTCCTGGCTGATTAACCAGCCCAGGTCTTGCAGGATTGTCATTACCCTCTAGGTATCTGATTTCACCTGATCTGTGGAAGGACCGAAGATCAGTAAATCATCTAGGTAAGGAATTAAGACTATTCCCTGGAGATGAATATAGGCTACCGTCTCTGCTAGAATTTTGGTAAAAATTCTTGGGCTGGCCGCAAGACCAAATGGAAGTGCTCTGAACTGCCAGTGCTCCGTCCCTTTTTCGGTGACCACCGCAAACCTCAGAAAGGTCTAATGTTTCGGATAAATCGGAACATGCAGGTAGGCATCTCTGAGGTCCAGGGTAGCCATAAATACATCTTTTTGGAGATTCCTGTGTACTGAAAAGATGTTTTCCATGGATAATTTTTTGTAAACAAGAAATTTGTTCAGGTTCTTTAAATTTATTATGAGACGGAACTTCCCCGAGGGCTTGGGTACCACGAATACGTGGGAGTAGAAAGCCTTGGAAGTGTTGATCCTTTGGCACAGGCACTATCACTAGTTGTTCTGCTAGTGTTTGAATTCCCTGCAACAGGGCCTCCCTTGTTTGTACCTGCATGGGAAGAGGAGTCAAGGTTACTGAAACTGGTGGTTTTAAAAAGAACTGTAGGCGAAAGCCTTCTTGAATGGTTTTGGTGAATAAATGGGCAAACTGAAATTCTTTCCCATTGGGAAACAAAATGTTGAAGTCTGTTCCCCACCATGATTTTGGTGTCACTTATTGTTTTTTGCTCCAAAGGATGAAGAGAGAAAGAGAAAACTGTTTCTTTGTCTACCTCTTCCAAGACCCCATCTTTTAGATGGGTTCTTTTCTTGTCCTTTGGGAATTTTGGCTCTGAGGGCCTCGAAAAAATGTTCTAGGCCTATCCCTTTTGGGGTTGGTCGGAAATTTCTTCCCCTTTTCTGAGGACCTGGATAAGACTTCATCCAGACCTGAGCCAAACAAAAGAGACCACTCAAAAGGTAGCCCACAGAGCTTAGCTTTTGAAGTAAAATCTCCATCCCATTCTTTTGGCCAGATAGCTCTTCTGGCTGAGTGAATAAGAGCTCCTGTTTTGGCTGAGGCCACCACTGACTACAGCTGCATCTGCTAAGTATGCAACTGCTTTCCCTATAATAGAGAGGGAGTCTTGTAAGTCCTAAGATTTTACCTGTGCCAGGTGCTTTGTCGGCTTATCAATCCAGGAATTTGCGTTCCTAGCCACGCAAGTGGCTGCAAGGGCTGGTGCCAAACAAGTTGAGTTGGCTTCCCAGGCTTTTTTCAACAGGTTTTACGGTCCATAACATTTTTAATGTTCCCCGCATCCTCAAAAGGAAAGATCTGATCTCTTCGTTACTTGGGATGGGGGGGGGCATCTAACTTTGGGTTTTTGAAAAACCTTTCTGTCTCCTCCTCTTTAAAAGGAAACTTTCTTTTCCAGGATTTTTGTTTGATTAGACCCTTTTCTGGTGATCGCCATTCTCTAAGGATTAACTCCTTGAGAGACTGGTGAACTGGAAATACCCTCGATGGGTTCTTCCCTAACCCTTTATACATTTTATCCTGGGCGGAAATTTCTTTAGGGGGGAATCAGGAATTTCCTCTGAAGAATAGACTGCTTGGAGGAGTCCTTGCAGATCCTCTAAACTAAATAAATTCCTATTTTTTTCCAACTAACCCTATATCACTATCAGGATCTACTCCACGCTCTTCCCTAGAACTATCCAGAGAACCTTCCTGTTCCTCTATATCCCTTATTTCCTCTCCCTCCCTAACTTGGGCAGGGGGAAGGTCCTGGGATATTGGCACTAAGCCAGATGGGCCAGCTTTAGATATTAAACTCTCCTGAGAAGAGAGGCTTTCATTAATGGAGAGTTCAGTTGACTCAATAGTCTGGGGAAGTTGAACTGAACTACAAAAAGCTTGTATAGTGGCTAACATTTCTTCCTGCATGGATTTTAAGAAATCCTTCATGAACCCTGAGGCTTAGTCTGAGAGCTAGGTAGCCTCTCCCCGCAATTACCACATTTTTTTGAGGAACTATTGCCTGCAGGTAAAAGGGGTGTTCTAATAGGGGCCCCTGGGTTCCACTTGGAGACACTGCAAAAGAAAGAGTACAACATAGATTACTTTTCACTATACTCCGTCAATCTCCCGGCTAACAGGGTATTAAGGAACCTCACTTACCTGGTTCCCACCTGGGTTTAGCCAGCATCGCCTGTCTCGATCTTCCCTCCTCCTGGTCTGTTAGGTGGGTTGCGGCAGGCTTCATTGTTCCGGCAGATTTCCTGGCTTTTGGGGCCTGGGAGTCTGCTACAGAGCTTCCATGTGGGTCTGGCATCTCCTCAGAGTTCGCTTCCCACTTCTGGGTAGAGTCGCACATGCTCCGCCCGTGGCGCTTCACCGGAAGATCCTGTTCTCAAGCGAGGCTTGGAGTGCGCTCTTACGGCGGGAAATTTGAATCTTCCGGACGCCGCTCGGAAGATGGAGGAGACTTCTGCTGTTCAGCAGGACAACCGCCTAGAAGGACCACTCAGGTGACTGACGGCGAGTGTCTTCGGGGGCGACCTGTGAGTTGCCTTAGGAGGCGAGCAGGTAGAGTGCAGCCCTCACCAGCATTCCTGAACCTGCCTCACAGGGGTACCATCAAAACGCTAGGATTTTTCAGGTAAGTGAAAAAAAATAAATGTTTCGCTGTGGGGAAACACAATCAAACTGAGCGACAAGGGGAAGGGTGGGGCCTATTAACAGCTGTGAATTTGGAATGTGTTTCCGGTAGGGAGGAGCATGATATCTCTCATAAGTTTGCCGTCCTGGAAGGTGAGAGAAAAAAAAATAATCTAGTGTTCTCTGTAGCCACAGGATTTATTGAGTAAAAAAGGTTAAAATGCACTTCCACCAAGTGCTATATTTGTAGGTGTAACTTTTTTTTTTTTTTTTTTTTTTACACAATTAATCGTGTGGCTACAGAGAGCACTAGATTGTTTGTTGAAAATGTGAGCTTTAACACATACATGCTGAACATATGCGCTGCTGGACAGCCGACGTTTCTGTACTGAGAGTGTGCTCACTGAGCACTCTCTGCACAGAGACCAAGTTCAAGGACAGCTCTTGGTCCTCACCAACGATTGGTAGCTGGCAGAACCAGCTCCCGATCATATGAACACTGACAGCCCATCACAGTGGTCACATGATCACTGATCCTTCTCACCCCTCGAGCCTTCAGAACCTTTTAAAATGGGGGTCAGCAACCAAAAGATCACAGACAGGTGACTGGTAAATCTCAGTCTGGGCTTGTTGACCCGCCATTCCAAAGCAACAGAGCGCAATGTAACGGGACAACTTGTAAAGCTGAAGCTGCAGTAGGGAGCAAGAGTCACATAGCCGATGCCTCCTCTGTAGTGCTGGCTCCTTTCCCATGCTGAGTGATACCAACTGCACTCCACCTCCTATCCTGGTTAGCAGTCGACAGCAGCAGGAAAGAAAAGCTCTTCAGGTCAGTGTGACGCAATACACTGGGCATAATAGTATAGGGATGCTTTTATACTGATGTGCTGCAGTTTACCGACACCGCGGGTGCAGTGCAGTGGAGTGTACCTGCAGCTTTCCTGTGCTTAGCCATAGACTTCAACTATATCCTGTGGCTTTGGTGCGCATTCTGAATGCAGCAGTTTTTGCTGCTCTTTCATAAAGTGCACCACACATGTAGGATATAATGTAGGACACCATAGTTCCCAGCATTTCCGTTTATTCAGGGTTACCAGTGCCCCCTTACATCAGAGTCTCCAGAGTTTCCCCTTTAGATCTGAATCCGCAGTTACCCCTTACATCTGAGTCTGCAGAATTTTCACTTACACTGTAAAGGGGAGCTCTGTGGACTCTGGTGTAAAGGGCAACTCTGATGTAAGGGTTGCTCTGGGAACCCCCAATTTATAAGGGGGAATGCTGTGGACTCTGGTATAAAAGGGGTCTCTGCTCACCAAAGCCCCCTTTACATCAGAATCTGCAGGAGCACCTCCTACATCTGAGTTCCTCTTACATTGCTGTACTAACCAGTGGCAGGAGAGAGAAGAAAGGGAGGGGGAGACTTCAGTCATAGACCGGGGAGAGATGGTAAGCTCACTCACCCCAGGATGAAGGCTCAGACATCTTTCATCCAGGATGTAGCTGGCCTCACATTTCCTGCCCACATTAACTTTGCTCAGGACTGAGAGAGGAAACACCAGCAATTGGAGTGTAGGTGGGGCAGACCAAGAAGGAGAAGGGCGGAAGGAGGAGGAGCAAATCAGCTCCCTCTCCTCTCCAGTCTGGGCAGCAGGGGTACGACTGTCAGTGTTGGCTCTAGGCAGTGTGAGAGAGTGTGACAGGTTTACATGCATTGCCCTTCCATGTGCTATTTGCTGCAAAGGCCAGTTATAGGTGAGGGCAGTGGCCATTTGTTTGTACTGTTGAAATATTGGGGAGGGGATGCACTGGATGCCTTTGCTGCCATAGTGCTATGTGCAGGATGTCCAGTGTGCCCCTGTGCCTTTAAAGAGGGGTGGGCTCCCTCCAGGCTCATTTTCCATCTACCTATCCATTAAATGCATGTGCTTCCATTGTGGAGACTCTCAAAATGTAGAGTTAGGGCTAAAGAAATTACCAGGGTGCCTTGACGGGGCTCTGTCTGTAGCTTACACATGTATTAGGGGATATTCTGGTGCCTCAGGCCAGGGGGGGGTGGGACTTTACGGGCAAGTGATGGTATACAACAATTGTGTAAAAACAATTTAGATTTATTTAACATTGAGTATACATAGTTCAAGGGAATACATATAAAATGTGTTAATACATGCTTGGGTTGAGAGCCCAAGAGTGAAAAGAGTAGAAAGGAGATACACATGTATTTGCAAAGGTGTGCAGACTAAACCCCTGTTTTAATGCATACTAGACAGGATAATTCTGTTGGTTGCAGGCTGGTCAGTAAGTTGAGCAAGGAATTGCTCTGGTTTTGTATGCGTTGCCCCTCCATGTGCTCTTGCTGCAAAGGCCAATTATTGGTGAGGGCAGTAGCCAAATGTTAGTACTCTGGGCTTACAACTACAGCCAGCAACCCTGTCTGGGAGCCACAGTCCAGGCTTAATAATGTGTCTAGGTTTCAGGCAGTCTGAATATGGAGCACATGATTCAAAATCCGGACTGTCTGGGTGAATCCCAGACAGGTGGCAAGCCCAAGTGAGCCCCCGCCGTCAGAATACACTAATCAGCATTGAAGGCTATAACAAGCAGTCCTAATTGAGCAGGGAAAACCTGACAAGGCAGCTGTATGGAAGTATTCTGTACAACCTCCATACAGAGACATTAGGGTTGCCACCTCATCCCTTTAAATCCGAACACATATGAATTACAAGGGTTCTGAGGCTAATTATTTGCAGATAAGGCCACCGAGTTTAAAGCGGAGTTCCGGACACAAAATCGACAATCGATTTTAGGCCATCCACTTGCTATTGGTCACCTGAAAAACAAATGGATAGTTACAATTTTTTTTTTTTGTTTACTTACCTTGTTATTGAAGAAAAATATACTCACCTTTCTTCCACTTCCTCCCTCTGCGGCCGCGCCGTCACTTCCTCTTTGCATTGATTCCTGGGAGCTGAACGTCATCGCTCCCAGGAATCAATGCGCCTGCACCGGGCCCCGCTTGTCACTTCCTCATTCTCTGCTAAACAGCTTGTGGGCATGCCCAAAAGCTGTGGAGGGGTGACGCGCCCGCACCGGAAGTGACGAGCGGGGCCGGTGCAGGCGCATTCTGGGAGAAGAGGACACGGAAGAGGAGGCGCTGGCTTCAGCTGCCCACATCCGAGATGGCAGCGCTGGAGAAGAAATTTTCAAGGCAAGTATTTCTTCTAAAAGGTAAGTGCGACCTGGGACAGATCAGAGGTTATCCATTGTGGAATGTACTAGCCCTGACTGTCCCGGGGGGGGTATTTTTATTGAAAATACATTTTCGTGGCCGGAACTCCGCTTTAATTCCCACCTTAATCAGCCACAGAACCTGTGTAATTAATATGTGTTCAGTTTTAAAGGGATGAGGTGGCAAACCTACCCTACACGGATGGAGATTTTGCCGTTCCCTGCTGAACTTCGATCTATGTATGGCCGGCTTTGCTCCTCTCAACCTACAAGCAAGAAAAGCAGAGGATATCAGAGGAAGTAACCTGTAAAATGCATAGCAATTTAACATCAGTGGAAAGCAATGCACATCCATTTATGAGCACTTTTATGTGTTTCAATGCAGGTTTGTGTGAACAGACCATAACAGATTTCCCAACAGTACAAGCAAATGGCAACCACCCCCAACCTATAACTGGCCCGGATTCCCCGCCTCCATCATGCTTTGGGAACATTTTCTGGCTGAAGTAGGCATGTTCTGGCAGCAAAAGGGTTAATCCTCCCCCCAGCTCTTCATTCCTGAGTGTATGAAGACTTGCCTGTGTTCCCTACACAACCTTCCTTCATTCACCCACCACTGCCATGTGGATGTGAGGAGTTGCTGTGTGGTAGTGCAAACACACCGTTCTGAATGTATACACCTCGATAATACCTCGTCTCCCAGTTGCTGTTCAGTTCATGAAATGTCTGGCACACCTATAAAGAGGGATATGTCCGCTCTACCTCGTACTCAGTACCCTCACCTTCAGCATTCACTATCCACCCGCCATAACTGTTTGCGTTCCAAAAGCTGCGTTCCAATGCGACACTCTCTGTCTTCCGAACGCACCCACTCCGCCTTCCGATTGGCTTTCCGCCGGGCGTAGAGCCTGTTTATTGGTTCAGTGAGACATCTGTTCCGGCCGACTACAAGCTTTCTTATTGGTGCGCACCGTGGGCGTATTGAAATAGCGCCGTACGTCCAATATTACTATTGGTTCCCTTTTTTAATGGTTGGTAGACACCAGATGATGATTGGCCGTTGTGGACAGAGGCCATATTGAATTTCTTATTGGCTGAAGGGACGCCAGTAGCGTCGTTGGTATTTGTCGCTATTGGCTGAGAGATTCTTCTTGTTCATCCCGGGCTTGTACGCAGCAGAAGCAGCCGCCGCCTCAGCCATGAGCTCCGTCACTGTCAGTTCGGCGCCGGTGGTAAACGTCCGCGTCAGCAGCAGCCTGAACTCGTTCACGGCAGACAAGAGGCTGAACAGGGGTCTGACTCTGGCGGAATTGAAGGTGTGGAGGGTGATAAAGGCCCCTGAGAGGGAGACATGTGACAGTTATGGGGGGGCGGGGCTGAGCTTGTTCAGGTCATGGTGCATTCAGGTGATGCTGAGTGAACGGAGAACGTTCAGTCCAGGTGTGTCCAGTACAGATGTGTTCAGTCCATGTGTGTGTGTGTGTCCAGTACAGATGTGTTCAGCCCATGTGTGTGTGTGTGTGTGTGTGTGTCCAGTGTGGATGTGTTCAGTCCATGTGTGTGTGTGTCCAGTGCAGATGTGTTCAGTGTGTGTATCCAGTGCCTATGTGTTCAGTCCAGGTGTGTGTGTCCAGTGCAGATGTGTTCAGTGTGTGTATCCAGTGCCTATGTGTTCAGTCCAGGTGTGTGTGTCCAGTACAGATGTGTTCAGTCCAGGTGTGTGTGTATCCAGTGCAGATGTGTGTCCAGTGCCTATGTGTTCAGTCTAGGTGTGTCCAGTGCAGATGTGTTCAGTCCAGGTGTGTGTGTGTCCAGTTCAGGTGTGTGTGTATCCAGGGCATGATGTGTTCAGTCCAGGTGTGTGTGTATCCAGTGCAGATGTGTGTCCAGTACAGATGTGTTCAGCCCATGTGTGTGTGTGTGTGTATCCAGTGCAGGTGTGTTCAGTCCAGTGCCTATGTGTTCAGTCCAGGTAAGTGTGTGTGTCCAGTTCAGGTGTGTGTGTATCCAGGGCATGATGTGTTCAGTCTAGGTGTGTGTGTGTGTGGGTCCAGTGTGGATGTGTTCAGTCCAGGTGTGTGTGTATCCAGTACAGATGTGTTCAGTCTAGGTGTGTGTGTCCAGTGCAGATGTGTTCAGTCCAGGTGTGTGTCCAGTTCAGATGTGTTCAGTCCAGGTGTGTGTGTGTGTGTGTGTGTCCAGTGCAGATGTGTTCAGTCCAGGTGTGTGTGTCCAGTGCAGATGTGTTCAGTCCAGGTGTGTGTGTGTGTGTCCAGTGTGGATGTGTTCAGTCCAGGTGTGTGTGTGTATCCAGTGCAGATGTGTGTCCAGTACAGATGTGTTCAGTCCAGGTGTGTGTGTGTGTATCCAGTGCAGATGTGTGTCCAGTGCCTATGTGTTCAGTCCAGGTGTGTCCAGTACAGATGTGTGCCCAGTGCAGATGTGTTCAGTCCAGGTATGTGTGTGTCCGGTACAGATGTGTTCAGTCCAGGTGTGTGTGTGTCCAGTGCCGATGTGTTCAGTCCAGGTGTGTGTGTCTGTATCCAGTGCAGATGTGTTCAGTCCAGGTGTGTGTGTGTGTCCAATGTGGATGTGTTCAGTCCAGGTGTGTGTGTGTTTGTATCCAGTACAGGTGTGTTCAGTCCAGTGCAGATGTGTGTCCAGTGCCTATGTGTTCAGTCCAGGTGTGTGTATCCAGGGCATGATGTGTTTAGTTCAGGTGTGTGTGTGGGGGTCCAGTGTGGATGTGTTCAGTCTAGGTGTGTGTGTCCAGTGCAGATGTGTGTGTGTCCAGTGCCGATGTGTTCAGTCCAGGTGTGTGTGTGTGTCCAGTGCAGATGTGTTCAGTCTAGGTGTGTGTGTGTCCAGTGCAGATGTGTTCAGTCTAGGTGTGTGTGTGTCCAGTGCAGATGTGTTCAGTCTAGGTGTGTGTGTCCAGTGCAGATGTGTTCAGTCTAGGTGTGTGTGTGTGTGTCCAGTGCAGATGTGTTCAGTCTAGGTGTGTGTGTGTGTGTCCAGTGCAGATGTGTTCAGTATAGGTGTGTGTGTCCAGTGCAGATGTGTTCAGTCCAGGTGTGTGTGTATCCAGGGCATGATGTGCTTAGTCCAGGTGTGTGTGTGTATCCAGTACAGGTGTGTTCAATCTAGGTGTGTGTCTGTCCAGTGCAGATGTGTTCAGTCCAGGGTTGTGTGTATCCAGTGCAGATGTGTTCAGTCTAGGTGTGTCCAGTGCAGATGTGTTCAGTCCAGGTGTGTGTGTCCAGTGCAGATGTGTTCAGTCTAGGTGTGTGTGTGTGTCCAGTGTAGATGTGTTCAGTCCAGGTGTGTGTGATTCCAGTGCCGATGTGTTCAGTCCAGATGTGTGTGTATCCAGGGCATGATGGGTTCAGTCCAGGTGTGTGTGTGTGTGTGTGTCCAGTGTGGATGTGTTCAGTCCAGGTGTGTGTGTGTGTGTCCTCCGTGGGCGCACCGTGGGCGTATTCAAATAGCGCCGTACGTCCAATATTACTATTGGTCCCCTTTTTTAATGGTTGGTAGGCACCAGATGATGATTGGCCGTTGTGGACAGAGGCCATATTGAATTTCTTATTGGCTGAAGGGACGCCAGTAGCGTCGTTGGTATTTGTTGCTATTGGCTGAGAGATTCTTCTTGTTCATCCCGGGCTTGTAAGCAGCAGAAGCAGCCGCCACCTCAGCCATGAGCTCCGTCACTGTCAGTTCGGCGCCGGTGCAGATGTGTTCAGTCCAGGTGTGTGTGTGTGTGTGTGCCCAGTGTGGATATGTTCAGTCCAGGTGTGTGCCCAGTGTGGATGTGTTCAGTCCAGGTGTGTGCCCAGTGTGGATATGTTCAGTCCAGGTGTGTGCCCAGTACAGATGTGTTCAGTCCAGGTGTGTGTGTATCCAGTGCAGATGTGTGTCCAGTGCCTATGTGTTCAGTCCAGGTGTGTCCAGTGCAGATGTGTTCAGTCCAGGTGTGTGTGTGTCCAGTGCAGATGTGTTCAGTCCAGGTGTGTGTATATCCAGGGCAGATGTGTTCAGTCCAGGTGTGTGTGTGTCCAGTGCAGATGTGTTCAGTCTAGGTGTGTGTGTGTCCAGTGCGGATGTGTTTAGTCCTGGTGTGTGTGTATCCAGTGCAGGTGAGTTCAGTCTAGGTGTGTGTGTGTATCCAGGGCATGATGTGTTCAGTCCAGGTGTGTGTGTGTGTGTGTGTTCAGTCCAGGTGTGTGTGTATCCAGTGCAGATGTGTGTCCAGTGCCTATGTGTTCAGTCCAGGTGTGTCCAGTACAGATGTGTACCCAGTGCAGATGTGTTCAGTCCAGGTGTGTGTGTGTGTGTGTGTGTCCAGTGCAGATGTGTTCAGTCCAGGTGTGTGTGTGTCCAGTGCAGATGTGTTCAGTCTAGGTGTGTGTGTGTCCAGTGCGGATGTGTTTAGTCCTGGTGTGTGTGTATCCAGTGCAGGTGAGTTCAGTCTAGGTGTGTGTGTATCCAGGGCATGATGTGTTCAGTCCAGGTGTGTGTGTGTGTCCAGTGTGGATGTGTTCAGTCCAGGTGTGTCCAGTGTGGATGTGTTCAGTCCAGGTGTGTGTGTTTCCAGTGCAGATGTGTTCAGTCTAGGTGTGGGTGTGTGTCCAGTGCAGATGTGTTCAGTCCAGGTGTGTCCAGTGCAGATGTGTTCAGTCCAGGTGTGTGTATCCACTACAGATGTGTTCAGTATAGGTGTGTGTCCAGTGCAGACGTGTTCAGTCCAGGTGTGTGTGTATCCAGTGCAGATGTGTGTGTATCCAGGGCATGATGTGTTCAGTTCAGGTGTGTGTGTGTGGGTCCAGTGTGGATGTGTTCAGTCCAGGTGTGTGTGTATCCAGTGCAGATGTGTTCAGTCCAGGTGTGTGTGTGTCCAGTGCAGATGTGTTCAGTCCAGGTGTGTGTGTATCCAGTGCAGATGTGTTCAGTCCAGGTGTGTGTGTTTGTATCCAGTGCAGATGTGTGTGTGTGTGTGTATCCAGTACAGATGTGTTCAGTCCAGGTGTGTGTGTGTCCAATGTGGATGTGTTCAGTCCAGGTGTGTGTGTTTGTATCCAGTGCAGGTGTGTTCAGTCCAGTGTAGATGTGTGTCCAGTGCCTATGTGTTCAGTCCAGGTGTGTGTGTATCCAGTGCAGATGTGTGTGTATCCAGGGCATGATGTGTTCAGTTCAGGTGTGTGTGTGTGGGTCCAGTGCAGATGTGTTCAGTCCAGGTGTGTGTGTGTGTGTCCAGTGCAGATGTGTTCAGTCCAGGTGTGTGTGTATCCAGTGCGGATGTGTTCAGTCCAGGTGTGTGTGTGTGTCCAGTGTGGATGTGTTCAGTCCAGGTGTGTGTATCCAGTGCAGATGTGTGTCCAGTGCCTATGTGTTCAGTCCAGGTGTGTCCAGTACAGATGTGTGCCCAGTGCAGATGTGTTCAGTCCAGGTGTGTGTGTCCAGTGCAGATGTGTTCAGTCCAGGTGTGTGTGTGTCCTCCGTGGGCGCACCGTGGGCGTATTCAAATAGCGCCGTACGTCCAATATTACTATTGGTCCCCTTTTTTAATGGTTGGTAGGCACCAGATGATGATTGGCCGTTGTGGACAGAGGCCATATTGAATTTCTTATTGGCTGAAGGGACGCCAGTAGCGTCGTTGGTATTTGTTGCTATTGGCTGAGAGATTCTTCTTGTTCATCCCGGGCTTGTACGCAGCAGAAGCAGCCGCCACCTCAGCCATGAGCTCCATCACTGTCAGTTCGGCTCCAGTGCAGATGTGTTCAGTCCAGGTGTGTGTGTGCCCAGTGTGGATATGTTCAGTCCAGGTGTGTGCCCAGTGCGGTTGTGTTCAGTCCAGTGTGGATATGTTCAGTCCAGGTGTGTGTGTGTCCAGTGTGGATTTGTTCAGTCCAGGGGTGTGTGTGTGTGTGTGTGTGTCCAGTGCCGATGTGTTCAGTCCAGGTGTGTGTCCAGTGCGGATGTGCTCAGTCTAGGTGTGGACGTGTTCACTGAAGGTGCTGGTCCACAGTGGTGCTCCTTATCAGGGGCATTGTAAAGGCAACAGTAGGCTTGGAGCTGCTCGGGGGGGGGGGGGGGGCAGGTTTTGCACCCCCCCCCCCCACTAGTCATTACTCTACAGTAGGGATGGGCTCAGGCGTGTTCGGATAGTAGTCCCTATCCACCTGAGCAATCTGGTCAGGAAGCCGTCACTGCACACCGCCAGTCATAGGCAGCGTGTGTATGTGCTGCTGTGGGCCGGGAAATGCCTCACTGCCTATAATTGGCGGTGTGCAGTGACAGCTTCCTGACGGGATTTCTCAGGTGGATTGGGACTACGATCTGAACATGCCTGGGCCCAACCCTACTCTTCAGGCACCAGAGGTGAAGGGGCCTAATCACATCAGCTCAGCCAAAAACACACACCTTCCTGAAACTGGCTGTAGATGTAAATGGGTGCTGCTGTCACCACTGGCTGGCAACTGAAGCCATTCCAAGCGAGAAGTTGTCACCAGCACACCAAGGATCTCCAGAATGGCCTATGGATGGCTGAGTCTTGTTCCCACATCATACAGCTGGAACACAAGACTTTATACTGTACAGTTTACACAGTGCACCCAGCTGGCACCCTTCTTAGTGTAGGGAATAGTTTGTTTGTGCATGCTTGGACTAAAGCAGGGGTGTCAAACTCACTGCAGGCCTCATTAGCATTATAGTTGCCCTCATAGGGCCGGTTGGATCTGTAAGACTAGATGTCCAGAACACAACACCCTATTCCCCCTTACATCAGATATCATGAGACCCCCCCCACATCAGTGGAAAACGATGCACATCCTTTTTTATGCACTTTTATGTGTCTTAATGCATATTTATGTGAACCGACCCTAACTGATTTCCCAACAGTACAAACAAATGTCAACCACCCTAACCTTTAATGGGCCATATTAGATTTCCCTCCATCATGTTTTGCGAAATGTTTCTGGCCAAAGCAGGCATGTTCTGGCAGCAAGAGTGTTAATAACCTCCCTAGCATTAAAGCTGGGCTCCACTAAATAGGGTAAGCTCTGCTTGTCTGTCTAAACCACCCCTTTATCCGCTGCCACCTTTGGCACCTTTTGGGGGGGGGGGGGGAGTGGGTACTTGGTTGTGACTCCCTCTTCCTTCCCCTGCAGCCGGCCTATTCACAAAGCACAGCATGCATGTTTGTCAAGATTCGCACCCCCTCCCAATCCCTTACAACACAGTGCCCTCCCCTTACCTTGTGCTGCTGGTGGTAAGTAGCTGGGGGCGGAGCTGGGAGGCAGAAAGTGAAGGGTTTGTAGGAGGGCTGGAGTCTGCTGAATGCTGAGACCAGGGGAAGAGAAGACAAGGGGTTGCTGCAGCTGTGCAGGATCTGGTGGAGGAGTGGAGGAGTTCTTTAATTCTATCTGCTGCTGAGACTGGGGGGTGCTGCAGAAGAGGTGCGAGGGCCACATGAAATGGTCTGGCAGGCCAGATTTAGCTCCGGGTCTTGTGTCTGATACATGTGGCCTAAACAAACTATGTAAAGTGACAGCAAGGCTGGAAATCTGCTTTAAGTATATAGCAAGGGACACGGCTTGATAATATAGATCCTCAGTTACAATACAGTTAACCTTTTTGCTTTGGTCTGCACAGACTATAGGTTATATTTAGAAATAATATGGGTAAAATTAGTCTTTGGCAGGTAAAACTGTAAACGTATGTATTTAGCTGTTTATCTGGAATTCCATATCCAGTTAGCAGGAATTCCATCCAGTAAGTGCGGATCTTACTGACTGTATAGTCTGACAGAGGTGATTAGAGCACAAAAATGACTGAACAGTATTACAAATACTTTGGCAGGTAAAACAGGAGATATACAGTACAGTCATATGTGTATATCAACAGGTTTTTTTTTTTTTTTTTTTTATGCTGTGCCAGGACTTCTACTGTTAGGATTACTGGAAAGTGTATATAGAAAACTGGCAGGCAGAACTACATTTGCATTGCATGCTTAATGTGGTAAACTATCACCTTTGTAGAACAACCCATTCAGTTTATAATAGAAATGAAAGGCAAAATGTTTTTATATAGATATAAAAAATATATATATATATATATAATATATACCCCGCTTTTTAAAAAAATATATAATATAAAAAATATTATATATATATATATATATATATATATTAGGGCTGAACGATAAGTCGATGTGATATCGACTATCGTTCTGCGGGCGTGGGCGATATTCATATCGCCGAAGACACGATATTTAGCATTAGGCAGGGAGAAGTCGGGACTCGGGGGGAGGAGGAGGACTCGCAGTGCTGGCAGCCGACACATCCGTTTTGCTTTCGGCTGTGATCGGAACTCCGCCCCTCCAGCCCGATGCAATCCAGCCCTCCCAGCTCTGCCTCTAGTCTCCAGCCAACCATTACTCCGCCCATTTTCTCTCCTGGCTGCATCGGGGGCGCGCACGGGAGCGGGATCAGGCTGTAATGTTTTGTAAATAGATTCAATGGAGAGAAAATGGGCGGAGTAATGGTCGGCTGGAGACTAGAGGCAGAGCTGGGAGGGCTGGATTGCATCGGGCTGGAGGGGCGGAGTTCCGATCACAGCCGAAAGCAAGGGGAAACTCGTTTCTTTGGGGAAACCGATATCGACACACTTCTACCTCCTACCACCACTGTGAGTCCCAACTCTGCCTAATCCACACTGTAAGTGTCCTCTGCATTCCACCCAGAGAAATATTGCGATATATATAGTTGAAAACCAAATATTGCAATGTACTTTTTTTTCCCAATATCATGCAGCCCTTATATATATATATATATGTTGATCACATGCTCTCAGCTCCATAACGAGCTAATGGAGGAGAAACAGGGGTACACTAATCTTCCCAGTAAATGCCTGTGCAGGGGAGGCATGTCAGCTCAAGTCTGAATGTTGGAGGAGAGCAGGCTGAGTTCCCAGCACAGCTAGGGAAATGACCACAGTGTTATCAGTTTTTCTGTTTCAATGATTCTTTTCAATTTAACAAGTCGTTAGCATGCGTTCAGTGTGTTCAGTTTTTATTAGAGAAGCAGAGGGACTAGCAGGAACACCGGGGATTTCACACAAAGAAAGCAATATAAAGAGAACAGGATACTTTCTCTTACAAGTACATGGCACAGCAGGCATATATCAGGAATATGAAATATTGGGTTTGCATATTCTTAAAACTTTGATTGTATCTCTTGAAAACGAATCCATAGTATTGTAATGTCTTTGTCATTGCAGTGTAAGCTAGAGCTGGTGGTTGGGTCTCCAGCCTCTTGTATGGAATTAAAGTTATACAGTATTGACAATAACTTTATCCAGAATCTGGACCAGGATGATGCACTACTAGGCTCTTACCCTGTGGATGATGGCTGCAGGATTCATGTGAGTAACTGCTCGAGCTTCTGAGGCTTCACTGTGAAAGCTTTGAGAATACGTTGATGATTTTAAAAATAAAGTTATAAGTAACTATTATTTATTTACAGGTAATAGATACAAGTGGTGCTAAAGTTGGTCAATTTGAAGATGTGTCCAGAGTTGAGAAATATGAAATTTCAAGCGATGCCTATGACAAACGATCAGGTTAGACGTTTTATTTTTCATCTCCTAAATTTAGACTTCAAATAAAATAAATGTAAGTCCTAACTGAATGACATTTGGTTTGCCGAAGAACTGTCTATCGTACAATTTTTCATTTAAAAAAAAAATAGTTTACACCTTTTTTACATCTTTTTTTGTAAATCGGTGCTGTTAATCTTCTGCAGCCTTTTTGCACCCACGTCATACCTACATGCACCCCAGCAATGGCTGTATTGCATTTCTTTAGGTGAGTTTGCTGATAGTGATAACAATAGACAATGCCAGTATAAGGCATTCTATACTGGCCACTTGTAGTCTCCATCAGAAGAACGGCAACACAGGAGCACAACTGGGATACAGGAACAGAGCATTCTGGGTTTATTGCCCCTCATGGCACTAGGAATTATTTCATAAATGCAGTTTTAAAAACATTGAAACTTACATTAATATGTTAACGCTTATCCAAGGTTTTTGTTATTGGATTTACATCTACTTTAACATCTTTATTTGTGCTTTTCACTGTTTTATGATTAAAAAGAAAAGGCTTGAAATTCAGGTTGCTGATCAATGAAAGCAATTTGCCATGTCTGTTATCTGCACTGTTTCTCTATGAGGAGGGGGCTATGAAAGCCTTGAGCACCAAAGGCTCTTACCTACTAACTGAACTCCATGCCAAAAGCTGATCCAGTGGTGTAATAATTAATGAAACTGTACCACACAAAATATTTAGCATACCCATAGATATAGGAAATAATTGCTCAGTCTGGGTGCTCTGAGCTAAAGCAGTCATGATCACATGTCTTCTGGCTTTGCAAAATATAATGGCCAACCTTTCTTAGGTTGGCCATAGGCGTTTTATTTATTTTTTATTTTTTTCATTCATCCAGCAGTCTGTACCAAAAAAAAAAAAAACATAGGGGTGAATGGAGGAATTCTTCTGCTGGGACATTTTATCTTGACAGCGGGACCCACTGCTGTCAAAATACACTGATTGGCATATGCAGCTGCTAAGTGACAATCGACTTCTGTCAAGCAGGGTCGGCCATGCACTGATCGAAATCGAGCCAGTCCCTGCTGAAACTACCAAATTTAAATCTGTGAATGACCAGCTTTGGATGGGATATTTGAATGGACAGCTTGGCTGAGATAAACCATTTAATAATCTGGTGCCCTGCGAAGACATTCTTCTCTTAGAGCAAACACTATGAGCACTAAGCTCAGACAGGAGATAAAAAATACTGTTAAGGGATGTCAGAGCAGAGGTGTCACCCTTGGGGCCTGTTTACGCCACAACGTTACAGTTTGTTTAAACAGGCTATTTAAAATGAAAGGGTGAAATACACTACAAGGCATATAAAAATCGGGAAGGCTGCGTTTTCCCACAGCGCAAGACTGTAGCAACAGCATCACTCTCTGGCTAAACCAATGTTTCATTCTATTGCTGCAAAATTTTGTCTAACAACATAGCAATGCTGTAGCATTCGATACATTGTCACTAGTGATCCTGTTGCTTGCAACTTTGGTATCAATGACAAGATCTCTAAAGTGAGAAGACCATTAGAGCATTGGTGCAGCACCATTTGATAGCATTACAAGATACTGTCAATTAAAGTTGATTTAAACCTGAAGTCTTGTAGTTATGTGTTAAGTAGGCAGCATTGCTCCTTGTACCACCATTAGGTTTGTGTGTATGATGATTATATGTTCTTTCTTAAATCTAGAAAACTGTTATCTATGTACAGTATACACTGGATTGTTCTTCAAATATAATTTCCCTTACCCCTGTAGACTCTGTACGGTCCTTCCTAAAGAAGAATAGGATGGGTAAGTTCAATGAGGAGGAGGCAGCTCAGAAGACAGCAGAGCATCAACGTAAGCTGGAGGAGGAGAGGCTGGCAGCTGAATCAATTACAGTAGGATCTCGATGTGAGGTGCAGGCGGCTGGACAGCCTAATAAGCGGGGCACAGTTATGTATGTTGGTGAGTAATTGGCCTTGGGATGGCACAGAAACCTGATGCTTTTTGGAAAATGAGGAGTTCATATCCCACATGAAACTGTTAAAATCCGAAATCCAAAGTTGTTGCACCTAGCACTGCAGAGAGTTTTTTATTTCAAAGTGATATATATATATATATATATATATATATATATATATATCTCATATATATATATA
Organism: Pelophylax lessonae; assembly: GCF_965119305.1. Lineage (NCBI taxonomy): Eukaryota > Metazoa > Chordata > Amphibia > Anura > Ranidae > Pelophylax > Pelophylax lessonae. Next base: position 103,402,217 of record NC_138774.1, on the reverse strand, counting down.
TATATAATCTCTATCTATCACAGATAGTATTGTAGTTCCTACATTTATAACAGGATGAGCACTAAACGTGATCAGATCCAAGAAGAAGCCTGTTGTTGTCTGGTATTGCTGTTTGTATGAACAAAACTCAAATAGTAAGATCAAATTAAAGCTGTTTGTCACACATACTAGCTTTCCCTGTTCATAATTTAAGTGTGCTTATATAATTTTTTGGGGGGGTAAATTTACCTTGATAACTGTTGTGATGTCATCGCTTGTAGTCACACAGCAGCTACCTGGAGGCAATAGTAGAGAAGTGCGGGTGTCCCTTTTTTTTTTTTTTTTTCCAGTGAGCACGGCCACAATGGACGTGAAGAAAAGTGTGAGGAAATTGTGGATGAAACAAAAAAAGGGTGTGCATGAGGGAGGCAAAGCTAATGATGGGCTGGACAAACCAGGTATCCTCTGACCACTCCTTCAAATTGGGCTAAGCTGGTGGGCAGGTCAGACCAGCTTGGGATTGCCAGGTCTACTCCTTCCAGCAATCAATGGCAATACTGCTCACTTTGCAAGGACCTGCAAAAGAAAATTTTACAGGATTGGTAGCTGGGGAAAGAGCCGACATAGCAGTCACCAGTCTACTGAAAAGGGAGTAAAGTAGAATGAACCTGGATTGATATGCATTCAAGTGGGGATTCTACTATTTAAATGTGAAATAAGATTTCTGCTTGGAATTCTAAAAAACTTCTTCCTATACCATATTAACACATTTTGTTACCTATGTCTTGCTCCCAGAAAATACATGTCACATTACAGTTTTAAAAACGATTATAGAAGCACACCACACATATATACTAGAATGATCAGGTAAGACTAGAAATGTACCTCTACAGCCAGGGCTTCAATCGTATCTGACTAAAAACACCAACCACCCACCTTTTTATATTTATTTCTTTTTGTTTAAGAAATGTTTTTTTAAGAAGGTTTTCATGTGGACCAGACAAAAAATGGGTGTACATATAACAATGTTAGCAAAAGTAGCCAATATATTGCAATATCACAATGACAAGTTAAAAACAGTACGAGGGAGTACTAGTATAGTAATGTGAACATTAAAAAAACACATACTGCGAAGGGGGTGATCATAGTAAAAAGAATAAAGATTTAAATGAAAAGGAAGAGAGGGAATTGGAAGTGAGAAGGAGGGGAAACAATGGTGGGGTGGGTAGAGTAGGGTGTGGCCCAGACTCTGAGATAAAGCGTTAGTAAATTTAGCTTTTGAAATTGTACCTACATGTATGCCTATGATAAGGCTTACCTGTATGTACAGTGAATATCTCCTAAAGTTGTGGGTGTTTTAGGAGATATTCATACTGGAAGCAGTCGGTGCATGTGCAATAAGGTTTGAAGGGATGGCATGTTGTACCTTTGGAGCTTTGTGCTGCGGGCGTGTCTCCTGTGTGTTTGGCCATTCACACAGCCAGAGCCCGCGAACCTAGAAGGCAGACTGGGTGAGGATGGAAGCCTTGTTGGCAGTGACAGCGTGCTGCTAGAGGGCTTCCTTTTAAAGGTGAGTTTCTCATTATGTGGTGCATACTAACACATTATGGCTTAAACCACCCAGGGCCCACTTTTTTTTTTCTTTTTTTCTTTCAATTCGGAGCGAAGCCTAGGCAAATATTTGCAATAAATATAGCCAAAAATATACAGCGTTAGTAGCCTTGTGAAATGAAAGCTAAGCAGCCAACACAACAGGTGAAAGTCTGTGAACAATATTGGAAACAAAGTGCAGCGCTATTTATATCTTAAGTGTGTCAATGTATGTGTAAAAACTATCAATGACTGATATCTACACAAGTAAAAATAGAAGTGTGAGGTTACTATAGCCAGTTACACATAGTCTAGTGAATAGTACATAATAAATGTAGTGATTTCTGTTAAGGTAACAAAAAACTCAAAATAACATCAAAGATTATAAAGGACAAAAAAGAAGAAAAAAAGTCCATATAGCTAGAGTCCATATGGGAGTGGAAATGTGAATCTTCAACTTGTGACCCAAGTGGTTGCTAACAACACTATTGGAAAATGTGAATTAATCAGCCACCAACATCAAAAAGGCTTACCAAAGCAACTGGACCCAGTTTGGATTATGCTTAATGGGTCAATACAGGCAGTGGTGTATCTACACCTGCTTAGAAAGGGAAGAGGATGGTTGCAATCACTTGCGTCACTTTCCACTCTGCTTTCAAACCAAGTACTCCACCATCAATGAAAGTCAATGGGGAACCCAAAGGTCACAGTGGGGCATAAAGGTATCTTCTCAAGTTATGCTCAGTCAATGAATAGCCAGAGAGAAAAGACAAAAGGACCTCCACATAGTGTAAAACCGTAAACAAAAAGGATTTATTTAAGGATTAGGAACACTTAACAGTTAAGTGGATAAAGGTAGGCCTTCAGCAAAATATTCAGTAGACATGGATTGCAATGGCACAAATGGAGCTCAACCCAATGTGTTTCGTCTAACAAGACATCATCTGGGGTATGCAGCCATTCATTGTCATTGCGTATTTATAGAAAGAACCCAATTGAGATTATCTATGACACCGCTGGACGTAGATGTGAATACTGTCCTACTACTGACATGGCAAGCAAGATGGCGTCAATGCGTGAGTGTCAAGCCTCGTTGCGAATTTGAAGCTCGCATCGCAATGGTCATCAAAGTAACATTGATGTTTAACCTCCCTGGGGGTCTGATTATGTCAGCATTTCTGTGCTAAAAGCGGTACATTGTTTTGCATGAAAATCTGTTTTTGTATTTAAAACTCACCTTCCCCTGCGATACCCCACTGTCCTCCAGCCATCCCCCCGCTGTGTGCTCGGCCGATGCCGGCACCTGTCTTCCGGTTCCCTTCCCTGTGAGCGTTGCAACGCAGGGGGGTGGAACCGGCGGCAAATTCAAAAATGTTTATACACTAAATGACATGATACAAAGCTGTGATCCTAACAGATTACACTGTATCAAGCCATTTCACCACAGGATTGCACCTGGTAGCTTTTCCAGTGCCCTGCCTGTGCTTTTCCAGTTCTTTGTGCCTGGAAAATAGAGAACGACCATGACGTCCAAAAAGCGTTCTTTTTCCGCAAAAGCGCTTTTAGACAAACTGGAAAACAGTGACAGCGAAACAGAGTTACTTGAAGAACTGAGCGATAGCGATTCGTGGAAAAATTCGTCATCAGGAACGGAAAGTGATGACAGCGATGATTCTGATGTCTCTTTCTGGCACATAGCTCTGTTGGAAATTCTGAAGAATCTTTTGACATACTTCCCAAATTCCACAAGCTATGTGCCAGAAAGAGACATCAGAATCGTTGCTGTTGTCGCTTTCCGTACCTGATGACGAATTTTCCCACGAATCGCTATCGCTCAGTTCTTCAAGTAATTCCGTTTCGCTGTCGCCGTTTTCCAGTTCGTCTAAAAGCGCTTTTTGGACGCCACGTTCGTTCTCTATTTTCCAGGCACAAACAACTGGAAAAGCACAGGCAGGGCACTGGAAAATTCACCAGGTGCGCAATCCTGTGGTGAAATGGCATGATACAGTGTAATCTGTTAGGATCACAACTTGGTATCATGTCATTTTAGTGTATTTACATTTTTGAATTTCCTGCCGGTTTCACCGGAACCGGATTCAAGTGCCGGCATCTGCCGGGGAGAGAGTGGGAGGACGGCGGGGGATCGCAGGGAAGGGGAGTGTGATCCTGGGGTAATCCCGAGTGTGGCTCGGGGTTACCGCTTTTGGTACTGAAAATTAACCCCGAGCCAGACTCGGGAATACCGCTAGGAAGGTTGAGCGTTAAACCTCGCTTTTAGTGTGAAGTCCACGAAACAGACACACACCAACTGTGGAACTTCTGGTCTTAAGAACCGGAATTGAGACAACTCATGCCTCGATTACAAACAGGAAGAACTGCGCATCAAGCCTCTCTATAGGCCAAGAAGGGCCTGTACATCCACTCATTCACTAAAAAACAAACAAAATATACCACCACACCGGAAAGGGAACTGCGTAGTTACATTGCCAAGTCAAACTGAAATGATGAGCGACTATTTGTGCAGCTTTGATGAGTGGAAAAAAGAACATTAAAAATGTGTATAATAAAGGTTATTTTAAATGATGGATGCAAAAAGTAATCTCTGGTCAAGCGGTAATGGCTAGAACAATCTATCCCACATAACGGACAAATAATCATAACCATGAGATCTATAACAAAAGGAAAAAATAAAAATGGTGCATAAGAACAATACTAAGCTTTATTGATGAATGCATTAATGTCCCACTCTACGTTCATGCCGAATGAAGAGTAAGAACGAAGCTCCTATGTCCAAAAGGTATCAAGACGTGAGACCCCCCCCCCCCCCCCCCTAATATTCGCACCCCCTCTCCAAGGGTGAATGTATTGATCATTAATGGTAAATTGAAATTCTGTGAACCTTGGATCATGGTTGTAATGTTTACGATAATGTTTTGGTACACTGATTATTCAAACCTTTTTTTTTTTTTTATTTGCTATGTGCTCATTTTATTCTTATGGAGAAAGGACAAATGGTTCTGACCACATACTATTTACCACAAAGGCAAGTCAACAGACTATATTTTTAGTCGTACAGGTGTAAATATCTTATACCTTGGGTACCTTTAGTGGCAGTGGATTTAAATTGTTGTGTTTTCACTTAGGGGCAATTTTACTTTGTAAGGGTGCACTGTGACCGGTGGATTCCCCATTGAGTCACTTTCATTAATGGTGGAGTACTTTGTGGTTTAGAAAGCAGAGTGGAAAGTGAAGCAAGGGATTGCAACCATCCTCTTCCCTTCCTAACCTGGTGTAGATGCAACACAGGCAGTGAACCAAACTGGGTCCAGTTGCTCTGGTAAGTTGCCTTGATGTTGGTGGTGGCTGATTTATTCACATTTTCTAATAGTGTTGTTAACTGCTTGGGTCACAAGTTGAAGATTAACATTTTCACTGCAATATGGACTTTTTTCTTCTGTTTTTGTCCTTTTTATAATCCCTTTTGATGTTATTTTGAGTTTTTTTGTTACTTTAACACACAAATTATTACATTTATTATGTACCATGTACCATTCACTGCACTGTGTAACTAACTATAGTAACTTCACACTTTTAGTTGTGTAGGTATCAGTCATTGATAGTTTTTACACATACAGACACACTTTTTAGATACAAATAGCACTGCACTTTTTGTTTTTGAATTTATGCAATAGGCAGCCTAACAGTAATGCAATCTGTGGTGGGGATATGACCTCCAAGTAAGTACCGTAGTTTTGGTTTTAAAGGCTATCCAGCAAGCACATACCTTACTATATTGAATGGATGTATTGCATTTTATGTGCGCAAGTTCCTCCATGAGGCTAATATGTTCAAATATTTGAAGCAATTGATTGATGGAAGGGGCCTGTTGCTTCCATTGTAATGGTACAAGAGATTAGGCTACATTGAGCAGGTGTGGGGTGATGGATTGTCTGTATTGGCTAGCTGGCTTGCCCATAAAATTGAATAAAACTGACCAGGGATTCTCTGCACATTAGAACCTTGAATATCTACTATCGGGGGTTCATAACTTCTGATGTGTGCATGAGTCACCCTCATCCCACAGGCATTTCAACATAAGGGAGACCCATCAGGAAACAGTTGACGGAGTTTTGCTCTAGTCAGGAGTTTGTACTTAAAGTAGAACTATAGGCAAAACCTTTTTCTTTTTCTTTTGGATAGAACAAGGGAGGGTTATAATCCCTGTCAAATTTTCTTTTGCCATCTGTGTCCCATTGTAGACATTTCCCTTTACTTCTGTCCCATAGCCAAACAGGAAGTGAGGAAATCACTGCAAATTAAGGGAATCCCCTGGGGACCCCTAGATCGCCAGAACTAGTGTACCCATTGGAAGAATTCCCCTCTATTTCTTTTCTGGGGACAACTCAAAATTTGGGATTTTCTTTTTTTTTCACTTTCAATGATAAAGGTAAACAGTACAAATAGAGAGGGTGAATATCCTTAACGAGGATCCAGACAGCACTAAAAACTGGCAGGGGTTCTAATCCCTCTCCACTCTATCCAAAATTTAAAATAAACTTTTTGCCTTTTAGTTAGACTTTAACCTCCTATAGTGATTGTGTGACATTTGTAGACTAATATCTTTCTGGTTCCCCAAGAATGTGTTTTGTAGATCTGCTTTCCAGAAGAAAGATAATCTGGGTACAGTTGAGTATCGATACTTAGGCTTGGTAGAATTGAGAGATACATTTATCCTGTGGGTTAGGAAAGGAGAATATAGTCTCTTGGAGTTAGCCCTTGTATAGTTCTAAGGTTTGGGTAAGGATCCTATAAACTGTGATGGGAGGTAATGGCACGTGTCCATTGATGAAAAAGAGTTAAGAGTTAAGATCTTTAAGTTCCTCCAGGGGGTGTGAGCGAAGAATGGTGAGAAACATGGTGTCAGCTTGTATTCACTTATTGCAAATGGCCTAAATGTTAAATCCTGTGTTAAGATTGGAATAGATTTTGTTCACTGTAAGAGATCTGAAGACTTGTAAGCTTGGCTTGTTGCAAAGAAAGATAATGCATTAAAAACATACTCAACTTTAGATGTATAAATGGCGAAGGAGTAGGGAAATAGAACTGTCACTCACAACTGATACATAATTTAAAGGAAGTGTGTCTTTGACACAATTGACCCTTAATCATTCCCTACCTGCTGGTTGAGTTTTGAAAACCTAAATGTTTGTTAGTCCAGTGCTGGTTACATTAACTGTGCCAAGGCATTTGTCACATGGTTTTTACTGAAGCAGGAAGGAATGATCTTATAAATACCAGTCTGCAGGTATGCCTCAGTTCCAATCTTCATTTTAGCAGAGACCATGTGACCGCTGTGTTGGTACTAACCATGTGACTGGTACCAGAGTAAACTGTTTCTAGGATTCCAAGGTAAAGGTAAGTGTTTTGAAACGTTCTATACCTTTTTTTTATAATTTAATTATATAATTATAATTCACTTCATTGGAGGATTATCCATTTATCCTGAAAGTTTCTTCATCTATCCGTTACTGCATTCAATAAGGGGAATTACTTGGCCACATCACCATTTTGATTTCCTGCTTTTATTTGGTCTCTTTTATAGGTCTAACTGATTTCAAACCAGGGCACTGGGTTGGTGTTCAATATGATGAACCTTTAGGGAAGCATGATGGAAGGTAAGAAACATTTCTGCTACAGATTGGGTGAAAATCAAATTCTAGCATAAATTGCCTAACCGAGAGATGATTACATTTCCAAACACAAACGTATAGAGTTAGTTTGCATAAAAAATAAATAAACTAAAGTTGAATAATGCCCTTACTGTAGGTGTAGGCCATTTACAGTATCTCACAAAAGTGAGTACACCCTTTCACATTTTTGTAAATATTTTATTATATATTTTCATGTGACAACAGTGAAGAAATGACACTTTGCTACAATGTAAAGTAGTGAGTGTACAGCTTGTTTAACAGTGTAAATTTGCTGTCCCCTCAAAATAACTCAACACTCATTAATGTCTAAACCGCTGGCAACAAAAGCGAGTACACTCCTAAGTAAAAATGTCCAAATTGGGCCCAATTAGCCATTTTACCTCCCAGTGTCATGTGACTCGTAAGTGTTACAAGGCCTTAAGTGTGAATGGGGAGCATGTGTGTTAAATTTGGTGTGATCGCTCTCACTCCCTCATACTGGTCACTGGAAGTTAAACATGGCACCTCGTGGCAAAGAATTCTCTGAAGATCTAAAAAAAGAATTGTTGTCTACATAAAGATGGCCTAGGCTATAAGATTGCCCAGACCCTGAAACTGAGCTGCAGCACGGTGGCCAAGACCATACAGCAGTTTAACAGGACAGGTTCCACTCAGAACAGGCCTCACCATGGTCAGCCAAAGAGGTTGAGGGCACATGATCACTGTCCTATCCAGACGTTGTCTTTGGGAAATGTATGAGTGTTGCCAGCATTGCTGCAGAGGTTGAAGGGGTGGGGGGTCATCCTGTCAGTGCTCAGACCATATGCCACACACTGCATCAAATTGGTCTGCATGACTGTCGTCCCAGGTGGAAGCCTCTTCTAAGGATGATGTACAAGAAAGCACGAAAACAGTTTGCTGAAGACAATCAGACTAAGGACATGATTTATTGGAACCATGTCCTGTGCTCCGATGAGACCAATATAAATTTATTTGGTTCAGATGGTGTCAAGTGTGTGTGGCAGCAACCAGGTGAGGAGTACAAAGACAAGTGTGAGGGGTGTACTCACTTTTGTGAGATACTGTAAGTACCTCATGAAGCCTGACTGGAATACCCCCAGGATATTGTTTGGACGTGCTGAGTGAAGCCTAGTCGTTACTGCTCACCTCCACCATCACAGGAATTAGCTCTTGAACACTGAGCTCAAAGCTACTGAATCAGAGTAGAGAGAGGGCATGTGAGGGGGTTTGAATCAAAGATAACGCTCACTCCTGTTGAGGTGAGCAGTAATGACTAGCCCTCACTTAGAAACGTTCTGGGAGTGTTCCAGTCAGGTTTTGGGAGCTATGTAAATGGTCTACATCTATAGCAAGGTCTTTAGTCCTATCGGTACAGTTTGTTTTTATTTGCAAACATCCTTTACCTGCGTAGGCTTTTTTCTCTTTCGTTCATTAACGGACACAGCTTCTGATATTCTTAACCATTGAGTTAGCAGAAAAAAAGTCTGGCTACACCCATGGGCAGTCCCAGGGGGTATACTCCCTCTCTCAGCTATAGGCACTCAATATTTTTTTGCCTAGTCAGGAGTAAGGACCTAGTTCCCTGCTGGGATCTTTGGTCCTAGCAATTTTTTTTATTCTTCTGGATTTTTCCTGTGAGATCTACAATCAACTGCTGGACTGGGCGACAGGCTGGACAATCTAGATCCAGTGGTCACCCAAGTCTGGCTAGCGAGCATGTGCAGACCTTAGCTCCGCGCTAGGTCAGCCGCAACATAAGCCCACTGGACAGGGGCTGGCCTGCGAGTTAAACGCCTAGCAGGGTCGCATACGACCAAGCCTCGGCCTGAGTAGCAGCGTTCCTCCTGGCCAACAGCCCCCCATTTCGATGGATAGGGGTTCTGTCTGGAGAGGTGCCCGCCTAGTTTGTGGTACCGTGAGTAGCTGTCCCCCCCTCTCCCCCTGGAGGGTTTTGGGGTGGACGTGGGCCCCTTCTTGGGACAGTCGGACCCCTGGGTTCCCCTTCTTCCTGTCAGGCACCCCCCCCTGTTACTTCAAGGGGTGATTGTCCCGGTTCTGACTCCGGAACGTTTTCAGGGTTTGTTTCAAACCTGTTAACAGTTCCCAGGAAGGAAGGCAAAGTGCGTCCGATCCTGAACCTCAAGGCGCTAAACTGCTTTGTGCGGGTGCAGAAGTTCAGAATGAAGTCCATTCAAACGGTGGTGGCATCCATGCATCAGGGGGGGATTTCCTCACCTCTATCAACATCAAGGATGCCTACCTTCACATTTCAATATGTGCCAGTCACCAGCGTTTTCTCCGCTTTGCTGTGGGAGAGGAGCATTATCAGTTTGTTGCATTACCCTTTGGTCTCGCCTCTGCTCCTCGGGTCTTTACAAAAGTGTTAGCCCCGGTGCTAGCCTTGTTACGCCGCCGGGGGATTGTGGTACTTTGCTACTTGGACGATCTCCTTCTGCGAGCGGAGTCTCCTTCTGCTCTGGTGGAGGACCTGGAGATTACAATACGAACTCTGCGGGAGTTCGGCTGGATTATGAGTTTTACAAAGTCTGCTCTGGTTCCATCCACGAAGCTGGGCCTGACTCTGGACTCAGTCTTAGCCAGAGTGCTCCTTCATCTGGACAAACTCCAGAAACTACAGGCTGCAATTCGTCTCCTGCTGTGCTGGGCCTGATGGTGTCTACCTTCGAGGCGGTTCCCTTTACACAGTTCCATACGAGGTCCCTGCAAAGGAAGATTCTGACCAAATGGGACAAGACTCCCCTGACTCAGCCGGATCCGATTGTCCAGAGACTGCGAACGAAGGAGGTCCTGATATAGTGGTTTCGTTCTCCAGCGATTCGGCTGGGCAAACCCTTCCTCCCCTTGTATTGGACAGTGGTCACCATGGATGCCAGCCTGTCCGGCTGAGGAAGACCTACTCTGCAAGCATTCTGCTCAGGGGATTTGGACACTGGAAGAGTTCAGACTACTGATCAATGTCTTGGAACGCCGAGCGATCAGACTGTCTGGTCTGTTTGACAGATCGTCTTCAAGGTTGTCCAGTGTGCATCTATTCGGACAATGTCACGTCTGTGGCTTATGTCAATCACCAAGGCTGCACAAGAAGTGTCCTGGTGGCTCTGGAGGTAGCCGGCATTCTAAGGTGGGCAGAACAGGTTGTTCCAGCCCTCTCCGCCGTACACTTTCCCGGGGTGGAAAATTGGCAGGCAGATTACCTCTGTCAGCAGACATTGGACCAAGGGGAGTGATCCCTTCATCTGGAGGTGTTTTATCAACTGTGTCTTTGGTGGGGCATCCCAGAGGTGTATCTGTTGGCATCTCGGCTCAACAGAAAGGTGCAGAGGTTTGTGGTTCTGTCAAGGTATCCTCTGGTGGACGCCACAGATGCGCTAGTGGCCCCTTGAGGTCAGTATCGTCTTATTTACGCCTTCCTTCCTCTCAAGCTTCTGCCAAGACTTCTACGCAGGATAGAAGCAGAAGGGATTCTGGTTATCTTGGTGGCTTGGGTCTAGCCTCGCCGGGCTTGGTACGCTGATCTGGTGCGGCTGGTCGCTGACGTTCCTTGGAAGCTTCCTCTCAGGGAGGATCTGCTGTCCCAAGGACAGATCTTCCATCCTTCTTTATAGTCGCTGCCTTTGACTGCTTGGTTGTTGAACGCCTGGTGCTGAAGGATAGGGGTTTATCTGAGGTGGTGATTCCTACCCTGTTAAAAGCTAGGAAATCTACTTCTAGGAAGATCTACCATCATACGTGGAAGACGTATGTAGCACCACCCCCGCAGGAGCTGCTGATTATATTATTGGGTCTACACCCTGCCTAACAACCCAATCAAATTGGCTCGATCCCTCCTCAGGCACAACTGACCCAGAATAGGACTGGACTATCAAATAGATACACAGGTTGGAATACAATACTTCACTATGCAACAATACCTTGTTACCTTCTTGAATAGTAGTCCTTCTGGGTGACACAATGGAACAACGCACAAGATTGTAATTAACCAAACTTAGTTTACTATGTATCAAATTGAATAGGGGAGATACAATACAATACAATACAAGTCCATAAAAGGTTATTTAAAACAGCTTTAAAAAGGTAAAAGAATACCCCCACACTCCTCCTGCATTAAGGCTAGACACAGTACCAGGTAGGTGGGCCTATCTGAGTCCCTCCCCCAGAGTTCTCTTCTTTCTTGTTGATCTTCGCTAGCAAGGTTATTGAATAGAGCTCATTTGTAATCCAGATTAGGAATAAAGATCAAGAGAGAAAAAACAACGAGCTGTTAGTTGTCACCGCAGGGTGTCTGCGTAACTGAGCAATAACTTCTGCGAGAGAGATAAGCCTCTGGCGACTCCTTTACAGACCTTATTGTTTGTCTATGAGTCTCCTGAGAGAGTATGGTGATAAACCCCGGGGTTTTATCACCTCCTGCTGCGCTACCGCTATCTGTAGATAAAACTGTCTCTTCAGCAGATAAAGTCAGTTATTGGGCATGTGCCCTCTCACCAACAGAAGTTTCTCCTTCGCGCGCTTCCACTGCGGTCTCAGTCCTTTGGCTATATGCCAGCCGCGCGGGGTCCTTCTGGCGGATGACTTCCGGTCTCGGCAAACAGCAGTATGACCTCCAGGAATGTGCCTCGTGCTTGAGATGGGACGGTTCCACGTCGTCCCTCCAGGCTAAAAGGCTCTGGCCCAATATCCAGTGTCAGTCCTTCACTCTTGCTCGCTGGTTCCTCAGAGTCCAGCGCAGAAAGGCCCCCCCCCTTCGCGCGCTTCTCTCTTCCTTTAAATAACCTCCCCCATAGTGCCGTGCGGTGCAGCCGTGCACCCTGGATCTTGCAAAGCAGCCTGGGAGATGTAGTTTCTTCATCTTGTGAAAAGGAAGTCACAGCCCGGGAAATTCCATGCAGCTACCACTAGAGGGAGCCTAGTTCCTGGATCTTGCAAAGCAGCCTGGGAGATGTAGTTTCTTCATCTTGTGAAAAGGAAGTCACAGCCCGGGAAATTCCATGCAGCTACCACTAGAGGGAGCCTAGTTCCTTCCCACATATCAAACAGTGTCTTTAGGCATGTTTAACCCCGCTACACACTCCCCCCACTTGAGAAACTTTGGTCCCCAAAGAGGTCAACAGTATGTACCCTAGTGCATAGGTTGGCATTATACAACAAAAACATTAACATTTTGCTGAAATAAGTCAATCTGAATACATCCAATTTTGTATTCTAATAGCAGTGCAACAGTAAAACGATAAAGTGCAATTAATAAACAAATAAGTGATTTCTACAGTGTTAATATAGTGCTGATTTCTAGTGCTTTTATATAGTGCTCCTTTAACCACTTTCCTACCGGAGGATTTTGCAGCTTAAAGACCAGACCCCTTTTTTCAACTTGGCACTTCGTGACTTTAACTGATAATTGCTCGGTCATGCAATGCTGTACCTAAACGAAATTTACGTCCTTTTTTTCCCACAAACAGAGCTTTCTTTTGGTGGTATTTGATCGCCTCTGCGCTTTTTATTTTTTGCGATATTAATAAAAAAAGAGCGAAAATTTTGCAAAAAAATGACATTTTCAACTTTGTCTTTTAAAAAATATCCAATATACTCAATTTATGTCATTTTTTTTTGCCAAAATATATTTAGCTACATGTCTTTGACAAAAAAAAAATCAATGAGCGTATTTTTATTGGTTTGCGCAAAAGTTATAGCGTCTACAAACTATGGTGTAAATAGTGAAATTTACGCAGCTTTAATTTCTGACTGCCTATCTCATTTCATGAAGTGCTAAAATGGCGGGGCAGTACAAAACCCCCCCAAACTACCACTTTTTGGAAAGTAGACATCCTAAGGAATGTCCTGACAGGCATGTTGAGCTCATTGAATATTTCATTTTTTTGTCACAGGTGTTTGAAAAATGACTAAAAAAAAAATTTTTTTTTTTTTTACACAAAGTTGTCATTGAAATGATATACTGCTCACACATGCCATGGGTATATGTGTAATTACACCCCAAAATATATTCTTCTGCTTCTCCTGAGTACAGCGATACCACATATGTGGGACTTTTTGGGAGCCTAGCTGTGTAGGGGTCCCCAAAAACAAATCACCACCATCAGAATTTCAAAGGGCGTACATTTTTCATTGCATTTTCTCACTACCTCTAACGGTTTAGGAGGCCCTGAAATGTCAAGATACCACAAAACCCCCCCAAATTACCCCATTTTGGAAAGTAGACACCCCAAGCTGTTTGCTGAGAGGCATGGTGAGTCCATGGAATATTTTATATTTTGCCACAAGTTTTGGGAACATTACAATTTCTTTTTTTAATTTTTTTTTTTTACACAATGTTGTCACTAAAAGATAAATTTCTCACACATGACATCGGTATATGTGGAATGACACCCCAAAATACATTCTGCTGCTTCTCCTGAGTATGGGGATACCCCATGTGTGAGACTTTTTGGGAGCCTAGCTGTGTACAGGACCGCAAAAGCCAATCAACACTCTCAGGTTTTCTAATGGCGTAAATTGTTCATGTCATCTCTGCACTACCTGTCACAGTTTCGGAGGCCCTAAAATTCCAAGATAGCACAAAACCCCCCCAAATGACCCCATTTTGGAAAGTAGACACCCCAAGCTATTTGCTGAGAGGCATGGTGAGTCCATGGAATATTTTATATTTTGCCACAAGTTCCGGGAAATATATATATATATATATATATTTTTTTTTTTTTTTACACAAAGTTGTCAGTAAATGATATATTGCTCACACATGCCATGGGTATATGTGAACTGACACCCCAAAATACATTCTGCTGCTTCTCCTGAGTACAGGGATACCCCATGTGTGAGACTTTTTTGCAGTCTAGCCGAGTACAGGTCCCCGAAAACCAGTCCCCGCTTTCAGGCTTTCCAAGGGCGTAAATTGTTGATTTCACTCCTGACTACCTATCACAGTTTCGGAGGCCCTAAAATTCCAAGATAGCACAAAACCCCCCCAAATGACCCCATTTTGGAAAGTAGACACCCCAAGCTATTTGCTGAGAGGCATGGTGAGTCCATGGAATATTTTATATTTTGCCACAAGTTCCGGGAAATATATATATATGTATATTTTTTTTTTTTTTTACACAAAGTTGTCATTAAATGATATATTGCTCACACATGCCATGGGTATATGTGAACTGACACCCCAAAATACATTCTGCTGCTTCTCCTGAGTACAGGGATACCCCATGTGTGAGACTTTTTTGCAGTCTAGCCGAGTACAGGTCCCCGAAAACCAGTCCCCGCTTTCAGGCTTTCCAAGGGCGTAAATTGTTGATTTCACTCCTGACTACCTATCACAGTTTCGGAGGCCCTAAAATTCCAAGATAGCACAAAACCCCCCCAAATGACCCCATTTTGGAAAGTAGACACCCCAAGCTATTTGCTGAGAGGCATGGTGAGTCCATGGAATATTTTATATTTTGCCACAAGTTCCGGGAAATATATATATATGTATATATTTTTTTTTTTTTTACACAAAGTTGTCATTAAATGATATATTGCTCACACATGCCATGGGTATATGTGAACTGACACCCCAAAATTCATTCTGCTGCTTCTCCTGAGTACAGGGATACCCCATGTGTGAGACGTTTTTGCAGTCTAGCCGAGTACAGGACCCCGAAAACCAGTCCCCACTTTCAGGCTTTCCAAGGGCGTAAATTGTTGATTTCACTCCTGACTACCTATCACAGTTTTGGAGGCCATGAAATGCCAAGACAGCACAACCCCCCCCCAAATGACCCCTTTTCGGAAAGTAGACACCCTGAGCTATTTGCAGAGAGGCATGTTGAGTATTTTGCAGATCTCACTTTTTGTCACAAAGCTTTGGAAATTGAAAAAAAGAGGAAAAAAAATGCATTTTCCTGTTTTTTCTTCATTTTCCAAAAAAATGAGAGCTGCAAAATACTCGCCATGCCTCTCAGCAAATAGATTGGAGTGTCTACTTTGCAAAATGGGGTAATTTGGGGGGGTTTTGTGCCATCTTGGCTTTTTATGGACTTCAAAAGTGTGATAGGTAGTAAGGAGTGAGATCAACAATTTACGCCCTTGGAAAGCCAAAAGGTGCGCATTGGTTTTCCGGGTCCTGTACGCGGCTAGACTGGCAAAAAGTCTCACACATGGCGTATCCCTGTACTCAGGAGAAGCAGCAGAATGTATTTTGGGGTGTCATTTCACATATACCCATGGCATGTGTGAGCAATATATCATTTACTGACAACTTTGTGTAAAAAAAAATAAAAAAATAAAAAAAAATTTTTTTCCCGAAACTTGTGGCAAAATATAAACTATTCCATGGACTCACCATGCTTCTCAGCCAGTAGCTTGGAGTGTCTACTTTGCAAAATGGGGTCATTTGGGGGGGTTTTGTGCTATCTTGAAATTTCAGGGCCTCTGAAACTGTGACAGGTAGTCAGGGGTAAAATCAGCAATTTACGCCATTAGAAAACCTGAAGATGTGGACTGGTTGTCGGGGTCGCGTACACAGCTAGGCTCCCAAAAAGTCTCACACATGGGGTATCCCTGTACTCAGGAGAAGCAGCAGAATGTATTTTGGGGTGTCATTTCACATATACACATGGCATGTGTGAGCAATATATCATTTAGTGACAACTTTCTGTAAAAAAACAACAAAAAAAAAAAAATTATAATTTTCCCGAAAATTGTGGCAAAATATAAAATACTCCATGGACTCACCATGCCTCTCAGAAAAAAGCTTTGGGTGTCTACTTTTCAAAAAGGGGTCATTTGGGGGGTTTTTGAACTGTCCCGGCATTTTATGCTCAATCTTAGCCACACATCACCCACTCTTCTAACCACTTGAAAACCAAGCCTTTTCTGTGCCTTTTTGTTTACATGAAAAAATATTTTTTTTTTACTAGAAAATTACTTTGAACCCCCAAACATTATATATTTTTTTAAAGCAGAGGCCCTATAGAATAAAATGGTGGATGTTGCAAATTTTTTTGTCACACGGTATTTGCGCACAGATTTTCCAAACGCAATTTTTGCGAAAAAAATACATTTTTATTTAATTTATTGCACAAATACACTATATAATTCCAATTTTTTTGGTAAAATTTAAAAGATGATCTTATGCCGAGTTCATAGACACCCAACATGACATGCTTTAAAAATTGCGCATGCCTGCGCAGCGGCAAAAACCTTCGTACATTTTTAAAAACCTTTAAAAGTCTCTACAGGTTACCACTTTAGACTTACAGAGGAGGTCTACTGCAAGAATTACTGCCCTCGATCTGGCGATCGCGGCAATACCTCACATGCATGCTGCAATTGCGGTTTACATATGACACTAGACCACCGCTTGCGTGCGCCATTGCGCGCAAGCACCGGGGGAAAGGTGGGGGCTCAATTTTTTTTTTTTTTTTTTCTTTTTTCTTTTGCTTTTTTATGTTATTTTGACACCTTTCCTTTAATTTTTTTTTTTTTTAAATCATTTTTATTGTTATCACAGTGAATTTAAATATCCCCTATGATAGCAATCTGTGGTGACAGGTACTCTTTTTTAAAAAAATTGGGGTATTTTAGACTCCAGATCTCTCCTCTGACCTTAACGCATCTGACCACACCAAAATTGGTGTGATAAAATACTTTCCCAATTTCCCAATGGCCCTGCTTATTTCTGGCGAAACAGAAGTCATAAAATGCTCGTAGCCTCCGGCATCTTAGGCCATAGAGATGATTGGAGCCATTCTCATCTCCAATTAGCTCTATGGTTAGACAACTGAACCCCCGGCTGCACTCTCGGGTTAACCGGTGGGACAGGAGAGCCCGAGAAAAACCACGGAAGGCTGCGGAAGGCGGCGGTGGGGGGGGGAGGCTCCTCCCACTGCATGTAAAAGCAGTCTAGCGGCCAATTACCTGCTAGGATTGCTTTTACATGTAAGCTGACCACTGGCTGTAAAAAACGATACCAAGATGATGCCTAAATCTGCAGGCATCATCCTGGTATAACCACTCAAAGTCCAGCAACGTACCAGTACATTGCTGGTCCTTGTTTGGCATATAGGTTTTTTTTTTTTTCATGCAGCCTGTGGGCTGAACGGAAAAAAAGAGAACCTATCCGAAATCAGCACAGGAATAATGCGTAGTATTACTCATCATTAACCGCCCAAACAACCACCCACTGAATTTAATGATGGGTATACACGGCACTATCCACGTATACCAAAATAGGATTTTAACTGCAGTGCTGAAATCAGAAAATCACCACAGCTGCTATCAGCAAAGGTATCCATATATGCTGAGCGCAAACACTGTTTGTGTCAGAATATATAAAATCAATGCGTGGTAGCCGACGAGTACCTGCAAGAGAAACAGGTCACAAAAGAATGAAAAAAAAAAGTACATTAAAAAAAGTACATTAGGAAGAGTAGGACATATAAAATGACTGACACAACAAAAGTTTTTGGATTATCATCATTAACCGCCCAAACAACCACCCACTGAATTTAATGATGGGTATACACGGCGCTATCCACGTATACCAAAATAAGATTTTAACTGCAGTGCTGAAATCAGAAAATCACCACAGCTGCTATCAGCAAAGGTATCCATATATGCTGAGCGCAAACACTGTTTGTGTCAGAATATATAAAATCAATGCGTGGTAGCCGACAAGTACCTGCAAGAGAAACAGGTCACAAAAGAATGAAAAAAAAAGTACATTAAAAAAAAGTACATTAGGAAGAGTAGGACATATAAAATGACTGACACAACAAAAGTTTTTGGATTCTCATCATTAACCGCCCAAACAACCACCCACTGAATTTAATGATGGGTATACACGGCGCTATCCACGTATACCAAAATAAGATTTTAACTGCAGTGCTGAAATCAGAAAATCACCACAGCTGCTATCAGCAAAGGTATCCATATATGCTGAGCGCAAACGCTGTTTGTGTCAGAATATATAAAATCAATGCGTGGTAGCTGACGAGGGACCTGCAAGAGAAACAGGTCACAAAAGAATGAAAAAACAAACAAAGGACATTTATATGTACAGTAAGAAGAGTAGAAGGACATATAAAATTACTGACACAACAACAGTTTTTGGATCCTTTTATTTTTCTAACTGTTTCTTGATTTGGGACAGCGATCTTCTGCGATCTTCTCTTCCAGCTTGGGTCTCTCAAAATGTCGATGGACATCCAACATCCTTCGAGACCCTGTGTTTGTGTGCCCTACACTGTGTCGTGCTGTACCCTACGCTAATACTCCACTAGTGTATGGTAGCGCTCGAAACATTCCCCGATGCAGAGACCAGGTTGGTCAGGACATTTGGGACAATAATAGCGGGTGTCACTCCTGCCTCCGTGCTTGCTACAGACACGACATCTTTTTTGGGGGTATCTTTGGGTAGGGGTACGCGGGATGGCATAAGGAAAATGCCTCTCATGCAGCCGGCTCACTGCATCTGGAAGGGGAAGTTGGGCAGGCATGCCTCCTGGGTACAGGTAGGCAAGGATGACCGCTTCCTGGAATTCCCGGAAGGATCCAGTTCGTCCTGACGCCCTGTATAGGACAAAGGCGTTCAGCATAGCCAATTGGTAAAGATAAACAGACACTTTTTTGTACCAGCGTCTGGCTTTACGGGCAACTAAATACGGCGCCAAAAGCTGGTCGTTAAGGTCCACCCCTCCCATGTTAAGGTTATATTCGTGGACACAGAGGGGTTTCTCCACAACGCCAGTTGCCGTAGGGATTTGGACTGTCGTGTCTGGGTGAAGGGAGGACAGAACATAAACATCCCGTGTATCCTTCCACTTCACCGCAAGTAATTTGTCCGTTTTCAAGCAGGCTCTCGCCCCCCGACTAAGACGGGAATTTACAAGCCGTTGGGGGAAGCCCCGGCGATTACGTCGCACGGTGCCACATGCGCCAATTTGTAATTCGAGCAGGTGACTAAATAGTGGCACGCTTGTATAAAAGTTGTCCACGTACAAATGGTACCCCTTTCCGGATAAGGGTGACACCAAGTCCCAAACGATCTTACCGCTGCTCCCTATGTAGTCTGGGCAGTTGGGGGGCTCCACAGTGCTATCTTTTCCCTCATAGACCCGGAAACTAACTGTATAGCCTGTGGCCCTGTCACACAATTTATACAGTTTGACCCCGTACTTGGCACGCTTGCTGGGGAGGTACTGTTTCATAGCAAGGCGGCCAGTAAATTTAATCAGGGACTCGTCAACGCAGACAACTTGTTCGGGGGTAAACAAGGCTGCAAACCGCTGATTGAAGTGGTCTATGAGGGGCCGAATTTTGTGGAGCCGATCGTATTCAGGGTCTCCCCGAGGACGACAGAGTTCATTGTTGCTGAAATGCATAAATCGCAGAATTTGCTCGTATCTCCCCCTGGACATGGAGGCAGAGTACATGCGCATATGGTGAGCTGGGCTAGTGGACCAATATAGCCGCAATTCACTCTGTTTAGTTATGCCCATGTGGAGGGAAAGGCCCAGAAAGATCTTAAATTCGGAAACCGTTATAGGATTCCAGCCGAATGGTCTGGCAAGGTGCGAATTTGGGTTGGCGGCGATAAATTGTTGAGCGTATAAATTTGATTGATCCACAATAGATCTGTAAAGATCTTCCGTGAAGAACAGCTCAAAAAAGTTCAGGGGCGTAAAACCAGCTGTCTCCACGTGGATTCCAGGTTGGGCGGTGAATGGGGGAAGTACTGGCGCTGTAGAATCAGTGGGTTGCCAATTGGGATATGCCAGCGCATCAGGGAGGGCACTATGGGCTCTACGGGCCTGTCTTCGAATACGCGGTGGCTGCGGGCCACTACTCGTGCTAGCCACCGCACCAGCTTCAACTGCACTTAGGGGACTCGCCACGTCACCAGGTCTTACTGCAGTGCTGGTTGTACTAGGTCCAGGGTGTACTAGGCCGCTGGCGCTTGCCAGGTCGCCAGAAAAATGAGCGGCACTAGTACCCACACTCTGCTCCATACGAGCACCCTGCGATTCCTGCATCTCAACAACTTCAGAATGGGGTCGGGTACGCCTGGGTCTAACAGGGACCCATCTGTCGTCAGAGCTGTCTGTCAGGGAGCCGCTGCTGTCATCAGGTTCATATACTGACACTAATTCGGTCATTGTAGCTTCCCCATCGCTATCAGATGACTCGGACAGCATATAACTGAGAAGCTCTTCATCTCTGTACGAACGTTTGGTCATTTTGGTAACTAAATTTACCCGTACAGTGATGCGACTCACAGGTAATAAAAGCACCTGGTTGTCGAAGGCTATTTCAAGCGCTACCAAAAAAACTGCTAATGCTAGCAGGGATCAGGCCTGACTCTGCTAACACAGCGGTTTTGTGTCTTGTGTTTTTTTGTAAGTGACAGTAATCTATTGATTACTACACTTACCTGGGTGAAAGGGTTAAACGCAGGTGCTGGCAGGAATTAGTGCTGACCGTGCAAACACCGCGTTTTGGGAACCCTAAACTATGGGGGCGCTAGTATAGTTCTGATCAGATCAGATATTGATCTGTTCAAACACTATACTAGAAATGGAAGTGTATGTGCGTGCGTGCGTGTGTGTGTGGCAATCAAGGGGTTACTTCTAAACTATGCGCCGGGGATCTGGGGGGGGGTGGCGGGGACCCTAAACCTCCTTTGGGAAAGAAACTAGCTAGCTAGCGCAACCTCAAGTCACAATGACACCAATACAAAATACAGTAAAAACAATATATTATGTGTGTATTAGTGCTAATGTGACAGAGGGTGTAGGGGTTAACTGGATGTGATCAGGGGGGGATCAGGGGTTTAAATCTTTATTGGAAGGGGCTGGCGGGTATCCTAAGGATAAAAGGAACGGTGGCAAGCGCTAAACCTGGTCACAAGTCACACTTATACGGGTATATAGAAAATGCTATATACTGTATACAGTGTGCGTTGTGGCAGGGGGTGTAGGGGTGATCAGGGGGGGATCAGGGGATTAAATCTTTATTGGGCGGGTGGCGGGGACCCTAAACCTCCTTGGGACAGAAACTTAGTCGCCTGCGCTAATTCTGATCACAATCACACTAATACAAAAATACAAAAGCACAGTATATTACGTTTGTATTAGTGCTGATGTGACAGAGGGTGTAGGGGTTAACTAGCGGTGATCAGGGGGGAATCAGGGGGGATCAGGGGTTTAAATCTTTATTTGGGGGGGGTGGCGGGTAATTTAAGTGGAAAAGGGGGGGTCGCAAGCGCTAGACCTGACCACAAATCACACTTATACGGGTATATAGCAAAATGCTATATACTGTATACGGTGTGTGTTATGGCAGGGGGTGTAGGGGTGATCAGGGGGGGGTCAGGGGCTTAAATCTTTATTGGGCGGGTGGCGGGGACCCTAAACCTTCTTGGGACAGAAACTTAGTCGCCTGCGCTAATTCTGATCACAATCACACTAATACAAAAATACAATAACACCGTATATTGCGTTTGTATTAGTGCTGATGTGACAGAGGGTGTAGGGGTTAACGGCGGTGATCAGGGGGGGGTCAGGGGAGATCAGTGGGTTAAATCTTTATTAGGGGGGGGTGGGGGGTAATTTGAGTGGAAAAGGGGGGGTCGCAAGCGCTACACCTGACCACAAATCACACGTATACAGGTATATAGGTAACTGCTATATGCTGTATACAGTGTGTATTGTGTCAGGGACTGTAGGGGTTAATTGGGGGGGCGATCGGGGGGTAAATGTGCCTATCTAAGTGTAGAAGTGTGTGCTTTGTGCTTACTTACAGTTAGATGTGCTCTCCTCTCACGCTGGATCCAAAAAGACCGTTGTGGGGGGAGGGCACATCTCCTCTAAGCCTGTGTTTACATTTCACAGGCTTAGAGGATGATCTGATTGGGCAGGACCGATCAACAGGTCCAGACCAAAAATGATTGGCCTGGACCTGATGACTGATCGGTTCTGAACCCAATCGAGTCATCGGCGGGACCTCGGGAGCGCGCGCGCGCGCGCCAGAGCGGCTCAGGCTAGTGACGTTAATTAACGTCACTCTGCCTGGCCGGGGCTGACCGCCGCAGTAAATCTACTTGCGGCGGTCGGCAAGTGGTTAAAAAGCACATGTGCCTTTGCAATTTCTTAAACACTTACATCTTAAAGTTTGTGTTGAAAAAAAAACATCAAAAGGTGAGAAAGAGAAAAAAACACATAGTGAGGTCAGAGCAACAAAATGTGCGCAAACATTAACTCACAAAGTAAACCAAATTGTGAACATCAAAAACTGTGCTTATTATAATGGCCAAACCCAATATCCTTATGTACAAACTTAAATGCAAACGTTTTCTACTTCAATACTTTGTTCTCATGATCTCTCACAGACCCCCCAAAACTTGGGTGGCTTGTACAGTTGTGCCTGGGGGTGAGCTAGGGTTGTCCCCCACCAAATCTACAGTGGAGGAACTAGGCTGGTCAGGAGATCTTTTGGAGGTAAAAACAGCTTCTTCCGAACATTCACCCAATTGATCATAGGTCAGTCTCTTAGGTGGGTGAATGACTCTCCTTTCCCTCTGTTCCCGTGGAGGCATGCTCTCAGAGGTGCTAGGATCAGGCACTTCTGAGGATTCTTCAATGTCCCCCTCCTCATGTTCCAACACAGAGGAACCTGATGGTTCAAGAGAGGTCAGTTCTTCTTCAGAGAAGGGTGCAACCTCCTCCTCAGGATCTTCATCCTCAGCTGCTTCTTCTGGAAGCATATGAAAGGGTATGAATTCAGGGGCTTCTGCCCGAAGGGCTCCTCTATCAGCCAAGTCAGATGAAGACAGGGAGGCAGGTGTGGGTTCTGGCAACTGAGATGACCACAACCAGTCGGGTACCTCCTCTTCATCTTCCAAATCTTCAGATGGAGAACTTCCCTCTCCCTCATCTGGGAGCGTCGTCTGAGATCTGGTAACTGGTCTGGACCGGCGAGAAGTCGAAGGGGCCTCTGACAAGTCTTCCACAGGGGGCATACGAACCGCTTCAGAGAGAGGCAGCAAATGGTTCCGATGCCAAGCCTTCAATGGACCCACACTTCCTTCAGGCCGAATTTGGTACACAGGAAGGTTTGGCAGTTGCTTGCAGATAACATAAGGTTGGGACTTCCAGCGGTCTGCCAACTTGTGTTTTCCCGGGACACCCAAGTTTCTCAACAAAACCCTGTCCCCTGGTTGCAGGTCATGGATCCGAACTTTTAGGTCGAAATTTTTTTTATTCCGCAGTCCACGTTGATCAGATGTGGCCTGAGCCTTGTCATAGGCCGCTTTCAGACTCTTCCGCAGTCGGTCCACATATCCTCTATGCGATGCTGAAGAGGTATGATCAGGCGAAATGCCAAAGGCCAAATCCACTGGCAACCGAGCCTCCCTTCCAAACATCAGCCGATAAGGGGAATATCCAGTAGCATCACTGACAGTGCTGTTGTAGGCATGCACAATGGCAGCTACGTGCTTGCCCCAATGCTGTTTCTTCTCTGAGCTCAAAGTCCCCAACATATCCAAAAGAGTCCTGTTAAATCGTTCAGGCTGGGCATCCCCCTGTGGATGGTAGGGAGTGGTTCTAGTCTTTTGAATGCCTAACATATCTAACAGTCTCTTGATCAGTCTGCTTTCAAAGTCCCTTCCCTGATCAGAATGGAGGCGTTGTGGTAATCCATAATGTACAAAGAACTTCTCTACAAGAACTTTGGCTACCGTTGAGGCCTTCTGATCCCTTGTTGGGAATGCTTGAGCATATCTGGTAAAATGGTCTGTTACCACAAGGACATTCCCCTGGCCACTCAGATCAGGCTCTAAGCAAAGGAAATCAATGCACACCAGCTCCATGGGTCCCTGACTTTGTAGATGGCCCATTGGGGCTGCTTGACGTGGCAGAGTCTTCCTCTGTATACACCGGACACAAGAATGACAGTATCCTTCAACTTCGGCCCTCATACAAGGCCAGTAGAACCTGTCCCTGACAAGCTGAAAGGTTCTTTCGGGCCCCAGATGGCCATGATTATCATGAAGAGCGGCCAGAACTCCCTCTCTGTATTTAGCTGGTAAGAACAGTTGCCACTTCTCCTCCAGATCTTCAGATGGACCTCTCCGGTAGGCCACTCCTTCTCTGATCTGTAACCGGGTCCACTCTCTATGCAACAGACGGGCCCCCTGAGGGGAGT
This sequence comes from Pelophylax lessonae, assembly GCF_965119305.1. NCBI lineage: Eukaryota > Metazoa > Chordata > Amphibia > Anura > Ranidae > Pelophylax > Pelophylax lessonae. Next base: position 103,377,720 of record NC_138774.1, on the reverse strand, counting down.
CAGTTAGAAGCAACTCAGGGCTCTGGATCTCCAGAGCTTCCAAGAGAAGTTTTCCCAAAGGGTCTTCCAACTGCTCCTTCCGCAAGTCCCTTTTGGACAGCCGGGGCAAACCCTCCCCTTCAACTTGGGTCACCTGGCAGTAGCATTTGGGTACTCCGATAGCCGAAACCCCAATCTCTTCTGCTCTTGACCCTCCTCGGGATCGAAATTCAGTTCCCTGATATAGGGCACGCACCCCTTCTGGAGCCAAATGAGTCCATTCTTCCGCAGGTTCCTGTGGAACATGCAACCTTCTGGATAGGGCATCTGCATCCCTATTTCCGATTCCTGGCCGATACTTCAGGCTAAAATTGAAGCTAGAGAGGGCAGCCAACCATCGATGTCCTGTTGCATCCAGCTTGGCCGTAGTCAACAGATAGGTGAGGGGATTATTATCTGTCTTGACAATGAATTCAGCTCCGTACAGGTAGTCTTTCAATTTGTCAACCACTGCCCACTTCAAGGCCAAGAATTCAAGTTTGTGAGTAGGATAATTCCTTTCAGCAGGCAATAGGCTTCTGCTCACATAGGCAACAGGTCGCAGATGACCCTCATGCTCCTGATAAAGTACCCCCCCCAGCCCATCTCGGCTGGCATCAACATGCAGTTCATATGGTTTTGTGGGGTCCGCATAGGCCAACACAGGGGCAGTGGTTAGGGTTTCCTTCAGCTGGACAAAGGCCCCTTCGCATTCCGGGGTCCACTGATCCTGGATGGATTCCTTAGCCTTCCGGGGGCCTATGGTGGACTTCGCCGGCTTTACCAACTCAGGGACATCATCTTCTTCATTCTTCAGGAGCTCATTTAGGGGTCGGGCAATCTGGGCGAACCCCTCCACAAACCTCCTGTAATAGGAGCAAAAGCCCAAGAATGACCGGAGTTCGGTCACATTTGTGGGTCTCGGCCAGGAAGCAACAGCATCCAGCTTGTCCGGGTCAGTGGCCACCCCTTCTTCAGACACGATATGGCCCAGGTAATGGACCGAGGACTGATAGAATTGGCACTTCTCAGGAGAAAGTTTCAGACCTTCTTCATGTAGCCTCTTCAAGACCTTTTCCAACCTCTCCTCATGTTCTTCTAAAGTTCTGCCAAACACGATAACATCATCCAAGTATACCAGTACCTCTATCAAATTCATATCTCCAACGGTCCTCTCCATCAGCCTTTGGAAGGTAGCAGGGGCCCCGGACAACCCCTGAGGCATGCGATTGAACTCAAAGAACCCCACAGGGGTGATGAAGGCTGTTTTCTCCCGATCTTCAGGGTGCATGGGGATCTGATAATACCCACTCTTTAAGTCCATCACACTGAACCACTTCGCCCCTGACAGACTCTGTAGGGCATCTTCGATTCGAGGAGTGGTATACTGGTCTGGGATGGTTCTTCTGTTCAGCGTTCGGTAGTCGATACAAAGCCTCAAAGATCCATTTTTCTTCCGGACTACCACTATCGGGGAAGCATACGGGCTCCTGGATTCTCGGATAATCCCGATCTTTTTGAGCTCTGCCAGCTGTTGACGTAGATCTTCTAAGTCACCTAAGGGGACTCGCCGGACTCTCTCCCTGAAAGGCTTGTCCTCACTCAGGCGGATCTTATGAGTAGCGCTCCTGGCACATCCCACGTCAAACTCGTCCTTAGAGAATATTTCCCTACATCGAGCAAGTTGTGCCTTGGCCCTCTTCACCCATTCCGGCGGGAGGGCAGCGTTTCCAGAGCAAAGCTCCTCTATAACCGCTTCACCCTGTTCCTTTTCTTTGAAATCAATGGGGGCAACTGGGGTAGCCGGGTTGACTTGGCCCAGGAGCACTCTGGCCGGTACCTTCACTGGTGTAATAGAGGTGTTTCTGACACTCACTAAAACCCTTCCACGGTTTTCCTGTAACACCTTCAAAGGGATCACCTCAGGGATCACTTCTATCCCTCTCTGTCTCTCCTTTTGACCTGATTCAAAGATAATGAAGGGACCCGGCTGTTGCCATGTGAGTTTAACAGAAGCCTTAAAACAGGCCACCTCTCCTGGCTGTAAGACCTTTTCTGCTCTATCCAGCTTCCAGAGTCGTCCAACTCCTTCTGCGGGGGTCTCTTGCTCCAACACTAATCGTTGGTAGGCCTGCCGTAGCATGGGATGGATCCTTGGCGCCTGAGCATCTTGTCCCTGGACCAGTTGTATCAGAAGGCGCCTTACCAGGTCAGTGTTTGTTCCTACGATGAGAGAGCTTTTGTTGGCCCCTGGTGGACGAGGACAGACCACCGCTAAGGTGTCGAAGGTTTCCGCTTCACCAGCCACTGATGGATCAAAGGTCAACTTGATTGGCAGATACCCGTCATAGGGAAAACTTTGGGTCCCAATACCCCATATCTCCAGATCTTCCAACTTCTGCAAAGGTAGATGGGTAAGATATTTATCATAGAAGTCTCTATACAAAAGAGTCACCTGGGCCCCTGTGTCAAGGAGGGCTCTTGTGTAAATTCCTTCCACCTGAACCGAGACCACTGGGGAGGGCCCGACCAAGTTAGTTGGGAATTCTCTTGATGTAGCCTGGTTGTCTGATTCAGTTCTCTGTACCCTGGCCCTCTTCTCCTTTTTCTTCCTTGATCTGGGCCCCCGCTGAACCCGGTGTGCATTGACTTTCCTTCCCTCAGTAACCCGGAGTCTAGAACTGGGGGTATTATATTTGGGTCTGACCCCCTGACTCAGTTTCCCTGATCCTGCACCACTTCTGGAGTCCCTTAAGACTGGCGGACACCCGGTTGACTCCTTCACCGGTGTCCTCTGAAGTTTCCCGCTGGCTCGCGAGGTTTCGCGGCAGCATTTCCTGAGCTGGGACATACCCTTCTAACATGCCCAACTCCCCCGCAGTTGAAACAAGTTAACAATCTTGCAGGCCGTGGCTCTGGATCTGTGCTGAGACTAACAGGTTCATCTGGCCTCTCCGATATACTCCCCTTGGGTAGAGTGGATACCTGACCAGTCAGGATGGACACCATTTCTATCAACTGAGACACTTGGGTCTTTAGGAGTTCAACTTGAGAGTCACCCTCTTCCACACTTATCACTCCAACCCGGGCAGTTGAGTCAAACTGCCGACTTTTCTTCTTGTTGTCCAACATAACCTCTTCCTCTCTGACCATTCGAATCAGATCGGGGTATTCTAGAATGCCGCCATCTCGACGAGTTCGTAACAGTATGGCAATGGGATCTAAAGGTTGAGCCCCTTTCAGAACCTGTCGTGCACGAGTCTCATCTATTTTCCGGTGGTCTATTCCTTTCTTTAACAGAATCTGGTGGATAATCCTATCCAGACGTTTAATGAATTCGGACAACTTCTCCCCCTCTTCTTGATAACAGTGGTCCAACTGGTAGAGAAGTTCAGCCGCGTTCTCCTTCCGACCAAACACATCTTGCAGAATGTCCAAATAATCCTGTGCAGTGCAGTTCTTCTTGCTAAGCTTTAGATTACGTACAGCCTCTAATGCAGGTCCCCTTAAACTCTCTGTGATTCTCTGCTTCTTGTGCTGTTCTGGTACCTCCCATTCCTCCAAAGCCTGAGTGGCGGTATCTAACCACTCTTCGAACCCATCTTCTGCTGAAGGCACAGGCTGTTTCCCAGAGAATGTCCGGAGCTTCCTATATCCAGTCATCAAATAGCTCGAGGAGTCCCTACTACATTTTGCCACAATCTCCCCAAGAACAGCACACAGTTCTGAGCTAAAAGTCGACAAAGGTGATGACTCAGGATGCCCTTCTTGGACACCTTTTTCTTGGCTGGATACCCCAGGGGTGGTGGATGAGGGACCCGCAATAGGAACTCCTGGATGTATCAGGAAAAGTTCTGTTTGGTCAGTAGTTTTTACACTGTTTCCGTTGAAATAATCAGGGACCCCCTTCCTCCACTCACACAGTGCATACGTGTGTGGGACAGTGGTGTCAGTTTTCATGTCAATCACCCAAAATTTCCTGTCTGTGGATAGTGCCCTCAAAACAGGGAGGAGCTTTTCTTCAGTCCAGGCTTCTCCCTTGATTTCAACCACCAGGCCATTTTCCACTATGACATTCTCTTCCTTGCACCACTCAGCAGCAGCGACAGGATCCATTTCTGCGTGGGAGGGGATTCTATGGCTGAGAGGGTTGTATTGCAGGACTGTAGAAATCCCGGACGAGCCCCCACGTGTAGCACCACCCCCGCAGGAGCTGCTGATTATATTATTGGGTCTACACCCTGCCTAACAACCCAATCAAATTGGCTCGATCCCTCCTCAGGCACAACTGACCCAGAATAGGACTGGACTATCAAATAGATACACAGGTTGGAATACAATACTTCACTATGCAACAATACCTTGTTACCTTCTTGAATAGTAGTCCTTCTGGGTGACACAATGGAACAACGCACAAGATTGTAATTAACCAAACTTAGTTTACTATGTATCAAATTGAATAGGGGAGATACAATACAATACAATACAAGTCCATAAAAGGTTATTTAAAACAGCTTTAAAAAGGTAAAAGAATACCCCCACACTCCTCCTGCATTAAGGCTAGACACAGTACCAGGTAGGTGGGCCTATCTGAGTCCCTCCCCCAGAGTTCTCTTCTTTCTTGTTGATCTTCGCTAGCAAGGTTATTGAATAGAGCTCATTTGTAATCCAGATTAGGAATAAAGATCAAGAGAGAAAAAACAACGAGCTGTTAGTTGTCACCGCAGGGTGTCTGCGTAACTGAGCAATAACTTCTGCGAGAGAGATAAGCCTCTGGCGACTCCTTTACAGACCTTATTGTTTGTCTATGAGTCTCCTGAGAGAGTATGGTGATAAACCCCGGGGTTTTATCACCTCCTGCTGCGCTACCGCTATCTGTAGATAAAACTGTCTCTTCAGCAGATAAAGTCAGTTATTGGGCATGTGCCCTCTCACCAACAGAAGTTTCTCCTTCGCGCGCTTCCACTGCGGTCTCAGTCCTTTGGCTATATGCCAGCCGCGCGGGGTCCTTCTGGCGGATGACTTCCGGTCTCGGCAAACAGCAGTATGACCTCCAGGAATGTGCCTCGTGCTTGAGATGGGACGGTTCCACGTCGTCCCTCCAGGCTAAAAGGCTCTGGCCCAATATCCAGTGTCAGTCCTTCACTCTTGCTCGCTGGTTCCTCAGAGTCCAGCGCAGAAAGGCCCCCCCCCTTCGCGCGCTTCTCTCTTCCTTTAAATAACCTCCCCCATAGTGCCGTGCGGTGCAGCCGTGCACCCTGGATCTTGCAAAGCAGCCTGGGAGATGTAGTTTCTTCATCTTGTGAAAAGGAAGTCACAGCCCGGGAAATTCCATGCAGCTACCACTAGAGGGAGCCTAGTTCCTGGATCTTGCAAAGCAGCCTGGGAGATGTAGTTTCTTCATCTTGTGAAAAGGAAGTCACAGCCCGGGAAATTCCATGCAGCTACCACTAGAGGGAGCCTAGTTCCTTCCCACATATCAAACAGTGTCTTTAGGCATGTTTAACCCCGCTACACGTACATTGCGTGATGTGAGTCTCTTGAGGTTCATCGGTGGTTCTGGTCTTGACCTTCCTTCAACAGGAACAGAAATTGGCCTTGAGTACCATCAAGGGCGAGGTGTCCGCCTTGGCGGTCTTCTTCCAATGACCTTTTTGCCACACACTCCCTTGTGCATACCTTTCTTAAGAGTGTCCAACATTGGTTCCTCCAGTGCGGGCCCCGTTGCCGCCTTGGGATCTCAATTTGGTACCTTTTTGATGCTCCACCAGCCTCCCTTTGACAATCTTCAGATTCCCCTGCTTACGCTGTCCCAAAAGGTGGCCTTTTAGTGGCTATCACCTCTGCATGCAGGGTGTCGGAACTGGGGGCGTTTATCCTGTCCACCTTACCTAATGATTCACAGGGATAAGGTGGTTCTTTGCCCCTGTATGTCGTTCCTTCCAAAGGTTGTATCTGTTTTTTTCATTTGAATGAAGACATTGTGTTGCCTTCCCTGTGTCCTGGTCCTAAACATCCGAAGGAAATTGCCTTGCATACAATAGAGGTGGTCAGGGCAATTGGGGTAGACCTGGCAGCTACAGAGTCTTTCATAAAGTCAGACTCTCTTTGTCTCATGGATGGACCTCGTAAAGAGTTGTCCGCTTCCTCTGCGACCATTTCCAGATGGATCAGACAGATGGTGATTCAGGCCTATTCTATCAGGAGTTAGGTTCCTCCTTTCCCTGTCAAGGCGCACTCTTCTAGGGCGCTTATTGCCTCCTGGGCTTTCTGTCATCAGGCTTCAGTGACGCAGGTTTGCAAGGCGGCCACCTTGCACTTTCACAAAGTTCTATAAAGTGGATGCGTGGGCATCAGCCGATGCTTCTTTTGGCCGCAAGATTTTGCAGGCTGCTGTTTAAGAGGACCTGATCCTCTTTGAGGGTGTATTGTTGTTTTTTTTCCAGGTGGGCTCCAGTTGGTTTGGTTAAGCTCTTGTTTACCTGGTTGGCTATAGTTTAGCCTTCGGGAATTTATTTTTCGCTGTTTCCACCCTTCATGTTTTACACTGCTTTGGGACGTCCCAATGCTTACAAATATCAGTAGCTGTGTTCGTCAGTGAAGGAAAGAGAAAATGGGATGTTCTTTGATGGACACTGCACGCACTCCTCTATGGAGTTGTAATTCTCATGACACTGCTTGTAACTAAACTGAGTGCGTATAGCGCAGAGAGGGAGTATACACCCTGGGACTGCCCATGGGCGTAGCCACTTTTTTTTCTGCCTAGTGTCCTACTCCTGTAGGGGGTAGTATAACCCAATGGTTAAGAATATCAGGAGCTGTGTCCATCAATGAAAATCAGAGAAATGGATTTTACGGTAAGTCAAAAATCCAATTTTTTTTTTTTTTTTTTAAATAAAGGGGAACTAACCCTTTAATGTTTATCTGCGTTTTTGATACGGGAGAGCAGCTGATATGCAAATTAGCTGCCCTCTTTAATCAAGTGTCAGTAATATTTGTCTTTCTGTCCTGCTTACATGGAAAATTGTGATGGTTTTGTCTCAACTTTATTATTTTTAGATACTTAAAACTGTTTCATAACTATGTTTTACAAAACCATGCATGACAAAGGATTCCCAGATCCCTGTCTAAGTAGACAGCACAGCAGAAGAAATCTTTCTTATGGCACAAAGCTGTCTGAATAGGGATGAATTATTTAGTTTTGTGTATGTAAGTTTCAGCTTGAGCTACCAAGATCTGTGAACATGCTTTTTTTTAGGGCAGACTGCTAAGCAGTCTTTGAAAGGCACATGAAAATAGGACACTTGCTGCCCAAAATAAAAAAAATATTTAAATGCAATATTTTATATTTTCATATTTTAAAAAGGGAAAAAAAATCACTGTATTTATGACTATGTTAGACAGAGAAAATATAAACTAAACTACTGCACCACCTTTATTGTCCGTGTAAGCCATGTTGTGCCATACCTGATCCTGGCAGACTGCAATGCTGGGCACCTGCCAGTAGATCATTGACACACTTTTTAGGAAAGTAAAATTTGCATATTGAAGCCACCATTTCTTGGAACTCCTGGGAGTTCTGTAGCAAAAAAAGGTAAATTTAGAATATGCAGTGGGGTTGATTTACTAAAGGGAAATGGACTGTGCACTTTGCCCTTTGAAAGCGCAGTTGCTCCAGAGCTTAGAAAATTAGGTAAGGCTTTACTTCACAAAGAGTACCCAATCGTGTGCGGAGGAAAAAAAAAAAGAAAGAAAACAGAATTTTTGCTTGCATGTGATTGGATGATGGAAGTCAGCAGAGTTTCTGCTTATTTGCTAAGCACTGGAGCAACTGCATTTGCAGAGTGCAACTATATTTTGCAAAGTGCACAGTCGTTTACTCTTTTTAGTAAATCAACCCCTATGTCTTTTAGTTTTAGGGTGGAGAGATATTAGAACACCTTTTAGGTTTTTATTGCTTTTTCTGTCACCATTTGGGGACCTGCTCTATTTGTCCTGGTGACCATTAGCACTTAAAGTGAGATGAAGTCAAAAATTTTGAGTGGTCACCAGAACAGGAAGAGAGCAGAACTCTTACAATGGAGACACTAGTTCTGGTCACCCTGGTGACTACCATGGATTTCCTCTTGCTTCTTCTTGTGACTATGGGACAGGAAGTGAAGAAAAATCTCCCCAATGTGACACAGATGGGGAAAATGGAACCTGACCTTTTAAGAACACGATAGAACAGGGGGGATCACTGTACTTATATTGCATAGTTAGTACAGCTGCTCCCCTGAGCTGTTAGGTTTTTTTTTTTTTTTTTTTAGTTCAGCACTAGTGTGTTATGAGGCTTTAGGGGAAGAGTTGTGCCAACAAGATCTACATTCCTAGCTGTATAATCTTAGTTGTCTTTGTCTGATCTAATATCTTCTCCTTTTTTTTTGTCCAGTGTTGAAGGAAAGCGTTACTTCGAATGTACTCCAAAGTATGGCGCTTTTGTCAAACCACAGTTTGTGGTTGTTGGGGACTTTCCAGAAGAGGATTATGGTCTTGATGATGAAATGTGAAAGCTTTGTGCGATTTCCTACCTTGGTGCCTCCTTGAAATTCGATCTACAACCTTTTTCACATGCGTGTTTCATTCAGTGTATTAATATTGTGAGGAAAGTAATATTTTTTATTTGTATGCATTCATCAATGATCTCGTGCCCTTGCTCAGATGACTCAATGCTGCAGATTTGGAGACCCTGGCATCAATTAATGTCATTGATGATAAAGAGGCGATTTCAAGGAACAAATCAGACTTTGCCTAAATGGCTGTATCCATACAGACTGAATAGTATTTAAAGGGAGACAAGCATGTGTGATCATAACATATTAAACTTAAACTAGCTTCTTCTACATTTCTGCACTATTCTGGTAATTTGAACAGAGCTGTTAGACTAATTATTTTTTAAACATGGATTTGCAGAAACGCAGAGCCATTATTGGTGAAAATAGTAATCCTTCTTTGGACATGGACATTGCTAGCATTTTATGAGATCTTCCTCTAATTTTTCTTTCCCTACATTTTGTACTGATCCCAGTGCAGGTAAAATGTTGCCCAGACATGATCAGTTAATCAAACTGCTCTTTGTTTCCAGTGTACAAAACGATCAAACATACCCACTCCCACTGTTGGTTCTCCTATGTTTGGAACTTTATTGAATTAAAGGGGGTGTTGCCAGTCATATATTTACCTGCCATGCCTGACCTGATATTTCCAAGCAATATCAGTTATAGCTAGCAACAGTTGGGTGGGTAACTACCTTAAAGTGGTTCTAAAGTCATAACATTTTCTTTCCTTCATGAAATGCGTTCCCTCACTCTATCCAATGTTGTGCCAGTCTGCAGCAGTCCTCTCCTTTCTCCCAGCTCTCACAGGACACAGTAGTGGGAGCCATTGGCTTCTGCTGTTGTCAATCAGATCCTGTGAGCAGAGAGTGGTGAGTCGGTCTGAGCCAAGCTGTGGGAGTCTTTGGATGCAGCTCGGGAGCGAGCTTGCGGGTGTACCCCCCCCTCCCCCCATAGCTCACAGCTTCCTCTGGGGGCACACTAAGAAGAGGAGGAGCGCCGGTGGGGGGACCCCAGGAGAGGAGGCAAGGGGCTACTTTGTGCAATGCCATTGCACAGAGCAGGTAGGTATAATATTTTGGGTAAAAAAAAAAAACAAAAAAAATTATACTTTAGAACCACTTTAAGTAATATTGGCCAAACTGGGGGGAAAAAAAATCTGTTGGTCATCAGAATTAACATGGAGAAATCTTTCTCATTCTCTGGGTAAAATTGTCTAGGCACTCTGTTAAATAATCTATAGTAAAATCTTAGTTATGCTAGTATACAGAAGACTATAGAGTAATGGATAAGGTCACCTTTTGACAAGAAATAATAAATGCGCATATGTTTTGCAGGTAAAAAAACAATTATTTTTTGTTTTAGGAGCCAGTAAATCATTGCACCAGCCATCAGCGGATCGCTGTGATAGTTCATTGAAAACTACAAGCCGACAGCTGCAAAGGCTGCCAGCACTTGTAGTTTTTAATTCACAGAGGACTTTAAATGAGTGACACGGCTGGGTGGGCAGAGCCGCACGGCCGCGTCTTTTTTGAATTGTGGAAGCAGACCCTGGAAGAAGATCCCCGGTCTGCTGTCACGGGGGCGTGGGAGGGCTGGTGCATTCATAACATGTTGCACCCTTAATATGGGTGTAACAGGTTATGAAAGGTGAACTTACCCTTTAATAGACTGCAACCGGTAGTGCTAGTTACACAGTAGCATGTGGCTGTAAATAATATAAAAAAAGATGCACTGTGCAATTAATCACAGTTATATGCTATTATGTTGCTTATGCCATAGAGAGACCACAGTTGCACCAGTTAGTAATGAATCCCTAATTTTCCATGATTAATATTAGGAGCAAGATAAAGCTACAGTGTGCCCTCAGATTCATGCAAGACCCTGATATTCTTCAGTGTGGAGAATGCCTGTGTCACACATGCCCCATTCTTGTATAAAATGAAAACGACTATCCAAGGGGCATGCTAAAATGCATTGCATTATACACTGTAAATGTAGAGTGTTTGTTAAAGCTAATCAAATGTTTGTGCAGCTTTTATGGATGCACTTCTACAGCACTACATTCTAGAATATCCTGCAAATTGGTTGTCTATTATACAAGTTCTTAGCATAGGTTGTGTCATTCAAAAGCTTGCTGGGGATCTGTTAACAAGTGCAGAGGTTTACACAATTCTTGGTGTATAGAAGTTTACATGTATTATCTTACATTGTACATTGTTGATACTTTGCATTTTGTGATTAAATGTATAGTGTGTGTGAACTCACTTCTGCGCTGCTAATTCAAAGAGGAGCATTAAAAAAAAAAAAAAAATCAGTGATAACTAGTACTGCTACTGATGCTATCCAGGAAACACTGCAAGCATGCTATAAATATGTCTTAAAAGGACAACGGCAACCTTCTTTTAAGAATCAATATTTGCAATGAGCCTAGCACACTTATTCATTCAGTGATATAAATACGTTATTTCTACCTAACCTAATTCTGTTACTGAAATCAACCAAAATGGTGGCCACTTAAGTCGTCACTTAATGACCATCCAAGGTCCTACGGAGCAAGTCCCAACATTCAGTGCAATTGAGTAAACTCTGCTAACCAATCAGCAGGTGGGTGGAATAAACCGCGGAGGAGCTGACTGGTTGAAACTTAAATATTAGCAACATTTTTCATATTTACTGGCTCAATTTCATTCATGGGGACATTGGTAATTAGAAAAATTAGAGAGTAATTCTCCCTAATGGAGACAAACGGTAATTGTAAACCCCAGGAGGTAGAAGAAAGGTGTGGGGGTGCTTTCAGTCAGGTCTTAAGTAGTGTCAAGGAAATTATTCTACTTAATGCAGTTCTCCCTGGACTGGTGGCCAAACGTAAGCTCTAGGCTTGAGTAAGGGCAGGGTGTACTTAACTGGCATCTAGAGTAATCCTAATAATTACTCCCTCAGAATCCCTTCAATTTTATTATTTTTATTTTATTATACTAAACAGTGCCAACACCTGAGAAAGTAGGACCCTCTGAACCTACAAAATGCATTGGCTTTTATTATATAGGAGTCTGAATAAAACTGAAGCTGGACTTTATACTGTATGTTCTGCTTTTGGAGTATTCCTCTGTGCATGCACAACAATAAAACCTGACCGTGGTTCTAACCCCTCACCACTCTAAAGTATAATAAAGGCATTCATTTTATATGTATAAAGCAGAACTTTAATCTCCCAGTCAACATAAACTATTTCTAATACTTCTACTACTAGCATTAATAAATAGGAAGGTGTGTGTGTATGTGTATATATATATATATATATATATATATATACACACACACACACACACATATATATACAGTGCCTTGCGAAAGTATTCGGCCCCCTTGAACTTTGTGACCTTTTGCCACATTTCAGGCTTCAAACAAAGATATAAAACTATAATTTTATGTGAAGAATCAACTAGTGGGACACAATCATGAAGTGGAGCGAAATTTATTGGATATTTCAAACTTTTTTAACAAATAAAAAAACTGAAAAATTGTGCGTGCAAAATTATTCAGCCCCATTAAGTTAATACTTTGTAGCGCCATCTTTTGCTGTGATTACAGCTGTAAGTTGCTTGGGGTATGTCTCTATCAGTTTTGCACATCGAGAGACTGAACTTTTTGCCTATTCCTCCTTGCAAAACAGCTCGAGCCCAGTGAGGTTGGATGGAGAGCGTTTGTGAACAGCAGTTTTCAGTTCTTTCCACAGATTCTCGATTGGATTCAGGTCTGGACTTTGACTTGGCCATTCTAACACCTGGATATGTTTTATTTGTGAACCATTCTATTGTAGATTTTGCTTTTATGTTTTAGATCATTGTCTTGTTGGAAGACAAATCTCCATCCCAGTCTCAGGTCTTTTGCAGACTCCATCAGGTTTTCTTCCAGAATGGTCCTGTATTTGGCTCCATCCATCTTCCCTGTCCCTGCTGAAGAAAAGCAGGCCCAAACCATGATGCTGCCACCAACATGTTGACAGTGGGGATGGTGTGTTCAGGGTGATGAGCTGTGTTGCTTTTACGCCAAACATAACGTTTTGCATTGTTGCCAAAAAGTTCGATTTTGGTTTCATCTGACCAGAGCACCTTCTTCCACATGTTTGGTGTGTCTCCCAGGTGGCTTGTGGCAAACTTTAAACGACACTTTTTATGGATATCTTTAAGAAATGGCTTTCTTCTTGCCACTCTTCCATAAAGGCCAGATTTGTGCAGTATATGACTGATTGTTGTCCTATGGACAGAGTCTCCCACCTCAGCTGTAGATCTCTGCAGTTCATCCAGAGTGATCATGGGCCTCTTGGCTGCATCGCTGATCAGTCTTCTCCTTGTATGAGCTGAAAGTTTAGGACGGCCAGGTCTTCGTAGATTTGCAGTGGTCTGATACTCCTTCCATTTCAATATTATCGCTTGCACAGTGCTCCTTGGGATGTTTAAAGCTTCGGAAATCTTTTTGTATCCAAATCCGGCTTTAAACTTCTCCACAACAGTATCTCGGACCTGCCTGGTGTGTTCCTTGTTCTTCATGATGCTCTCTGTGCTTTAAACCGACCTCTGAGACTATCACAGTGCAGATGCATTTATACAGAGACTTGATTACACACAGATGGATTCTATTTATCATCATTAGTAATTTAGGTCCACATTGGATCATTCAGAGATCCTCACTGAACTTTTGGAGAGAGTTTGCTGCACTGAAAGTAAAGGGGCTGAATAATTTTGCACGCCCAATTTTTCAGTTTTTTATTTAACAAAGTTTGAAATATCCAATAAATTTCATTCCACTTCATGATTGTGTCCCACATGTTGTTGATTCTTCACAAAAAATTACAGTTTTATATCTTTATGTTTGAAGCCTGAAATGTGGCAAAAGGTCACAAAGTTCAAGGGGGCCGAATGCTTTTGCAAGGCACTGTATATATCATTTGTCGAACTGTCATACATTTTAGGAGTCTTCATGGGCTTTTTTTTTTTTCATTTGGAGCTGAGGTTTTCTCAGCTAACCTCACCCTACTGCCTACATGCCTGAGCTAAGGGCAGATGGATCCCAGGCAGTAAATGCTACAGGGGGCGGTTGCATGTCAAAGTGATTTATCTTTCGTTCATTGACGGACACAGCTCTCCATTACTCAGAACCACGGGGTGATATTGCTCCCTACGGGAGTAGGACACTAGGCAGAAAAAAGACTTGGCTATGCCTATGGGCAGTCCTAGGTGGTATACTCCACCCCCCCCCCCCCCATCTGCTATAGGCCTTCAGTTTTTTTTTTTTTGTCTCTCAAGGTTTACTGACAAGGGTTTAAAACCTTTCAATGCCTCCTCAGGAGGTTCCAAGTGGCTTTGATCTGGCAAACCGAGATGTGGATTCTTTAGACCTGCAGACAAGGCTCCTTCAGCATGAAGGTGCAGCTTCACCCGTGCCTGGGATGGGGGGATATCTTCGCTGGTTTCTGGGCCCATGGACCTCCTTGGTAAATGACAAATAGGTCCACAAAGTGGTACTGTCCAGTTACAAGATAATTTTGTTCTTTCCTTACAATGTGTGTCTGTCCCCGGACTGATTGCAAGCTCTCTTTGGGGGTGGCGCAAGACTTGTTGCTTCAGGGTGTGATTGTCTCGGTATAGGTATGGGAACGGTTTCAGGGTTTTTATTCAAACCTGTTCACGGTCCCAAACAAGGAGGGCAAGGTATGTTTGAGTCTGGACTTCAAGGGCCTGAACGGCTTTGTTGCCGGGTACAGAAGTTCCATTCGCACGGTGGTGGCATCCCTTCATCAGGGGGACTTTGTTGCTTCTATCAACATCAAGGATGCTTACCTGCATATTTCAATATAAGCCCGACACCAGCGCTTCCTCCTTTTAGTTGTGGGAGTAGGGCAATATCAGTTTGTGGCGTTACCCTTTGGCCTCGCCTTGGGTCTTCATAAAAGTGTTAGCCCCAGTTCTGGCGTTGCTACGTCAGCGGAGGATTGAATTACTGGGCTAACAGGACGACCTCCCCTTGCTAGCAAAGTCCTCTGCTACCCTGATGGACAACATAGAGATCACTATGTTTGTGGGTTGGTACCTCAAGCCAAGGTTTATGTAGGTGGGGACTTTTTAGGCAAGTAATTGTATTAATACAGTTTTTAAAGATAAATCAGAATTTTAATATAGTATACGTGTGATACATATACACAGTGTACAACAATATGTTGTGATGGGTTAGAGACCCTTGTGAAGGAGGTGTCAATAGTAGGACATAGAGATCACTATAGACCCTGAAAGAGTTTGGTTGGTTTCTAAATTACCAGAAGTCTGCTCTGATTCCATCCAGAAAATTGGATTATCTGGGTCTGAGTCTGGATTCAGCTCTAGCCAGAGTGTTCCTTCCTCTGGACAAACTCCAGAAGTTGCATGCTGCGATTCATCTCCTGCCGTCCAGCAGATGGTCCACCCTCCTGGATTTGCATGCGGGTGCTGGGCCTGATGGTATCTACCTTTTTTTTGAGGCGGTTCCGTTTGCACAGTTCCATACGAGGTCCCTTCAAAGGGAGACCCTGGTAAAATGGGACAAGTTTCCGAGGTCTCTGGACAATCAGATTTGGGTGAGCTGGGAAACCAGGGGGTCCCTGGTCTGGTGGCTTCACTGTCTGGCTCTTCGGCAGGGCAAATCTTTCCTCCCCTTGTATTAGGCAGTGGTCACCACGGATGCTAGTCTGTCCAAGTGGGGAGGTGTCCTGGGACTGAACTCCACTGAGGGTTGCTGGATGCTGGAAGAGTCCAGACTACTGATCAAGGTCTTGGAACCCAGTACGGATCCAGTCAGACAATGCCACGGCAGTGGCCAATGTCAATCACCAACGTGGAACAAAGTGTGTTGGCAGCCCTGGAAGTAGCCGGCATCCTCCGGTGGGCAGAGCACTTTGTTCCGGCCCTCTCCGCCGTACACATTCCAGGAGTGGAAAACTGGCTGGCAGGCGGACTATCTGTCAGCAGGCATTGGACCAAGGGGAGTATACACATATGATGTTAGCGCTTTAAGGTATATACACAGATATTTCAAAAGCAAAGAAATGCAATAAAGGACATAAATGACGATCATGTATAAAAATAATAGATAAAGGGGCAATGTTAATGTCCATAAGCATTGAAAGGGGGGCATGAGTGGGGGACATAGGTAAAGGAACGTGTACAAAGTCCATATATATGGTTCATAAACGTTCCAGGAGGATGATCTGCTGCAAAGGGTAATCTCTCCAGGAGAGTGAAGCCAACTCTGGATAGTAGATAAAAGAGGAGAGGAGAGCGCCTCTGAGTGCAATGATATTTAATAGGAACAGGTAAAAACAGTAGTAACTTACATTAAATAAGGAACAAGGCATGTTTGATGAAGTCTAATGTGGCGGTGTAGATCCACACCGAGACCACGGAGCCCAGGATGGTCACCGCAGACAGTTGTGGAGCCTGCATTCAGCAGTCTCCCTGGTGGGCGGCGGAGGCCACGTGGTGATGGCGCGTGAAGTCAGAAGAAGGGTGGAAGGGTACACACTGCGCGTTTCGGAGCATGGGCGGGGGGCACGCGCGCTCCTTTTTCAAGTGTCCACTTGAAAAAGGTGCGCGGATGCCCGCTGTGGCCATCGGGCATGCTCCAAAATGCGTAGTGTGTACCCTTCCGCCCATCTCCTGACGTCACACGCCATCACCTCGCGGCCGGGAGACTGCTTTAGGCCGGCTCCACAACTGTCTGCCGTGACCATCCTGGGCTCCGCGGTCTCAGTGTGGATCTACACTGCCACATTGGACGTCATCATACATGCCTTGTTCCTTACTTTAATGTGAGTTACTACTGTTTTTACCTGTCCCTTTTTAAATATCATTGCACTCAGAGGTGCTCTCCTCTCCTCTTTATGGACCAAGGGGAGTGGTCGCTTCACCCGGACACAGAAAGGTCCTGAGGTTTGTGGCAATGTCACAGGATCCCCTGGTGGATGCCACAGACGTTTTAGTGGCCCCATGGGGTCAGTGTCGTCTAATCTACGCCTTTCCTCCTCTCAAACTTTGCCACAGCTTTTGCGCAGGATCGAGGCTGAAGGGATTCTGGTCATTCTAGTGGCCCTGGACTGGCTTCGTCGGTCTTTGGAAGCCGACCTGGTGCGACTGGTCGCTGACGTCCCTTGGAGGCTACCTCTCAGGAAGGATTTTCTGGCCCAAGGGCTGATTGTCCATCATGCTTTACAGTCGCTGGCTTTGACAGCCTGGCTGTTGAAAGCCAGGTGTACAAGGATAGAGGTTTGCCTGGGTCGGTGATTCCGACTCTGCTGAAAGCTAGGAAGTCTATCTCCTAGGAAGATCTACCATCGTACGTGGAAAGCTTATTTTTCGAAGTGTCGATTGGAGTTCACCTTCGTTCTTTTTTGGTGGCTCAGAGCAGAAATTGGTCTTGAGTACCATCATGGGCCAGGCGTCAGCCTTCTCACAGTGACCCCTGTCCACGCACTCCCTGGTGCGTACTTTTATTCAAGGGGTTCGACATTGGATTCCACCGATGCGGTCTCCTCTACCGCTGTGGGATCTGAACTTGTGCTTTCAGTTCTCCAGAAGCCTCCCATTGAGAATATTCGGGAGATGCCCCTGCTTACACTGTCCCAGAAGGTGGCCTTTTTGGTGGCTATCACCTCTCCTCGCAGGGTGGGAGCTGGCGCTGTTACCTTGTCGTACTCCCTATCTGGGGGTCCACAAAGATAAGGTGATTCCTTGCCCATGTCCGTCGTTCCTTACAAAAGTAGTCTCTGATTTGCATTTGAATGAAGACATTGTGTTGCCTTCCCTTTGTCCCAGGCCCAAACATGCAAAGGAATTTGCTTTGCATGCCTTGGATGTGGTTCGGGCGATTTGGGTGTAGTTGGCAGCCACAGAGTCTTTTTAGAAGTCAGACTCAGTTTGTGATCACGAAGGGGCCAAGAAAAGGGCTGTCGGCCTTTTCTGCGACCATTTCCAGATGGATCAGACAGACGATGACTTAGGCCTATTCTATCAGGGGTCAGGCTCCTCCTCTCCCTGTAACGGCGCACTTTACTCGGGCGCTTAGTGCTTCTTGGGCCTTCCGTCATCCGGCGTCAGTGGAGCAGGTTTTCAAGGCGGCCACGTCGTCGTCGGTGCGCGCTTTCACTAAATTCTACTAAATTAATGTGTTGGCATCTGCAGATGCTTTCTTTGGCCGTTAAGTTTGGCAGGCTGCTGTTTAGAGGGATTGTTCCCTCTTTTAGGGGTGTATTGTTTAGATTGGGCTCTAATTGTTCTTTTTGTTGAGCTCCTGTTTACCTGGTTAGCTGTTGTATTTAGCCTTGGGATTTTTTGTTCTCCCACCCCTCCTGTTTGGCACTGCTTGGGGATGTCCCTGTGGTTCTGAATAATGGAGAGCTGTGTCCGTCAATGAACTCAGAGAAAATGGGATTTTTGACTTACCGTAAAATCCATTTCTCTGAGTTCTCTGTGATGGACACAGCACCCACTCTGCTATGGAGTTGTAATACTTCTGACACTGCTTGTTACTAAACTGAAGGCCTATAGCCTTTTGGGGAGGGAGTAACCCCTAGGACTTGTGTAAGTGAGTAATCTAAAAGAATAGGCTACCTATAGCGCTTGCTCTAAAAAATCATATAATAAACAGTGCATAAATATTTCCAATAAATATATATAAAATCAAGTGGATGTGTGTAAAAGTAATTGTTTAGCAGCTGCTATAGTAAAAATAGGTTAGAAAATGAGTAGTCTAAAGGATAGGCTACCTATAGCGCTTGCTCTAAATACATTTGATTGTGAACACAAATATTAAATTGCATATGGGAAAATAGTCCAGTAAACAAAAAAAATCTTCAGTGAAAATAATCGCCAAATGAAAGTTCCAAAGGAGAAAATGTGCAAACAATTCTGTATAAACGGTGGTTCAGTGCAATTTACTTCTTAAATAAAGTTCAGGTGCCGAGTGCAGTAATAAATCCAAGTGATAGTGGTAGAATTCAATCACTCACCAGATGTTGTGGGTCCTGTGTGCCTTATAGCACCAGGACCTATTCAGACTTGTATAGCCCCCTGGGCTCAAGAGCGATCTTTCTAGCTTGCTTCATTGTGGGTAGAGTGATGGGGTCCCCCTCCGTCTCCTCTCCCTTCACCAAGCCAGGGTATATGCAAAAAATGAAGCTCCAGATAGTGTATTATCTTTTAAACTCTTTATTCCCAACTGGGCAAAAAAAACCCCTAGGACTGCCTATAGGCATAGCCAAGTCTTTTTTTTTTTTTTCTTAGGATTTCTCTTTCATTCATTGATGGACACAGCTCCTGATTCTTCTTAACCATTGTGTTATACTGCCCCCTACAGGTGTAGGACACTAGGCAGGAAGCTTGACTATGGGCAGTCCCAGGGGGTATGCACCCACTCTCCGCTATAGGCACTCAGATTTTTTGTGCCTAGTTAGAAGTAAGGACCTAGTTCCTTGCTTGGATCTCTGGTCCTGGCAATTTTTTTCTTTTTAAATTGAATTTTTTCCTATCCTTGTTACTGTGTTCCTGTGAGAATCTACAATCAATTGCCAGACTGGGCGATGTATTAGATAATTTAGATCCAGAAGGTCCCCCCAGTCTGGCCAGCAAGCACGTGCAGACTGTAGCTCTGCGCTAAATTGGCCACGACATAGCCTCCCTGGACAGGGGCTGCCCTGCGAGTTCAACGTCTTGCGAGGACGCATACGACCTGGCCTCGGCCTGAGTCGCAGCATTTCTCCTGGCCGACAGCACCCACATTACAATGGAGCAGTGGTCTGTCCAGAGTGGTGCTCACCCTGTTCCTGGTATGGTAAGTAGCTGTCCTCCGCATTACTCCTGGAGGGCTTTGGGGTGGATGTAGGCCCCTCCCTTCTTCCGCAGGCTATCAAGGGCAAGGAGCCCCGTCGTAGACGTGGGCCATTCTCCTTGGCTCATAAAAGGTTTTTTCGTCCCTCAGGGTCTCAAGACAAGGGATCAAAAGTCGGGGCCTCCGCCGGAGGTTCCAAGAGGACCTGGTCTGGCAAGCCATGAGCGGGCTCTTCCAGACCTGCGAACAAGGCTGCCTCTGCATGAAGGGGCACCCTCATCTGTTTCTGGGGTGGGGGGAGGTCCTCGCTGGTTTCCAGATCCAAGGGCCTCCCTGGTATAGGACACGTGGTCCACAAAGTTATTCGGTCAGGCTACGAGATCAAATTCATTCTTATCCTCTGGAAAGGTTCTTCCCTTCCAACCTGCACTTGTCCCCAGATCTCTTACGATTCTCTTTGGGATAGTGCAAGACTTGTCCCTTCAAGGGGTGATTGTTCCGATTTCAGAACGTTTTCCGGGGTTTTTACTCAAACCTGTTCCCAGGAAGGAAGGCCAGGTACGTCCACTTCTGGACCTCAAGGAGCTAAACTGCTTGTACGAGTACAGAATTTCCACGTGGAGTCCATTCACAGAGTAGTGGCATCCCTACATCAGGGGGTTTTCTTCTCGCCTCTATCGACATCAAGAACGCCTACCTGCACATTTTAATATGTGCTGGTCACCAACGCTTCCTCTGTTTTGCCATGGGTGAGGAGCATTATCGGTTTGTGGTATCGACCTTTTTGGTCTCGCCTTCGCTCCTCTGGGCTTCACAGAAGTGGCCCCTGTGCTGGCATTGTTTGAGTCAATGAGCGATCACAGTACTGGGGTACCTGGACAATCTCCTTCTGCGAATAGAGTCTCTGACTGCTCTGATGGACAACTGGAGATTGCTCTGCAACCTCTGAGGGAGTTCAGTTGGATTCTGAACCTTCAGGAGTCCGCTTTGGTTCTCTCCACCAAAACTGGACTATCTGGGTCTGACTCTGGACTCGGCCTCAGCCAGCGTGTTTCTTCCTTTGGAAAAATTCCAGACAGTGCTGGAGTGAAAGTCATCCCTCCAGGCTTGCATGCTGGTGCTGGCCCTGATGGTGTCCACCCTTGAGGCGGTCTGTTTGCACAGTTTCACACAAGATCTCTGCTAAAGAGATTCTGGTGAAATGGGACAAGGATCCTCGGTCTCTAGAGGTGGCTTCATTCTCTGGCACTTCAACAGGAAAAATCCTTTCTCCCCTAGTACTGGACAGTTGTCACCATGGATGCCAGCCTGTTCATGTGGGGAGGTGTCCTCACCATAGATGTGCTCAGGGGGTCTGGACTCTGCCAATTAAGGTTCTGGAAATCCGAGCGATCAGCCTTTGTCTGGCTCATTGGACAATTCGGGGGTGTACGGTACAAATTAATTTGGACAATGTCACAGCCATGGTCTGTCAATCGCCAAGGGGGAACAAGTGGTGTCCTGGTGCCTCAGTAAGTAGCTGGCATTCTAAAGTGGGCTCACCGATTCGTTCCAGCCCTTTCAAATTTCTGCCAAGACTCCTGTGCAGGATCAAAGCAGAAGGGATTCCGTCCAGACTGACCTCACCGGTCTTGGTACGCCGATCGGCTACGGCTGGTCACCGATGCTCCTTGACTTCCTCTTAGGGAGGATCTGCCGTCCCTAGGACCGATCTTCCATCCTGCTTTACAGTTGCTGGTTTTGATGGCTTGGCTGTTGAAAGCCAGGTGCTGAAGGATGGAAGTTTGTCTGAGTCAGTGATTCCTACATTGTTGAAAGCTAAGAAATCTACTTCCAAGAAGATCTGCCATCGTACGTGGAAGACGTACATTGCGTGGTATGAGTCTCTTGCGGTTCATCCTTGCTCCTTCTCGGTGGATCGAATCTTAACCATCCTTCAATGGGGGGTTGAACAGAAGTTGGCCTTTAGTACCATCAAGGGCCAGGTATCGGCTTTGGCTGTCTTTTTCCAACGACTTTTGGCCTCCAGTGCGGGCTCAGTTGCCGCCCTGGGATCCTAATGTGGTGCTTTCAGCTCTACAGAAGCCTCACTTTGAAAATATTCTGCAGGTTTCCCTGCTTGGGCTGCCCCAGAAGGTGGCCTTTTTTAGTGGCTATCACCTCTGTGAGCATGGTGTCGGAACTGGTGACGTTATCCTTTCATTCTCCTTATTGGTGATTCACAAGAATAAGGTGGTGCTTCGCCCCTGTCCGTCATTCCTTCCTAAGGTGGTCTCTGTCTGTCATTTGAATGAAGACATTGTGTTTCTTTCCCTGTGTCCCAGGCAATACATCCGTAGGAAATTGCCTTGCAAGCCTTGGAGGTGGTCCGGACAATTAGGGTGTACCTGGCAGCTACAGAGTCTTTTAGGAAGTCAGACTATATTTGTGCTCACGGATGGACCTCACAAAGGGTTATCCACTTCTTCTGCGACCATTTCCGGATGGATCAGACAGACTGTGGTTCAGGCCTATTGCATCAGGGGTCAGTTTCCTCTCCCTGTCGAGGAGAACTCTACTAGGATGCTTAGTGCCTCCTGGGCTAAAGTCATCAGGCGTCCGTGATGCAGGTTTGCAAGGCGGCCACCTGGTCGTCGGTGCACGCTTTTACAAAGTTTTATAAAGTGGATGTGTTGGCATCTGCGGATGCTTTCTTTGGCCGCAAGGTTTTGCTTGCTGCTGCTTAGAGGACCCGGTTCTCTTTGAAGGTGTGTTTTTTTATTTTTTTCAGGTGAGCTCCAGTTGTTTATGGTTGAGCTCCATGTTACCTGCTTGGCTATGGTTAGCCTTGGGAATTTTTTTTCTGCTTTTTTCCCACCGTTTTACATGGCTTTGGGACGTCCCAATGGTTAAGAAGAATCAGGAGCTGTGTCCATCAGTGAACGAAAGAGAAAATGGAATTTTTGACTTACCATAAAATCCATTTCTCTGATGTTCAGTGACTGACACAGCACCCACCCCTCTGTGGAGTTGGCTTTCTTCTGACACTGCTTGTGACAAAACTGAGTACCAATACAGTATCTCACAAAAGTGAGTACACCCCTCACATTTTTGTAAATATTTTATCTCTTTTCATGTGATAATGCTGAAGAAATGACACTTTGCTACAATGTAAAGTAGTGAGTGTACAGCTTGTATAACAGTGTAAATTTGCTGTCCCCTCAAAATAACTCAATACACAGCCATTAATGTGTAAACTACTGGCAACAAAAGTGAGTACACCACCAAATGAAAATGTCCAAATTG
The DNA here is from genome assembly GCF_965119305.1 of Pelophylax lessonae. Taxonomy (NCBI): domain Eukaryota; kingdom Metazoa; phylum Chordata; class Amphibia; order Anura; family Ranidae; genus Pelophylax; species Pelophylax lessonae. The sequence goes on along the minus strand of NC_138774.1, from coordinate 103,354,966 downwards.
GGCTGAAAGTGTCAATATTTTGTGTGGCCACCATTATTTACCAGCACTGCCTTAACCCTCTTGGGTATGGAGTTCACCAGAGCTTCACAGGTTGCCACTGGAGTCCTCTTCCAGTCCTCCATGACGACATCACGGAGCTGGTGGATGTTAGAGATCTTGCGCTCCTCCACCTTCCGTTTGAGAATGCCCCACAGATGCTCAATAGGGTTTAGGTCTGGGGACATGCTTGGCCAGTCCATCACCTTTACCCTCAGCTTCTTTAGCAAGGCGGTGGTCGTCTTGGAGGTGTATTTGGGGTAGTTTATCATGTTGGAATACTGCCCTGCGGCCCGTCCCTGGAGGGAGGGGATCATGATCTGCTTCAATATGTCACAGTACATGTTGGCATTCATGGTTCCCTCAATGAACTGTAGCTCCCCAGTGCCGGCAGCACTCATGCAGCCCCAGACCATGACACACCTACCACCATGCTTGACTGTAGGCAAGACACACTTGTCTTTGTACTCCTCACCTGGTGCTGCCCCACACGCTTAACATCATCTGAACCACATAAGTGTATCTTACGCTCATCAGACCACAGGGCATGGTTCCAGTAATCAATGTCCTTCTATGTGGGTGCAATTCCCAAGACCTTTGTAGTAAGTTTTAGCCTTCATCCCGAGAAGAGTTTGGAAAGGGGGGGTTTGGTGCCTCAAGCCAGGTAAGTTGGGACTTTATGGGCTAGTACAACATATTTTGATTTTGCAATTTTATTGAAAAAAGATTGGTAGCGTAAATATATATACAATGATAAACATAGAGTGTGTGGGTTATAGACCCATAAGTGGTACATAGTGATATGGTGACAATGGTATGTCTCTCTATCTGTCCACGCTTCTGGTGGCGTGGAGTCCGTAGGGAGAGATATCTTGGATTCCTACGCGTTTCGGCGTTATGCCTTTGTCAAGGAAATTCTTCCACCATATCTGTAGATATATTAGGTGGATAGTTAGTAAATATTGTGCTGCCAATGGAAAATATTCATTGGTCGCCTAATAATGTACATACTTGTTAAAAGGGATCTGCCCTTGGGACCTTGTTTCTGGTTCTTATATTTTCACACAGGAATTGGGGTTGGACACTTGTCGCTGGAGTATATAAAATATAGGTAAGTAAATGGACATAATTGTGTGTTGAAATTTTGCACCTTTGAAAGTACTTACGCTTGGAAGTACCAGTGGGGAAACAGTCCCAGTCTTGATCCAATTTGTTCTGATGGAACAAGGGAATCCATTAGGATTTGTGGGGTCAAGGGACCCTAATACATGTCTATACCATGTATAGGGTCTATCTGGCTTTGTTACATCTCATGTAGTTACCTACATTTGTAAAGTATAGGTGTAGTACGGAATTGTGCCCCCGGGAGGTCTCTCTTCAGTTTTTGCTGTTTATTTCTACCAGTGATTTAAGAACAAAATAGTGTTTGGTGACTGTTGTAAAAGAAAACCATCAGTGCATCAAATCGCATTGTGGTTTACTTACTGTTTGTAAAGAGGTTTCCAAGAAAAAAGGTTCTCCAGAGCGGCAGGTCCGGGCGTCCTCTCAGTCCCTCTGCTAGAGGGAAGTGACGTCCTGTTCTAATTCCCGGCCTCTTTATACCCCTCGCGGGGTGACGTGTCACTTGCCGACTTCCGGGTACGGAGCGCGATGCGCGCGCATCCTGTCAGATTGTAGGGGATGAAATGATAGCGGCCACCGACACAGAGAGCGGAGATCCCGCTGGGGGATCATTTGTAGAGGGTCTTGTCTTCTATCCTCTCATATAGCCCCCAGATTAAAACTACCAGGGTCTCCTGTGTGAAAAATATAGGGAGGAGACAGATTTTGGGTCCCTTTGGCAGATCGTAAATCATAAGTTTCAGGCTAATATATGAGTGCCTTATTGTGTATTCCATACAAAAAGATTATATATGAATAAAGGAATTTTACATAGGGTTATATACATTTAACCATATGGTGATGGATTTGTACAGCAATTTACATACATATGTACATAAAGGGGGAGGATATCAATAGGGGTTGGGGAGGCATACATGGGGTGTTCTCCTCGATGTGGGGATCATTCTCAATAGTCCAAAAGTAATAAGGAAAAAAAATAAAAATTAAAAAATAATAAATTAATAAATGATAAATATAAGGAAATAATAATATAGATTCGGACGGCTAGTTAAATTGTGCTTGGGGGGGGTCTCAGTCTGTTTTCCCAGAATGAAGCCTTCCAGAAATGGACGATAGTTCTCATTCTCGTTTAGCCCTGGCAGTTTGACAGCGTTCAATTTCTTAATCCAGCGCATCTCCATCTGGAGTGGGGATTTATTCCAATCTCCCCCTCTGGGGGGGATATGTATCCTGTCTAGGATGGAAAATTTTACTTTGGGCATTTTATATTTGTGATAGTTAGTAACGTGGCGGCCGAGTGGGAGATAGAAATTCCCTATTGACATGCTGTACAAATGTTTATTTACTCTAAGGACGAACTCTTGACGGGTCTTCCCAACATAGAATGCCCCACACTCACATTCCATGAGGTAGACCACACCCTTGGTCTTGCAGTTGGCGAAATGTTTTGGGCTGAATGGGTCTCCATTTGGTAGTATTTTAAAGGTAGATTTTTGAATTACTGCACATTGAGCGCAAGACCCACAGGGGAAAGTACCCTTGGTCCTACATGGGTCCTTCCTAGATTTTAACTCGCTACGGACTAGCGTTTGTTGTATGGAGTTGGTTTTTCTGTATGTGATTAAGGGATTTTCCGTAACAAGGTCCTTGATAGTTGGGTCTTCCCTGAGGATAGACCAATTTTTTTGCAGAATATTTTTAATATTTTGGTGTTCGTTTGAAAACCTCATTACAATCCTTGTGGGTTGTTGGTTTGTCGTTGTGTCCTTTTGGGTTTCTTTTTTGAAAATTAGGTCTTGTCTGTTCTTTCTTTGGACTTTGTTGAAGGCTTTCCCGAGACAGGTCTTTGTGTACCCTCTTTCTTGGAGTCTGGTGGTCAGAGCGTCTGCTTCATTTTGAAACTCCTTCTCATTTGTGCAGTTCCTTTTTAGCCTGAGGAACTGACTGTACGGTATAGATTTTTTCAGTGGTTCTGGGTGTAAGCTGGTGGCGTGGAGTATAGTATTACCAGCTGTCTCCTTGCGGTATAGTGTTGTCATTAGGTTGCCTTCTGTGTCTTATATATATATATATATATATATATATATATATATATATATGTGTCCAGGAATGGAACTTTGGTTGCACTGTATGTCATGGTGAAAAACATATTTTGGTTGTTTTGATTCATTTTAGCCAAACATTCCTCAATCAGTTTCTCAGGTCCGTTCCATATCATTAATATGTCGTCCAGATATCTCTGCCACAACATTATGTTTTCAGTATATTTGGTGTTGTCTTCTGAGGTTTAATACTGCAATTGATTATATTACCTTGTTCATCTAAAGAGAACTCAATATCTAAGGAATCTACACTGTCAAAACAAGAGATAGTGTTCCAAAGAAATATTATCCCTGTTCCATAAAATCATACTATCAGTAAACCCTAGTACAGAGGGATAGTATCAACACAAAAGTTTCTATTGATAAAAAATTTGCTGCATGAATGTATAAAAAAACATTTGCAGTTTTTCTATGATGGACACAGCTCCTGATTTTCTTGCCATTGGGTAATACTGCCCCCTACAGGAGTAGGACACTAGGCAGAAAAAGAACTTTACTACGCCTATGGGCAGTCCCAGTAGGTATACTTCCCCTCTATGCTATAGGTACTCAATTTTTGTTTCTGCCTATTTGTGCCGGTTCACACTATTGCGATGACAGACATCACATGTGATTAGGAGCGCACTGCTCCTAAAATCACATGTGATGTCTGTGCGGTGTGAATTCAGCCATACAGTGAACTCGCATAGGACCCTTTTTTTGGTCGGCAGCAGAATCGGATCGCATGGTGGTTCACACCAGAGCGATCCGATTCATGTGCGAATGGTGAGATTGCAATGCGCTATGCGAACTGATCTGGGGGTGTCGTCAACTTTGAATTGACACCCCCAGCGATTCGCATATGGCAGTGTGAACTGCCTGTGCTGTGAATGCGATGCGGGAACATGCAGTAGATTCGCAGTGTTCCTGCATCGCAATAGTGTGAACCGGCACTTCAGGAGTAAGAACCTAGTTCCTTGCTGGGATCTCTGGTCCTGGCAATTTTTTCTTTTTAGATGTTTTTTTTTATTTTTTTTTCTCCTGTTTTTTTCCTGTGAAATCTACAATCAACTGCCGGACTGGGCGACGAGCTGGATAATCTAGATCCAGTGGTCACCTCTGTCTGGCCAGCAAGCACGCGCAGACCTCAGCTCCGCGCTAGGTCGGTCATGACATCACCGAATTGGGGCTGGCCTGCGAGTTAAACGTCTTGCGAGGTTGCATACGACTGGGTCTCGGCCTGCCTCACAGCGTTCCTCCTGGCCTACAGCCCCTTCATTTCAATGGCGAGGAGGTTCTGTCTGGAGCGGTGCCAGCATGGAGGGTTTTGGGGTGGATGCGGGCACCTCCCTGGGACGGTCGGACCCCCGGGTTTCCCTCTTTCCTGTTAGCCCCCCCTTTGAGTGTAATGGTCCTGTGGGTCATCTACCCCCCTCTCTGCCCCCCCATTCCCCCTCCACCTATTCTGGGGTTGTATGGGGGTCTGGCTACCTGCTGGGGCATGGGATGGAAGTGGGAGGGGTGCGTCGCGGGCGATCGGCTGTGGGAGGGGGGGCTGTACCTGGTGGGGGGCTCTTGCCACGGTCCTACCTTCTTGCTCTGTGTCTTGATCCTGGTGCTGCCGGTGACTGCCTGGTGGGGTGGCGAGTCTGGTGGGATTTTCTCCTTTTCTCTGCTGCAGGATCGGGGGTTGGTGTTACCAGTGCGGTGGGGGTGTTCCTTAGTAGTGTTTTTTTGCACTTTTGTGGGGTACCCTTATTCCTCATGAAGCACATTTCCCCACCTGACCCCTTCTCAGAGCCGTCGGGGCCCTCCGGGTCCCAACCATCCATTGATGCACTGACGGCGGTCCAGGGCTCTGCAGCCACGCGCCCTGAGTACTCAGATAGTGAGGATGATTCCTCCACTCCTGTAGCTGCGCACCAAAAGGTGCTGATGAACGCACTGATTGTGTCTGTGCGTGAAACTTTGAAAATGGGGGACACAGCTGTGAAGGAGGCACCGGTTCCCTTTGGCACTCACAAGCCCTCTAGAGCGGCGAAGCTGTTTCCTTTTCCTTCCTATTTTGACAGATTTGTCACAAAAGAGTGGGAACATCCAAAACGTCCCTTTGTGGTCCCTAAACGATTCGCAATGCGGTACCCATTTGAAGAGTCCCTCCTTAAGATGTGGACTGTTCTACCAGTGGTGGATCCCCCTGTTTCCAGGTTAAATAAGGCAAATAAGATTCCGGTAGAAGAATCGCTGGCTTTGAAGGAATCGGCTGAGAGAAAGGCGGAGGCTGTGGCCTGCAGTATGTTCACTGTGGCTGGCTTGGCACTCAGACCTTTCTTCACCCTTGCCCTGGTGTCACAAACTCTGACGAGTGGGCTAAGCTTTTACTTTGTGACCTGGAGGGTGTGCAGCTCCCCCCTGCCTTTGCGGAGCTGGCGGACCAGTTGGTCCAGGGGCTGTAGTTTTTCTGTTTTACAGGGGGGGGGGGGAGCACCTTTCTTCCGCAGGCTAGTAAGGGTAAGGAACCTTGTTGCAGACGTGGCCAGCTCTCCTCGGCTAACAGGACGTTTTTTCGTCCCTCAGGGTCGGCTGACAAGGGTTCAAAGCCTTTCAAGGCCTCTTCGGTAGGATCCAAGTGAACTTGGTCTGGCAAGTCCAAAGCGGGTTTCTCCAGACCCGCAGACAAGGTTCCTTCTGCATGAAGGTGCGCCCGCACCCGTGCCTGGGGTGGGGGTACGTCTTTACTGTTTTCTGGACCTCCTTGCTGCAAGACAAGTGGGTCCACGAAGTGATACAGTCCGGCTACAAGATCGAGTTTCATTCTTACCCTCTGGAGAGGTTCTTTCCTTCCAATGTGTCCCTCGACTGATTGCAAGCCCTCTTCGGGGCGGTGCAAGACCTTTTACTTCAAGGTAACTGTTCTGGTTTCAACTCTGGAACTTTTTCAGGGGTTTTTATTTAAACCTGTTCACGGTCCTGTAGAAAGATGGAGTCTGTTGGCTTAGTGGTGGCATCCTTGCATCAGGGGGATTTCCTTGATTCTGTCGACCATCAAGGACGCTTACTTACATATTCCAATATGTGTCTGTCACCAATGCTTCCTCAGCTTTGCTGTGGGAGAGGAGCATTATCAGTTTGTGGCGATACCCTTTGGTCTCGCCTCTGCTCCTCGGGTCTTCACAAAGGTATTGGCTCTGGTGCTGACGTTGTTACATCAGCGGGAAATCGCAGTGCTTGGCTACCTGGACGACCTTCTCTTACGAGCAGAGTCTCCTACTGCTCTGATGGACAACATGGACATCGCTATACGGACTCTGAGGGAGTTTGGCTGGCTTCTGAATTTTCGGAAGTCTGCTCTGGTTCCTTCCTCGAAACTGGGTTATCGGGGTCTGACTCTGGACTCAGCTCTAGCCAGAGTGTTCCTTCCTCTGGATAAGCTCCAGAAGTTGCATGCTGTGATTCATCTCTTGCTGTCCAGCAGGTGGTCGTCCTGATGGTTTCTACCTTCGGGTCGGTCCTGTTTCCACAGTTCCATACGATGTCCCTGCAAAGGGAGATCTTGGCCAAATGGGACAAGTGTCTGAAGTCTTTGCACAATCAAATCTAGCTGAGCCGAAAAAAAAAAAGGGTCTGTTTTTCCAGCTTTTCGCCAGGGCAAATCTTTTCTCCCCCTGTATTGGACAGTAGTCACCACGGATGCCAATCTGTCCGGGTGGGGAGGTGTCCTAGGTTGGAACTTCGCTCCGGGAGTTTAGACACAGGAAGTGTCCAGACTCCCGATCAATGTTCTGGAACTCCCATCGATTAGGCCGTGCCTGAATCACTGGACAGATTGTCTTCAGGGGTGTCCGGTGCAAATCCAATCGCACAATGCCACAATTGTGGCTTATGTCAATCACCAGGGCAGCTCTGGAGGTAGCCAGCATTCTTCGGTGGGCAGAATGCTTCGTTCCGGCCCTCTCCTCCGTACATATTCCAGGGGTGGAAAATTGGCAGGTGGATTATCTCAGTCGGCAGATGTTGGACCAAAGGGAGTGGTTCCTTTATTCGGAGGTGTTTCATCGGCTGTGTCTCCAGTGGGGCACCCCCGAAGGTTGATCTGTTGGCATCTCAGCTCAACAGGAAGGTGCACGGGTTTGTGGCACAGTCACAGGATCCTCTAGCGGACACCACAGACGTGCTGGTGGCCCCCTGGGGCCAGTATTGTCTGATTTACGCCTTCCCTCCTCTCAAGCTACTGCCGAGACTCTTGCGCAGGATCGAGGCAGAAGGAATTCCAGTCATTCTAGTGGCAATGGATTGGCCTCGCTGGTCTTGGTACACCGACCTAGTGCGGCTGGTTGCCGATGCCCCTTGGAGAGTAGGTAGGATCTGCTCTCCTAAGGGCCAATCTTCCATCCTGCTTTACTGTTGCTGGCTTTGACGGCTTGGCTGTGGAAAGCCAGGGGCTGAAGGATAGAGGTTTGTCTGGGTCGGTGATTCCCACACTACTGAAGGCTAGGAAGATATACCATTGTACATGGAAAGCGTACATTTCGTGGTGCGAGTCGTTTGCTGTTCACCCTCGCTCTTTTTCGGTAGCTCTGGTCTTGACCTTCCTTCAACGGGGGTGTTGAGTAGAAATTGGACTTGGTACCATTAAGGGCTAGGTGTCGGCCATGGCTGTCTTTTTTCAATGACCCTTGGCCAAGCCCCCCTTGGTGCATACTTTTATTCAGGGGGTTTGACATTTGACTCCACCCCACTAACGCCTTGGGATCTCAACTTGGTGCTTTTAGCTCTACAGAAGCCTCCCTTTGAAAATATTCAGGAGATTCCCCATGCTTACGCTGTCCCAGAAGGTAGCCTTTTTGGTGGCTATCACCTTTGCGTGCAGGGTGTCCGAATTGGAGGGGCTGCCTTGTTGCTCCCCTTAATTTGTGGTCCACAAAGATACGGTGGTTCTTCGCCGCTGTCCTTTGATCCTTCCAAAGGTGGTCTCTGATTTTCATCTGAATGGACATTGTGTTGCCTTCCCTTTGTTCCAGGCCAAAACATCCTAAGGAGATTGCATTGCATCCCTTGGTTCAGGTTATTCAGGTGGTCCAGGTAGCTACGGAGTCTTTTTAGGTAGTCAGACTCACTATTTGTGCTTACGGATAGGCCTCAAAAAGGACTATCCACTTCTTCTGTGACCATTTCTAGATGGATCAGACAGACAGACAGTGACTCAGGCCTATTCGTCATCGGGCATCAGTAACGCCGGTGTGCAAGGCGGCTACTTGGTTGTCGGTGCACACTTTCACAAAATTTTAGAGGGGATGTGTTGGCATCTGCGGATGCCTCTTTTGGCTGCAAGGTTTTGCAGGATGCTGTTTAGGGGGCCTGTTCCTTCTTTGGGGGTGTAATGTTTTTCAGGTGGGCTCCAGTTGTTTTGGTTGAGCTCTTGTTACCTGGTTGGCTATGGTTTAGCCCTGGGATTTTTTTCTTACTGTTCCCACCCCTCATGTTTGCCACTGCTTTGGGACGTCTCAATAGTTAAGAAGATAAGGAGCTGTGTCCGTCAATGAACGAAAGAGAAAATGGGATTTTTGACTTACCATAAAATCAATTTCTCTGATGTTTATTGATGGACACAGCACCCACCCCTCTATGGAGTTGGCTTCCTTCTGATACTGCTTGTAACAAAACAGCTTTTTCCTGCCTAGTGTCCTACTCCTGTAGGGGGTAGTATTACCCAATGGTCAAGAAGATAAGTTGCTGTGTCTGTCAATGAACATCAGAGAAATTGATTTTACAGTAAGTCAAAAATCCAATTTTTCCTCCACAGCATGTTATGGCCATAGTGCGGTATTTTTCCTGAAATACCAGGAAAACTAGCACATTATGGCCACTAGATGGCGGAGACAGTCTTTTGAAATAATCATACAGTATTAGATTTTTTTTTTTTTTCTGAGTTTGTGCAAATGTTTGTTACATTCGTACAGCAAGATTTTTTTATAAATACGCCCTAACGTGGTATTTACCTTGCAATGTTTTTTCTTTGCCACAAATTACTTTTATTCATATGTAATGTGCCTTTGAATTTTCTAGAAAATGACAAGTCATTGCTTGTCATAGCCCTCTTCTTGTGGAAGTGTCTACTACTGTATGTTCTCTGTGGTGGCCTCTGCCTCTGCTCTCATCTTCATGCATAAACTTTTTTGTAGCTGTCAGGGGAGCACAACAGGAAATAATATAGAGCAGGGGTCTCCAAACTGTTCCTCCAGTTGTTCAGGAATTTACAATTCCCATCATGTCTATGAATGCCTCATGGGACATGTAGTTCTGCAACAGCTTGAGGGCCGTAGTTTGGAAAACCCTGACGCGTATCACTTGAGTGACAGTTCCATGTTTGCTGCTGCTGCTACTGACATCATCTCCAAAATGGTGGCACCCAGCAGCAGACTCATAAATTTTGGTTAAATAAGCACAAACCAAGCCATGAAGTCCAAGGAATTGTCTGTAGACCCCAGAGACAGTATTGTATCAAGGCAAAGATCTGGGGAAGAATACAAAAAAAATTCTGCAGCATTGAAGGTCCCAAAGAGCACAGTGGCCTCCATCATCCATAAATGGCAGAAGTTTGGAACCACCAAGACTCTTCCTAGAGCGGGGTGCCCAGCCAAACTGAGCGATCAGGGGAGAAGGGCCTTAGTCAGGGAGGTGACCAAGAACCCAATAGTCACTCAGAGCTCCAGTGTTTCCTTGTGGAGAGAGGAGAACCTTGCAGAAGATCAATTGCAGCAGTCCACCAATCAGGCCTGTAGGGTAGAGTGACCAGACAGAAGCCACTCCTCAGTAGGGATGGCCTTGCGGTTCGCGGCAAATTTTGCTTGTTCGCTACCCGCCAATTTTGCGAACACATGGCATTGTTCGCGGCGGCCATATTAGTTTACATTGGGGAGAACTTTGACCCATGACACGTCAGGTGGAACAGGACAGCCAATTGAAATATTTCAGCACATGGAATTGCCCCCTACCTTATAAATAGACCAGAGCAGGCGGCCATTTCCCATTCTGCTTTTTGTCAGCGTAGGGAGAGGTCTGTTGTGTTCATCAGGGAGAGATTGCCAGACACAAATAGCTCTGTTAAGATCCACAAAAGTCCTTTTCAGGGCTGGTATAATATTTGGTATAGGTCTACTACAGTCTCTTTTCAGTTTAGGGAGAGGTATCGAGTCTGTGCTCCAGGGACAGAGAGATCGGCAGTGACACAAATCGCTCTGTTAATGTCGACAAAAGTAATTTAAAGGGCTGCAATTTATTTGGTATAGGTGTACAGTCTCTGTTCAGTTTAGGGACGAGTATCCAGTGAGCTCCCTTGTGGATATTGGAACACCACAATGGAAGGTTCCAGGCAGGAAATATTTCTTGCAGAAGGGCATTCCAGAGCTGTATGGCCATGTAAACACAGCTGACTGTTGTTCTCTATGAAATGATCACAGAGCGCCTGTGATCCTTTTATATAGGATCACAGGTTTCTATGATCATTTCACAAGTTCCTCCCCCATACAGTTAGAAAACACTCCCCTTGGCTCACAATTAACCCTTTGATCACCCCTAAGGTTAACCCCTTCCCTGCCAGTGTCATTATTACAGTAACAGTGCATACTTTTAGCACTGATTACTGTAGTAATGTCACTGGTCCCCCCAAATGTGTCATAAATGTCCATTAGGGGTCCGATCTGTCTGCCGCAATGTTGCAGTCCTGCTAAAAATTGCAGGTCGCCACCATTACTAGTAAAAAAATTAATAAATAAATAAAAATGACATAAATCTTTTCCCTAGTTTGTAGACGTGATAGCTTTTGCACAAACCAATCAAAATACGCTTATTGCGAGGTTTTTTACCAAAAATATGTAGCAGAATACAAATTGGCCTAAAAGGATGAAAAATGTTGATTTCTAAACTTTTTTGGGGGGAATGATGTATAGCAGAATGTTAAAAATATTGTTTTTTTTTTTTTCCAGAATTGTCGCTCGTTTTTTGTTTATAGCGCAAAAAATTAAAAATCCCACAGGTGATCAAATACCACCAAAACAAAGCTCTACTTGTGGGAAAAAAGGACATCATTTCTATTTTGGTACAGTGTCGCACAACCGCGCAATTGTCCGTTAAATTAACGCAGTGCTGAATAGCAAAAAATGGCCTGGTCATTAAGGGGGCAAATCCTTCCGGTCCAGAACTGGTTAATAAGGCACTACAGGTCTCCATCTAAGTGGAACCTAAACAATGTGTTCTGGGTATACTTGATATCATCATTCAGGATACATTTCTAAGGGAGGCAGCAGCTAGGGCACTATTTCAGGCCCACAGACTTCTACTTCTACATCGGATCTCACCGGACCCTCCTACATCTAAAATGTGGCTTGTTTAGATGGGCACTAGGTTAAGGCTTGAAAAGCTTAGATACCAGCACAGGGGCAGTTCATACAAATTTGAGAGGGTGTGGGGGAGTTGTTTGGCGACTCCAGGCTTGGTCCTACTGACTTAGTTGTGGTAAGAATGTTCCTCTAAATGGGGGGGGGGGGGGTTCCTTTCTCATTCTTTATGTCTGCAAATAGGGACATAGGAGACGCTGAAGGGGATATGTGTGTCGAGGGTTGGCCACTCCAGATTGCCTGTAATTGTATTTGTTAATCTGACTTGCACTGTACTGACTGGTGGTATTTGTGTTATTTTACATGCTTTGATTGTTTGTAATTGAAAGTGACATCTCAATAAGCTTGTTACTTGATTTAAAAAAAACAACATGATGCTTCTTGCACGGCACTGCACGACCTCTATTTGTAGTCGATGAACTGACACCTACCATGAAGAAACTATATAGCCCACAATCCCTGGGTCTCTTAGTCTCCTGTTCTGCAGATAAAAACTAGTCATTATATCTAAAGTAGGCAGGGAAATTAAGGGAAAATATGTGTTTTTATTCCATTGTGGATGAGTAGTCTAAAATTAGGCTACCTATAGCGCTTGCTTTAAAAGGCGTGAATAAAAATCTTAAATAAATACTTCAGTGGATATATCATATAGGATTATATAAAATTATATTTAGCAGCTGCTATAGTAAAAGATGTGTGTAGGCAAGTAGACTAAAAAGGCTACCTATAGCGCTTGCTTTAAGAAAATATAAATATAAAGTGTTAAATTAATATTGCACAGTGAACAATAATACACATAAATAAATAATATTTTAAGCTCAAAATATTCCAAAAGATCTGAACAAAAATCCTTAATGAAGGAGATTTTCAGTGAAAGTCCCAATATATTATATATATGCAGTGAATTATATATGAAAGTCACAAAAAAATTGTGTGCAAACAATAGTATATAAAAGGTGATTCTTCAGTGCAGAAAAAATTCTTGAATAAAGTGCAGGTGCTGTGCACAATAATAAATCCAAGTGACAGGGGTAAGATTCAATCACTCACCGAACGTTGTGGGTCATGTGTGCCTTATAGCACCAAGACCTAATCAAGCTTGTATAGCCCTCCGGGCTATAGGACGATCTCTTTATCTTGCTTCTGGGTGAGTGGGGTGATGGGGTCCCCCTCCGTCTCCTCTCCCCTCGCCAAGCCAAGATATATGCAAAAAAATGAAGCTCCAGATGGTGTATTACCTTTTTTAAAACTGTTTATTCCCAACCAGGCAAAAGTACATACATGCCAAAAAATGAACTTCAAAATAAAATAGACAAACTTCAAGCAGAAAAAAACGCCAATATAAAAACTGAACTTCAAGCCAAAAAGGGCCAAAATGTAAGTATAGGGGATGTCAGGACATTCCTGTTAAAAATGTAGCCTTGTGAGCCGCTTGTGACCGTATGTGTACGGTGCAAACCGATCGGCGTGGACGCTAGCGGGAGAGCTTCCGGCTTGCGTTCCACCCTTCAGATACGTCACCACGCTGTGCGTTCCAATCTGACGCGTTTCGTCACTTCCGGTGAGGTCTTCGGAGATAGGGACGCACAGTCTTTCCTTCCCTTAAGTAGCAAACGTCACACCCTTTAGCCCGCCTCTTCCTTTTCGTTCCGGACATGGATATAGTGTCCCCGCAATCTACTTTTTACCAAATCCTGGATTTTTTTTGCTAATCATGCTCCATTCTACTAGCAGATCGAATTATTATGGGGTATTTTTATCCATGTCCGTATTCCCATCTTATGTATATATACAAATGCATTAAAAATCTTTATTTTGTAATCAAAATTTTAAATTTTTTTTTTTTTATAAATATCAAAACATATTTAAAAACATAACCCCTATTCTTTAACTCTAAACTATATTTAAAGGACATCCAGACAACTTCATATGTATATTATAACCAATCTGCATTACAACCCAGTTTAAATATATATCAATACACATTATATTTTAAAATCATATCAATAGGCATTAAAATTTAAAGTTAAAATCTCAAATTAATAAAATATCGACATTTTATAAGGAAAGTGTTTGGCTCATTGCACATTCCTTTTCTTCTTACATGAACTATTTAGAATATATAAATAAATAATTTATATTTAAAATCACTTTTTATTTAATTTTTTTATCCGAAATTAATTTTTATATGTATATATTTCTCTTAACCCCATTATATCTAAAGTAGGCAGGGAAATTAAGGGAAAATATGTGTTTTTATTCCAGTAGCACTCCCACATTTGTGATGCAACAATTAAAATGGCAAGGCAATTATTGGCTGTTGCATAACCCAGAACAAGAAGTTGCTTGTCAATTTGGCAAATAGCTAGATAAATGAACACATGGACATAGGGGAATCGATCAGTCATGACACTACAACCTGCAGCCACAACATGTGAGCCCATCATTACGAGGTAAGACAAACAACAAGGGGAATGTAACTGCACTAATACCTAGTTAAAACAAAAAAAAACACTTGAAATTGTAGAATGCCTTTAATAAGGCTTAAAGGGCAACATTAAAAGTACACTATTTCTTTAAATAATGCACGTTGGGAAGGAGTAAGTCCCAGATTCTTCCACTTAAAATACCTTCTCCATGCAGGGTTCAAGCTAATTGCCCATTGCAGCAGGTTGATAGGATTAAATACCCGGGCATTCATATTACTAATTCAGTCTCTGATTTCATCACTTTGAACGTCACTCCACAATGTTAAAGAGCAGGGTACAAGCTTGGCAAAATCTTCCTCTAACGCTTTGCCATCGCTTTCTTCAGTGGATTGAGACATGTTAAATGCACCACTGATGTTGGAAGAGTTGAGGGGGACAACTAGTCTGTTCCCTAACTCAAAGGCCCGTGGAGAGGAAGGCTTGCCAATAGAGGTGTACAAGACCTTTGGGGATGAGATCTTACCTAAATTGCTACAGATGTTTAATGAAGCCAGGGCCAGTGGTTGCCTTCCTCTGAGTATGACCAGGGCTAATATCCTCCTGTTGCTGAAACCTGGGAAGGATCTGCTGGATCCAGGGTCCTACAGGCCCGTTTTGCTTTTACAGAGCAAGATTAAAATACTCGCAAAGTCATTGGCCGTGCGACTAAACAGGGTTATTGCGTCTATCATACATGATGATCAGGCGGGCTTTATGCCACAAATATCTACATCAATTAACCTGCGCAGACTATTCCCATACTATCTCCAGGGGATAATGTGGGTGACAGAGCGTTGCTGTCACTTGATGCTCATAAGGCCTTTGACAGCATTGAATGGAAGTACTTGTGTTCAGTAATGCGTAAATTTGGATTTGGCGACGGGTCTATCTCATGGATTCAACTACTTTATTATACCCCAAAGGCAAGCGGGCAGGATGTCGGCCAGCTTCGATCTCCACAGGGGAACAAGACAGGGCTGTCCCCTGTCATCGCTCTTGTTTGCGCTGGCTATTGGACAGGTACAAGAAAAAGTAATGTTATACGCAGATGATACCATGTTCATGTTGGGTGATTCTACAACCTCTCTTGAAGAAACAATGTCGGTAATCTCGTAGTTTGGCACGTACTCGGATTTGCACATAAACTGGTCAAAATCCTCCCTGATGCCCCTGGATGGGGGCCTGGAGGTTACATCACAGGTTACGGCTAACATACCCATTTCCTCTTAAATTAAAAATCTCAGTATTCAGGTCACACCTCGATCTTTTGACTATATAACCTTAAATCTGACCCCCCTGCTTGCCAAATGTAGGGATTTAGCTGCCCATATTTAGTTAAAATATGGGCAAAACCTAAAATGTCTCTGGTTGGTCGGACTAACCTTATTTAGATGATCCTCATGCAACAACTGTTATACATACTCCACAACTCCCCCATGGTTATCCCGCTAAAAATGGTTTATATCATTAACACTATATTTAGATCTCTCCTGTGGTTATCCAAAAACCCAAGGGTGAATTTGAAACAATTTCGGAGACCTAAGGATGCAGGAAGTTTGGCTCTTCTCAACCCCTGGCATTGTTACCTGGCCTCCCAAATGCAGCATATTGCACGCTCCATACACTCCTCCACTAATGAAAGAGGGACAGATGCCTCTGTTAAAATAATTACCCACACAGTAGGGGTGAAAAATGTGTCATGTGGTTTGGAGGGACTTAAGTTTTGCAAATCCAACAAACTATACCCCACTTATGCCTTAATGCAAAACACTTGGAATAAGGTTAGGCAATTGCAAGCAACAGATAATGGGTTTTACTAGATTTAGTCCCATCTGGAACAATGAGTACTACCCGGAGTTGGATAGGATGGATGGTGGTGTGAGATGGTCCCACTATGGGATCACTCACCTACACCATATTTTCACTAATGGTAGGCTGTGCGCCTTCCCGGAATTACAAGAGAGGTATAAACTCCCTGCCTCGATGTTCTTCTTTTACTTGCAGCTATCCCATGCAGTGAAAATGCAAGGTGGGCCTGATTTGTGGGTACAATCGCCCGCTCCGATATTCAATTACATGTACGAGGTTGATTCATACAGAGGTTTCATCTCCCAGTGTTATTCAATGCTAGAAAACAATTTCCTAAAGGAGCACCCCATGAGTGTGGTATCCAAATGGGAAGGGGATGTAAGTTATTTGGAGGCAGAACAGTGGGAGAAGGCTCTCCTGGCAGTAAAGCAGTGCTCTCTGAATGTGGCACAGCGTCTGTCACAACTATATTTACTCCTACGGGTCCACTACACTCCAGTGAGGTTATTCCGCATGGGAAGAAGGGAATCCCCTACATGCTCCAGATGTAATGGAGACCGGGGAGACTTAATTCACCTTATGTGGTGCTGCCCAAAGCTGCATAGATATTGGAAAGAGGTCACTGCCACCATTGCCAGTGTCTTTCAGGTACATATATCTGAGGATCTAAAAATCTGTGTGCTGGGAATTCTGAGTGACCTACAGATAGAGGATGCACCCAGGCAGGCCATAGCGCGGGCATTATTTCAAGCCTGGAAGGTAATACTTCGCCATTGGATCTCTGCAGACTCCCCTACCTCGAAGGAATGGTTAGTTCAAATGCGGAATACCCCCTGATTAGAAAAATATATTTATTTCTCATTTTGGATAGAGCCAGGGAGGGTTATATAAGATTTTTTTTGCCATTTGACATAATGTGGAGATTTCCTATCACTACCTTTCCCTATAGCCAAAGAGGAAGTGAGAGGAAATCTCTGCAAATTAAGGGAATTCCTTGAGGACCCCCAGGTCACCAGAGCTAAAGTCCTCATTGGAAGATTTCCCCTCTATTACTTTTCTGGGACAACCCAAAATTTGAGATTTTTCTTTACTTTCACTTTTAATTATAATGGTAAACAGGACAAATAGAGACTCTCCTTAACCACTTGGCTACTTGGCACTTTTACCCCTTTCGTGCTCAGGCCAATTTTCAGCGCTGTCACACTTCGAACGAAAATTGCGCGGTCATGCAACAATGTACCTATATAACATTTTTATCATTTTTTTTCACACAAATAGAGCTTTCTTTTGGTGGTATATAATCACCACTAGGTTTTTTATTTTTTTTCTAAATAAACGCAAATAAAACCGAACATTTTGGAAAAAAAACTAAAAAAAAAAAAAAAAGTTTTTCCTAGTTTGTTATAAAATTTTGCATACAGGTGATTTTTCTCCTGGACTGATGTGCGTTGATAAAGCTGCACTGATGGGAACTGATAGGATGCACTGATGGGCACTGATAGGATGCATTGATGAGCACTGATGAGGTGGCACTGATGGGCACTGATGAGGCGGCACTGATAAGCTGCACTGGTGGGCACTGATTGGCAGCACTGGTGGACACTGTTGGAACTGCACTGATAATCAGGACACTGATAATCAATGCCCTGATTATCAATGTAGATGTCCCTTTGACGCTGTCAGCATGATCACATGGGTAAGCCAGCAGATTGGCTCTTTACCCCGATCTGTGATCAGCTGTGTCTGAAGGACATAGTAATCACAGAGTGTGCCGCAGCAGGTGCGCGGCAGGCGCGTGCATGGGAGGACATCATATGACGCCATCTCAGAACTGACCAGTCCACGCTGTAGCCATCATTCGGCTAAAGCGTGGTCGGCAAGTGGTTACTGGGCCACAGACAGCAAAAAAACTGATAAGCTTTCTAATTCCTCTCCACTCTATACAAAACTAAAAAAAGGGTGTTGCCATTAGTTATACTTTAAAGTAGGAATACAAGACTTGCAGCCTGGGGATGGAGTATTGCTGAAAAAATCTAGATGTTACAGGGAAACACAAACTAGCTGACCACTAAAAGTCTCAACCTTTTATAGTTTGCAAACAGCTGCTTGGGCTGCTGACCTATCAGATCTGCCCTGAAGAGAAGATGGGCCCAATAAAGATATGGCACTGGAATAATCTCTTGCGCATAGCGGAAGCAGGTTCGAATGTCCTCAAAAAAACTGATGCTAGCCCCAGCTAGATGGTTTCTTGCAGACCCTGCCCACCAGCGTGGTCTCAAAACACCATCCTAAACACAGATGAAGAGGACAGTGAGGGCGAAGAGATGGGCAAAGACTGCCTTCCCCACCTGCAGAGGCTACTATGTCTGCTCTATCCAAAGAATCCAACCCAGAGGTCCCCAGATCTGAGATGACACAGGTCACGACTGAAAGTCAGCTGTTAGAGATTCCAGAAAACCTCATAATGCCACCAACAGCAGAAAATATAGAAACTGATCAAGACTACATAGAGGTAACAACAGAAATAGGTAATGGCAAACCTAATGTATCACAGGAACCACAAACCAATTGATACTGTCATCCCCCCCAAAAAAACTGACATATGACACCTTGGGACAAAGCTCAGAAGAAGTAATCTACACAACACAATGGAGCTAATGATAAGTTGACCCTCCTTACCACAAATTTAGTAGGGGGTGTACTCACCCCATGCCACAGCCAGATTGGCCATTTCTACATTGAAGGCTAATAAACAAGATAACCTTGCCTTGGCCATTTCTACATTGATGGCTAATAAACAAGATGACCTCATCCCCCTAACAATTGGTGGGAGGTTCCCTTGTTGATATTAGATGTCATTGGGAATTTTTTAGGTGTATGTACATGCTAATTGGTGGTCATCTTAAGTTACTTGTTCTAGTTAAGTTGATGGTATGGACACTATGCGCTTGAAGGACTTCGTCCCATCTTTGGGGACCAAAGAGTTTAGTGGGGGGACTATGTAGCCAGGTGCTGGGCTACAGCAATATGGAGATAAAGAGATTGACCATTTATTCTTCTCTCTACAGATACTGATGTTATGCTGCACCATCCTACTCTGAGAGTTAAAGCCCAGAAAGCCCATGCAGAGTGCTGAGAATCCTGGGAGTGGAAGTTTGAGACGACAGCCATATAATGTCTACACTATAATATAATAGTTGCACTACATTTCACAATATACACTATACAATAGGAGGAGTGGAGAGAGAATTTTTATTAAACTGGCCTGGATAGAGAGCACCTCTGAATACTTTCCTGCCAGATAAAGACCATACCAATGGAGATCTGAGTCTGAGACTGAGAGTGAAAACACCCACATCACAGCACCTGCACCACTGCTGCAGGGGGACTGAAGTGTTCACTCACCTTCAGTTTTCCATCAGGGAGAAACTGAGAGGCCCCCCTTCTACAATGAGAGGTCAACGCAGCATCCCGGAGATACTGCTAACAGGAACTGAGACACTTAGAACAGGACATAAATTATACCCAATCCATACCACACCCATACTGCACTCTATAACGCACTTATTCCAAACCTAGAAGTCAGGGAAATCGTATGCATAGTCATGAATAAAGACGTGCACGATGATGTGCACTAGCTAATCAGAATTCTCAAGTAACAACTAGAGGTTCCATGACTCGCACGCATGCGCATAAGAGTTCTCGAGTGACAACTAGACGTCCGGACGCGCATTAGCGTGAGTGTGTGTGAATACTTGCCGCATCTTGCCTATTTAAACTGGCTCTAAAGATCAGAAGATTTCTGAATGGTCGTCAGCTTCTGCTGTCTGTGACCTGATCCTGTGCTTGTTCCTGTGTATACCTGGCCTGTTTGACTTTACTCGTTCCTGATACCTTATTGCTGACCCAGCTTGTGACCTGACTCTACCGTCTGGTGCCTTCTCTGCTCGCCTGATACAAACAATGGCTTAGCCCTGACTCTTCTCTGGATCCAATCCTGAACCTCTGCTACTTGGCTATTACTGACTGCCTGCCTGACCACCCAAGACTCTGCATCCGCCTGCTCACCAGCTTGGTTTCTGTCTGCTGTTTTGCACCTGCTGCTATGTACCTGCACCTAACTGTCCACCAGTCTGCCTGCTGTTTTGCACCTGTTGGCATGTGCCCACATCTGCCAGTCCACAAACCTGCTTGGCACCTGCTGCAAGTACCTTCTGTCCAGGATCTCCAATATGGCACCCGTGCCACTCCGTGCCCTGTAATATCCTGTCACCACCTTCAGGAGAAACAGGACAGGAGGTGTAAGGGAAAGCCTTCCCGTCAGCTCGGCCTCAACCAGGTGCGTGACACTAGACTGCACCTATACTAACCCTATTCTGCATTATACTGAACCTTTACCACATCTGAACTACATCTAACTTGAGCAGCAGGCTATATAAGAAGGTCATGCATGGATGTCTGTGTTCTAATTTCCCCTGAAGACGTGCATTCGCATGAAACGCAATGGGGTAGGAGCTACACGCGGACGTCTCACCACCACTTCAATGCTTTGAACTGGCGGCTCTCTTTGTCAGTGCATTTTCATTTTTTTGTAAGTGTTTCATTTATCATGACAATCGTTTTACTGGCATTTGGATGAAACCTTTTACCATTTTATGTAATATCTATACTTTTAAATAAATATACTACACTATATGTGGTACCCTGCTTGTGGCTCTGTGTGGTGAGTGTTCTTTTCCCCAGTCAGTTTCAAGTAAATCTTCTGAATGTCCGCAGTGGTGAGAAGCCGTACTGCCGGATGCCCCCCTTTTGAAAATGGAGCTGGTTGACCACATACACTGCCTGGCCAAAAAAAAAAGTCGCCACCTGGAATTAACTAAGCAACTAACAAAACTAAGCATGCAGTAAATAGCCTATTGGATAGTTCTTGCATGTGCCCAAAGAATGAGGTCAGCCGATTGCCTTAATATACTGAATGACCAGGTTATTTCATCAATGGACTTCTTCTTCCCAGACGGCACAGGCATATTCCAAGATGACAATGCCAGGATTCATCAGGCTCAAATTGTGAAAGAATGGTTCAGGGAGCATGAGACATAGTTTTCACACATGAATTGGCCACTACAGAGTCCAGAACTTAACCCCATTGAGAATCTTTGGGATGTGCTGGAGAAGGCTTTGCGCGGTGGTCCGACTCTCCCATCCTCAATACAAGATCTTGGTGAAAAATGAATGCAACACTGGACGGAAATAAATCTTGTGACATTGCAGAAGCTTATCGAAATAATGACACAGCGAATGTGTGCCGTAATCAAAGCCAACTAAATATTAGAGCGTGTGACCTTTTTTTTTGGTGGCAACTTTTTTTGGCCAGGCAGTGTATAAGGGATCCTGTTGATACAAAAGCACATGTTGCTGCTTTCCTCTGGCAGCATTAATGAGTGCATTTTAGTTCTGTTGCTCACATTTGGTGGAGGGGATTTTCATCTTCAAGTGGAAGACACTTTCTCTGTACTGATACTGTATGTATTTTGTATATGGACTTTTTCGCTGTAGACTTTAACACTGATTTTATTATTATTTTTTAGTATTGCAGAGGTTTTTACACATGTTTTAAGCTTGAAATATTCTGTTTTGGAGGCTCTGCAATATTTTTCTTATCAGGTTGTTTGGGTACTGTATATTTACCTACTGCAAGCTGCCTATTTACTGTATTTTATTTTTTCTTCTTTTTTTCTCTTTTTTCTTTTTTTTTTAGCACTGACCTTTTTTTACATCTAACTTCCACCTGTGCTGGGACTATCCCACACCTTTGCTGCATGCAGGTTAATTTAGACTGTTGTTAAAGTAATTCTAAAATTAAAATAAAAAAACAAAAACAAACCAAAAAAAAATAAAACATTTTATACTTACCGCCTCTGTGCAATGGTTTTGCACAGAGCAGCCCTGATCCTTCTCTTCTTGGGTCCCCTGCCAGCTTTCCTGACTCCTCCCCTCTGCCAAGTGCCCCCATAGCAAATCACTCAACTCTGCCCCCAGTGATTGAAAGCAGCAGGGGCCAATTAAGTGCATGCGGCAACCATAATTATTATACACATGTTTTCTTGTGTGTATATATATATATATATATATATATATATATATATATATAGTATATACATTGCTCAAAAAAATTAAAGGAACACTTTTTAATCAGAGTATAGCATCAAGTCAAATAAACTCCTGGCATATTGATCTGGTCAGTGAAGTATCAGAAGAGGTTGTTAATCAGTTTCAGCTGCTTTGGTGTTAATGAAATTAACAGGTGCACTAGATGGGCAACAATGAGAAAACCACCAAAACAGGAATGGTTGTACAGATGGACACCACTAACATTTTTTTCCCTACTCATCCTTTCTGACTGTTGTTCAAAAGTTTTGCATTTTGCTAGGGTCAGTGTCACTACTGGTAGCATGAGGAGATACCTGGACCCTATAGAGGTTGCACAGGCAGTCCAACTCCTCCAGGATGGCACATCAATACGTGCTATTGCCAGGAGACTTGCTGTGTCTCCCAGCACAGTCTCAAGAGCATGGAGGAGAGGCAGTTAGAAGATTCTTAACCCATCAGCAGGACCGGTATCTGCTCATTTGTGCACCAAGGAACAGGATAAGCACTGCCAGAGCCCTGCAAAATGATCTCCAGCAGGCCACTGGTGTGAATGTCTCTGACCAAACAATCAGAAACAGACTTCTTGGGGGTGGCCTGAGCGTCCGGCGTCCTCTAGTTGGCCCTAGGCTCACTGCCCGCCACTGTGGAGCTCGATTGGCATTTGCCATTTAACACCACTGGCGCCCTGTGCTTTTCACAGATGAGAACAGGTTCACCATGAGGACATGTGACAGACGTGAAAGGGTCTGCCGAAGCTGTGTAGAACGTTATGCTGCCTGTAACATCGTCCAGCATGACAGGTTTGGTGGTGGATCAGTGATGGTCTGGGGAGGCATATCCATGGAGGGACGCACAGACCTCTACAGGCTAGACACTGGCACCATGAAATCCTTGAACTCATTGTCAAACCCTATGCTGGTGCAGTGGGTCCTGGGTTTCTCCTGGTGCACAACAATGCCCGGTCTCATGTGGCAAGAGTATGCAGTCAGTTCCTGGAGGATGAAGGAATTGATACCATTGAATGACCCCACACTCGCCTAACCTAAACCCAGTAGAACACTTCTGGAACCTTATGTTTCGGTCCATCCAAATCTGCCAGGTTGAACCTCAGTCTGTTCAGGAGCTTAGTGATGCCCTCGTCCAGATCTGGGAGGAAATACCCCAGGACACCATCCGTCGTTTCATTAGGAGCATGCTCCTACGTTGTCAGGCATGCATATAAGCACATGGGGGCCATACAAACTACTGAGTACCATGTTGAGTTGCTGCAATGAAATTTCAGCAAAATGGACTAGCTGCATATTTTTTCACTGCCTACAGTTCATATGTTGGCCCCTGGGACCGAAGCCCAGTGAAGAAGCAAGCAGTCACAGCCAGCTGCCCACTGTTCGTATGCTGGCTCCGGGGACTTATTTTTTTATTTTGTTTTTGCGTGGGTACATGTCGCCCATAGCAGTGGCAGAGATTCAATCCATCAATGGCCAGCTTAAAGCGGAACTTCACCCAAAAGGGGAAAATCTGTTTTCCTTCTGCCCTCCTTTACATTTAGCACTGTCTTTATTTTGGGGAGGGGAATGGGTACCTGGTTTTGACAGGTACCTGTTCCCCCACTTTCGATCTGACTGCTGTGTCGATCTGATCTAAGCAGTGGTCCAGCCCCCCTTCTTCCTCGGCAGCCTTCTGGGACACATCACATGTCACAGATATGCAGCTCGTGTATGCACAGTGAGCAGCCGGCTGTGAAGCCTCAATCAGTCGCAGCCGGCTGCCCACAGTTCATATGCTGGCTTTGCGGACAGAAGCCCAGTGAAGAAGCAAGAACTTACAGCCAGCTGGCTACAGGGACCGAAGCCCGGTGAAGAAGGAAGCAGTCACAGCCAGCTGCCCACAGTTCATATGCTGGCTTGGGGATCATAGCCCAGGGAAAAAGCAAGCAGTTACTGCTGGCTCTCCATAGTTTATATGCTGGCTTCGGGGACCGAAGCCCGGTGAAGAAGCAAGAAGTCACAGCCGGCTTCCCAGTTTGTATGCTGGCTCTGGGGGCCAAATCCCAGTGAAGAAGCAGGCAGTCACAGCCAGCTGCCCAAAGTTCATATGCTGGCCTGGGGACCGAAGCCCGGGGAAGAAGCAAGCAGTCACAGCCGGCTTCCCAGTTTGTATGCTGACTCTGGGGGTGAAGAAGCAAGCAGTCACAGCCAGCTGCCCACAGTTCATATGCTGGCTTGGGGACCGAAGCCCGGTGAAGAAGCAAGCAGTCACAGCAGGCTTCCCAGTTTGTATGCTGGCTCTGGGAGCCAAATCCCAGTGAAGAAGCAAGCAGTCACAGCCAGCTGCCCACAGTTCATATGCTGGCTTGGGGACCGAAGCCCGGGGAAGAAGCAAGCAGTCACAGCCGGCTTCCCAGTTTGTATGCTGGCTCTGGGGGCCAAAGCCCCGTGAAGAAGCAAGCAGTCACAGCCAGCTGCCCACAGTTCATATGCTGGCTTGGGGACCGAAGCCCGGTGAAGAAGCAAGCAGTCACAGCCGGCTTCACAGTTTGTATGCTGGCTCTGGGGGCCAAGGCCCAGTGAAGAAGCAAGCAGTAACAGCCAGCTGCCCACAGTTCATATGCTGGCTTGGGGACCGAAGCCCGGGGAAGAAGCAAGCAGTCACAGCCGGCTGCCCAGTTTGTATGCTGGCTCTGGGGGTGAAGAAGCAAGCAGTCACAGCCAGCTGCCCACAGTTCATATGCTGGCTTGGGGACCGAAGCCCGGTGAAGAAGCAAGCAGTCACAGCCGGCTTCCCAGTTTGTATGCTGGCTCTGGGAGCCAAATCCCAGTGAAGAAGCAAGCAGTCACAGCCAGCTGCCCACAGTTCATATGCTGGCTTGGGGACCGAAGCCCGGGGAAGAAGCAAGCAGTCACAGCCGACTTCCCAGTTTGTATGCTGGCTCTGGGGGCCAAAGCCCAGTGAAGAAGCAAGCAGTCACAGCCAGCTGCCCACAGTTCATATGCTGGCTTGAGGACCGAAGCCCGGTGAAGAAGCAAGCAGTCACAGCCGGCTTCACAGTTTGTATGCTGGCTCTGGGGGCCAAAGCCCAGTGAAGAAGCAAGCAGTAACAGCCAGCTGCCCACAGTTCATATGCTGGCTCTGGGGGCCAAAGCCCAGTGAAGAAGCAAGCAGTCACAGCCAGCTGCCCACAGTTTATATGCTGGCTTGGGGACCGAAGCCCGGGGAAGAAGCAAGCAGTCACAGCCGGCTGCCCACAGTTTGTATGCTGGCTCAGAGGACCGAAGCCCAGTGAAGAAGCAAGCAGTCATAGCCAGCTGCCCACAGTTCATATGCTGGCTTTGGGGACCGAAGCCCAGTGAAGAAGCAAGCAGTCATAGCTGGCTGCCCACAGTTTGCATGCTGGCTCCGGGGACCGAAGCCTGGTGAAGAAGCAAGCAGTCACAGCTGGCTGCCCACGGTTCATATGCTGGCTTGGAAACGGAAGCCCGGGGAAGAAGCAAGGGTTGCCTCATTTTCTTAAAGCCAAACATGAACACTTTAGCGGTGCAGAGTAATTTTTTTTTTTTTTTTTTTTTAGTATACACTATAGGATTGTAACAGACACCTTTGGGCACTCCAAAGAAAATAGTAATGCAGCACACATAGTGCCCCGTTACCCTCCTGTCAAGCCCTGTTCAGAGCCACATTCTTGTCTTAATAATGTCTCCCGATTTTAGGTTGACTGAAACCCCAAACACATGATTCAAAACCTGGACTGTCCCGGTGATTCCCGGACAGGTGGCAACCCAAGAAGAAGCCAGCCGGGTGAGGACAATGCTGGATCCTGGGACAGGTTAGTGTCCTATTATTAAAAGTTAGCAGCTACAGTTTTTGTAGCTGCTGACTTTAAATAAAAATAAAAAAAAATCACTAAACAACCGATTTAGGCTTTGGTGTGTGATTTCAAACTTTACTGATAGTTGCCTTGGTAAACCAAAGTCAGTAAAAGTGTCTTGTTACAGAATTCTTTTTTTTTTTTTAAGTCATTATGCAAATTGTATTATTACTAACAAGTCCGGTACAGAGTGCAGGAGCTATGACAACTGACAGAGTCAATGGCTAGACGAGCTTCAATAATTACTGCTTGAAATTGGCTTAAAACAAAGTTGGTGGCATGTTTTCTTGTGTTTGAAGAGGTACAAAAGCTAGCATTTATTTTAAAATGTCTTAAAATGTCTTATATTAAATGTTTATATTTTAAATATTAGGTATTCTTGTGAAGAGGCTGATAGTGATTGATTGGAATGCTGCATATAGATATCTGGCTCAAGTTATAGCATAGCATAGCATAGCATAGCATAGCATAGTATAGTATAGTATAGTATAGTATAGTATAGTATAGTATAGTATAGTATAGTATAGTATAGTATAGTATAGCCAGAGAAAGTGACAGTAGATACTAGAAGTGAGGTAACATTACTTCCCGGGTTCTTACTAGTTAAATATCAGCTAATGGACGTTTACCGGTCTCTCTCTCCTCTACTTGCCAACACCCACCATACAGGTCATGAGTCTGCAGGTGGGATAGCAAAACCATAGCAGTGGGAGGCACATGGGGGGGGGAGGTTAATCTACATTCTATTTCAGAACCTGCAAGTGCTCCTAATTCTAAGAAGGCACTTTTACTGACAATACCGGTCTCACACTTGGGCTGGGTTCACACTGGTACGACATGACTGTTGTACGACTGTCGACCAGACTTTGCCCTGCGACATCGGTCCTACGTTGGTCCTACTTCCATCTGATTTGAATGAACAGGATACGATTTTGCTTGGACTTTGAGATAGTCCGACTTATCCTTTAAACCATTTAAAACAATCCCGGTGTGACATAAATTCTTTTTTCTGCTGCTGTAATCACCATGTCGGATGTTACATGTCGGATGGTTAGGACGAGGATCCGACTTTGATCTGACTTCAGTGATATTGAATGAGCTGAAAACAGACCAAAGAAGTGCAGGAACTTTTTTTAAAAGTGGGACTGACTTGTGTCGCACCAGTTAAGACGTCTCTCATAGGGAACCATTGATTTATTTATACACGCCATGCGAGATGTTCTCCCAAAGTTGAAGCGTATGTTGCACCAGTGTGAACCAGGCCTAATGAATGGGAATACCATGGTTCCCAAGCATGTGAATAAAGTAGTTGTGAAAGCTAAAGGATTTTCTTTTACCTTCTTTTCATGTTTTGCTCCCCCAGCCCCCCCCTCCCCCCAAATACTTACCAAGCGCAATCTCGGTCCAGCATTGTGCCTCAGCCTCAGAGCAGTGGAGCTAAAGGCTTTCTCTCCCCTCACTGACTCAGAGAAAGCAGTGGGAATCATTGGCTCCTGCTGTCAACTGAAGCCTGTGAGGAGAGGATGGGAGCCTAGTCTCGCTGTCTGTGTCTATAGACAAAGGCAGTGCTGCTTGCGATTGAGCCTGCAGATGCAAGAATCCTTGGGCCAGTACTGGGACAGGGTAATCCAGTGCCCAGGGCAAAGATCTGGAATTGCGTGCCCCCCAACCCTCCCCCCCCCCCGACTATTAATATATGCTTTATAATGATATGTGCTCCTACTATTAAGACTTTAGAAATTAGGACCGCATTATAAACGGGGGTTCCTTGCAAGTATGAGCAAACAAACCCTTCCATTTTTACCATACACTGTTAGACAGGGTAAATTTGGCTGTTTTGCAGGCTGACTGATAAGTGTGCTGGGATATCTTTTGTCTGTTTGCCATTCACCTGAATGGGACCACACCAACTGCATGCAATGACGTGGGTTTTTAGAGGTAAAAACAGACAATGAGGAGGCTACATGATGCCTATTCCCTGCCTGTCAAATGACATCTGAAGAATGATCCACAGTGGATCAATCTTCAGATGGCTAATGGTAGTGTAAACTAGCCCTTAGTCTGGGCTTTTAATTATCTTTTAAAGTGACCATTTTTTGGCAGCCGGTGTCTCAAAGTTTTGCAGCAAATGTCTGTCCGCTGCAGCAACCTGACATTTCCAGGTTTGTCAAATGCAAAGATTTAATTTCAAAAATATATTTTTCTGACAATTTAAAACAGTTTATTGACATTATTTATTTAGTTTTATTCTGTTTTCCAAAGGATGTTTTTTTTTCAACATGTGACCTGAAGCTGCTTGCTTTGTGGGCAATTGTGTTTGCTCGTTTTTGAGCCACCTCTGCGTATCCGTAAGACACACAGAATGGGGTTCAGTATCGCCCCTGCTTCCTCCTTACTGGCTGTGATTTACAGCAGTGGAAGCCATTGGCCCCCGCTGCTGTGTCTCAGCCAGTGAGGATGGAGAGACCCAGGAGAGACGTTGCTCTTGTGCACATTGTTGAATCAAGATAGGGCTCAGGTAAATATTAGGGGGGTCTGGGGGTGAGCTGCACAAGGAAGGTTTTTTACCTCCATGCATAGAATACATAAAGGTAAGAAACCTTCAGCCTTTACAACCTTCTTAAGGACAGCTTACTCTGGAATGGTATTAGCTGATCGGGAAAAAGCAAACCTGGTACAAAAAATGGTGATTCAAAAAGGGCAGAGATTTATATCTGTTAACTACAGACCAGTCAGTCTAACATCAAGAGTATGTAAACTATTGGAGGGAACGATAAGCGACCTTATTCAAGAATTTGCTGAGGAAAATAGGATCATTAGTAGTAACCAGCAAGGATTTTAGAAAGATTGTTCTTGCCAGACCAACCTATAAACCTGAGAAGGGGAGCTGTGGTCTGGATAAAGGAACAACCCACATTCCTGATCGTGTTTTTTTATGTAATTTACACACAACTCTACGTGTTTGCGCACAGGGCAGCCCATTCACTTGAATGGCCCTGCCATATGTGTGTTTGTTGGGGCAAAGAAGCTCAAGGACCGAATTTTGATCCTGAGCAATGTGCATTTTTACATGCACATTTTTCTGCTATTCATGTGATAAGGAATCACTAAGTGTGAATGGGGTCTCAATGCTTCGGATAGAGACAAATATAGAAGGATATGTTGTGTTCATATTTCATGTCTGAGATTTACAACCACTTGAAATTTCTTCTCCCTGGAGAAGAGACGCTTGAGAGGAGATATGATCGCAGTATACAAACATCTAAACGGTGATTCTAGCATAGGAATACAACTATTCAGTCTTAGGTCTTTAAAAAAGAGATGCAGCCTCACAATGAAGTTGGACAAGAAACAGTTTAACCTTAAACTGCGTAAGGGTTTCTTTACTGTTAGAGCAGTAAGGATGTGGAACTCCCTTCCACTGTTGGTGGTGTCCTCGAGTGTCGATATTTAAAAAAAAAAATTATGGGCATCTTAGTGAATGCAATATACAAAGATATGGGAAATGGTAGTGACATAAAAACACACACGTTGAACTGGATGCACCGGTGTCTTTATTCAACCTTACCAACTATGTAACTACTGTAATTATGAAGATTGTGATATCACCACCCTTCTTCTTCACTTCATCCTGAGAACCTCTTGTATTTATTGTTGAAAACACAAGGTGTTCTATGAATGGTGGTGGTGCCAAATAAGCAACCCCCTATGGACAGTTTGCAGTGGGGCAGTCAATCACATAGAACCTGAGTAGGACCTGTAACATCACAGTTATTACTGTAGTAGACCAGCTATTACTGTAGTAGACCAGCTACTACAGTAATTGTCTGCTTCCCTAGCAGCCCATCAGGTATGAGTAATGCATATTCACATTGAGCCAACCTGCTCTAATGTAAGCATGCAAAACAATTAATTCCTGGAGTTCAGCCTTAAATTCATTTCCAGAAACTGATGCATCGACTGAGGCACAACATGGTCTTGGCAGAGAACCTGAAGCACATCAGCATACGTGAATATGACACATAAAGTGGATCTTCACTGTATCTGAGCACCACAAACCAATAACACTATTTAACAAATGTTTAGATTCAAAGCAAACTCCCCCATCCATCCATGACTCTTTGCTTGATTTTGTTGAGAAATCACTTTGAAAAACACCCCCATCTCTGGCTGTGGCCATCTTGAGTAAGGGCTTGAGTAAGGTAAATGATTAATGTAGCATTTACTTCCTGGAATCCATCTGCCCTTATCTCAAACATGCAAGCAGGAGAGTGTGCTTAGCTGAGAAAACCCGTCCTTCCTTCCTGAAGACTCCTGGGTTACCTAAAAAGTAACCCAGTTGTGGACCCTCCTAAAGATTCCTGAGATGTATGACATAATTTGCCTAGGCAAGAAACCAAGAAGTAGCCAAAGAAATGTAAAAAAAAAAAAAAAAAGTTTAAAACAAGTAAATGTGATATAATTTCCTATCTATTTACTTATGCTAGCAGCATGAGGATTAAAAATAATCAATGTTGATTGAGAGAGTAAAGTTCCACTTTAACATGCAGATTACACAACGTTATATTGTACATAGGTACATAGTGCATAACCTGTTCATCATTCCTTACGTAGGTGTATGTATGCTGCCCTAAGTAGGGGGTAGTGCCCCCTAATCACTTAGTTTGTAAGGGTAAAGTCCAAGCCAGGCCCATGTTGACTTTAGAGTGAGTTGTATTGTAGCCCATATCTTTAATACCATAATCTATTGACAAACAGGCGTGGAATGTGTTCCTCTTACCGGAAAAAAAAGCGAAGTAGCTATACTAGGGAAGACGTCTGTCTGGTAAGTAGAAAATTGTGAACTGGTCACCTAATAAAAGTATGTATTAAATGGGTTTGTATAACAAATGGAGAAATAACTTATTCTGTTGTGAAGAATTCTGGAAATTAGAGGGGTGAAGCTGTTTTATGCAGAATCCTTTACTCATTAATACAGGCAAGTATTTATATTGCTGTTTTCCTCTTTAAAGATAGGACATGGTTTATATTCCAGTTGTTCCTCTTTTCTGTAAGCACTTTGATGATTACTAATGTAATTTATATATCTGTTACCAGCATGGAGAATCATAATGAATCTGCTTATTTTCATAATGATCTGCTCAACTTACTCATATATGTTACCTTACTGCTTATGGCAGCAGTGGATTGCCTGTAATGTGTTATTCATTGTTGGATGGTGTGAATAGTATGAATGGTCACACATGAGAAGTTAAGAATAGCAGAGTAAAGCAAAAAGGTGATTGGTCGGGATGAGAATTAGTCAATTTTCTTCTTTGCTTCCCATAGTGATTGCAGTGTTCTGTGTCCTGCTCACTTGATGATCCCTATGTGTTGTGTAATTAAAAATACTCTGTTAAAGCAAATCTAAATCTTTACTGTATGGCATGTAATTTGCTAAAGTATTGTGTATTATAAAAGATGCCAATTTTTTTTTCATAAATGCAGTTTTGTCTTTTTCCTTATTTACTTCTTAGGCTACGTTCACATCTTGGCGTTGCTATTTACAGGCGTTTTTTAGGTGTTTTTTAGGCGTTTTTACAGGCGTTTTTGTGCAGGCGTTTTTAGGTTGACTAGTAACCAATGGAAAAAAATAAAAACGCCTGTAATCTGCCCAAAAAGAAGCTCATGTACTTTTTTGAGCGTTGGGCGTTTTGCTTAAAACGACAAAACGCTCGGATGTGAACAGGGGCCTTTGAAATGAATAGGATTTGTCTTGTTGGGCGTTTTTTGAGCTGATCCTAGAGCAGAAAACTCCCCAAAAATGCCCCAAAACGCCTACATGTGAACTTAGCCTCAGTGTTGCTGATCCCCTCTGACCTCTTTTTGCCACTTCCTATCTATATTCTTTTCAATCCAGCATTGGCTGCACATCATTGCAGTAATCTGGCTTTCATATCAGTTTTAGAGATGCATGTGACAGGTTAACAACACAGGAGCACAGTTGGGAGAAGGTAGTTGCATTATACAGGGATTGCCTGAACAAGGATTAGGGTTAACCCTAACTCTTTTGCCAGGTATTAATATATTGAAAAATGCAGCTTTAAAACGTTTTTAAAAAAAGCTGTTAAAATGACTTGAACAGGTTAAAGCTTCAAATTAATTGTGTTTAGATAGATTTTGAAGATTGAATTGTTCCTAATAAATTTGTAAAATTTTATGGTATATTTACAGTGAAATGATTGTATGGGTCATTTCAAAATATTCATAATTAGTCATTTTAATCCAAATCTGCCAAAAATCCCCTCTGATATCTAATGGCTGGGATGGGATATAAACAATGGCTTCATATGTGGATGTCATATAATTCAAAATTAATGACACCACAACACACCAAACCACAGTGCAGTGCATGATATGGTATGATGCCAGCCTAAACATTTTAGGGTTTGTCGACATTATGCCAGGGTCGGTAACAGACAGGTGCTTGAGCTGCAGTTTTACACCCCCAACCAAGCCATCCACCTAACACAGACATGCAGCCCATGGCATGGCAAAAAATTAAACAGCAAGTCGCATTCAATGGGCATTACTGCTGCTGAACATGACCCATGCAGGCAGGGCTGCTGTTAGAAATCGTGGGGCCCCGTACAGACTACCTGGCAGGACTCCCCCCCAAGAAAATATTAGCTAAAATTACAACAAAATCACTATTATAAGACACAAATATAACATAACTTGCATAATTCCTGCTAAATCTAAAAAAAAACTATGGTAAATAAAAAAGAAGATGAGATGAGAAAAATATACAGGCTGGGCAGTTGGAGCTCAGTGATCAGAGAGACAGAGAGAGAGAAACAAAGTTATAATTTACAAATAAACTCCTGAGCAGAGATAAGTGCTGGGAGGGGGGCCCACACAAGGGAGGGGGATTAGTGAGGGACAACTGTCTCTTTCTCAACAGATAAAAGCTGATAGCAGGGAGAGGGACAGATCAGATTCAGGTGCTGGAGGAAGATTTCTGTATTTGTTGTCCATCACTAATCCCCCTCTCTGTGTGGGCCCCCCTGTGTGCTCGGGCCCCCTACAAGAGGGCTGGTGGTCCCCCCCTATCAGCGGCCCTGCATGCAGGTCTAGAGGGCATGCCCCCCTGAAAATGTATAGAATGCACACAATTGCAGCGCTTTGTTGAGGTTTTAAATCAGGAGGCAAGGAGGCATCATATCGCCTGCTCATGCCTCTAAACAGCGATTCACTGTAGAACGCTTTTCAGAAGGTTGGCAAGGGCTTCCACACATGGTAACGAGCCCTTAGTAAAGAAAGATTTAAACTGAAATCAGGCCGTACAATACTTACCTCTCCTCTAGCGATGAGACACCCACAAGGCCCCTCACCATCACCGCCATCTTCTTCAATTAACGTAATCGTAGGGTGTGCAGTATTCTTAGTGCTTTGTATTGAAATGTGAGTTGCCTAATTTGTTGGGTATGTGCATTGTAAAGATTGTCTTGGGATTTAGAAATGTGTTGCATCACTGAATGTACACAAAAGAAGGACAGTCTATTTAAATAAAGGCCATTTGGCAGCTTTGAATTGATCGGTATCTTTAAAAGAGCGATTGGTTATCAGAGACTTATAGTTTCCTGAAACCAAACAGCCAATGAGCACAAGACACATGAGATCAAATGGTCAGTCCTGTAAAGTCTATATGGGGCCAGTCTCTACTGGGAGGGCAGAGAGCAGAGGAGAGCAGGTCTTAGGTCAGGTAATGTAACCATATAATAAAGTGCAGTATGAAAAGTGCTTAGTACTTTATTGTTGTGTATGTGCATTATAAATATTGCATTGTGATTTTCAGTAGGGGTGCACCAATACCAGTTTATTAAGACGAGTACCGGTACTTTTTCCTAAGTACATGCCAGATGCCAGTACCAATTATGGATATCTATTTATAGTGTCGTGACAGTTTTTTTTAAGACTAATGAAAAGTTATTACTTAAAGCTGTCCTAAACTGCCAGAAAAAAAAATTGTGCCCCCCTGCAGGTTTATTTCATAATGTACTAATATGTACTGCATACTAGCACATTATAACAAACCTACCTGGACACATAGCCCTCCAACGCAACGCTGTCACAGCTCCCCGGCACTTCCATCTTCATCCGGTTTTCTTTCCGAGTTCTCGGACTCCCGCTGCGTCAATGGATGGTGCCACAATAACGTCACTTCCACGCATGTGCGCAGAAGCCCCGGCTTCAACACAGACCTCTGAAGGTACAACATAGATCTGTCGTCCCGTCGGAGCGCATGCGCCAGTGACGTCACCAGCTACATTCTGTGTGAATATCTCCTAAGCATTGCAAGTTTATTATAGGCTTACCTGTAGGTACAAGTTAAGAAGTGGACTTAACTTCCACGTTAAGGCGGTGGTCGGTCAGCTTTGGTTTACATATACAGTCAGGTCCATAAATATTGGGACATTGACTCAATTCTAATCTTTTTTGCTCTATACACCACCACAATTCATTTGAAATGAAACAAACAAGATGTGTTTTAACTGCAGACTTCCAGCTTTAATTTGATGGTATTTACATCCAAATCAGGTGAACGGTGTAGGAATTACAACAGTTTGTATATGTGCCTTCCACTTTTTAAGGGACCAAAAGTAATGGGACAGATTAACAATCATAAATCAAACATTCACTTTTTAATACTTGGTTGCAAATCCTTTGCAGTCAATTACAGCCTGAAGTCTGGAACGCATAGACATCACCAGACGCTGGGTTTCATCCCTGGTGATGCTCTGCCAAACCTCTACTGCAACTGTCTTCAGTTCCTGCTTGTTCTTGGGGCATTTTCCCTTCAGTTTTGTCTTCAGCAAGTGAAATGCATGCTCAATCGGATTCAGGTCAGGTGATTGACTTGGCCATTCCATAACATTCCACTTCTTTCCCTTAAAAAACTCTTTGGTTGCTTTCGCAGTATGCTTCGGGTCATTGTCCATCTGCACTGTGAAGCGCCGTCCAATGAGTTCTGAAGCATTTGGCTGAATATGAACAGATAATATTGCCCGAAACACTTCAGAATTCATCCTGCTGCTTTTGTCAGCAGTCACATCATCAATAAATACAAGAGAACCAGTTCCATTGGCAGCCATGCATGCCCACGCCATGACACTACCACCACCATGCTTCACTGATGAGGTGGTATGCTTTGGATCATGAGCAGTTCCTTTCCTTCTCCATACTCTTCTCTTCCCATCACTCTGGTAAAAGTTGATCTTGGTCTCATCTGTCCATAGGATGTTGTTCCAGAACTGTGAAGGCTTTTTTAGATGTTGTTTGGCAAACTCTAATCTGGCCTTCCTGTTTTTGAGGCTCACCAATGGTTTACGTCTTGTGGTGAACCCTCTGTATTCACTCTGGTGAAGTCTTCTCTTGATTGTTGACTTTGACACACATACACCTACCTCCTGGAGAGTGTTCTTGATCTGGTCAACTGTTGTGAAGGGTGTTTTCTTCACCAGGGAAAGAATTCTTCGGTCATCCACCACAGTTGTTTTCCGTGGTCTTCCGGGTCTTTTGGTGTTGCTGAGCTCCCCGGTGCTTTCTTTCTTTTTAAGGATGTTCCAAACAGTTGATTTGGCCACACCTAATGTTTTTGCTATTTCTCTGATGGGTTTGTTTTGTGTTTTTCAGCCTAATGATGGCTTGTTTCACTGATAGTGACAGCTCTTTGGATCTCATATTAAGAGTTGACAGCAACAGATTCCAAATGCAAATAGCACACGTGAAATGAACTCTGGACCTTTTATCTGCTCCTTGTAAATGGGATAATGAGGGAATAACACACACCTGGCCATGGAACAGCTGAGCAGCCAATTGTCCCATTACTTTTGGTCCCTTAATAAGTGGGAGGCACATATACAAACTGTTGTAATTCCTACACCTTTCACCTGATTTGGATGTAAATACCCTCAAATTAAAGCTGAAAGTCTGCAGTTAAAGCACATCTTGTTTGTTTCATTTCAAATACATTGTGGTGGTGTATAGAGCCAAAAAGATTAGAATTGTATCAATGTCCAAATATTTATGGACCTGACTGTATGTGAATTGGATGCGCTTTGGGTCGCATCTGATTCACATGACATGTGAACCAAACCAGCTTTTTAAAGAACTGTTTCACATATGTGCAGGAAGGTCGCAGTGCGATTTTAAAAACGTCAGGTACGGTTTTCAGTCCACTCAGGTGCGATTTCCAGTGTCATACGCTTAAAAAATTTGCACCTGAACCACTGAACTAAATCGCACTGGACTCCTTTTACAAATCGCACTGAAACCGGCCTTGCACAAATAGTATGTGAACCTGGTCTTACAGTCTGAGGACTTGAAAGTATCAGTTTTAGTATCAGACCATTTGCACAAGTAAAAGTACCCGTGCAAATGCTTAGTATCGGCACTGATATCGATACCAGTATCAGTGCAATGCTAACTTTGAGATTTGCCGCATTGCTGAATATACACTACTGACAGAATCACCTATTTGTCTTGTACCCCTTTTTGTAAATATCTGTAAAAGTGTATATTAATAAATACTTATATTCATTTATCTTAAGGTCCTACATTAGCATTAGTTCCATGACAAAAGCTGATAAAAAAAAAAACACATGTACTGTAGCCAGGGTCCACACTAGAGGCGGTGTGAATTTGCAGAAAATTCGGCACCGCATCTACATAGCAATCCGTCCATGTGAACCGATTGCGGAGTGTATGTTAAGGTAACAACACCTGGCAATCGGTTTAAAAAACGCAGCACGATTTGCAGAATCGGATCGTATGGATGTGAACATCCATGCGATTCGATTCTAGTGCGGACAAAAAAAGGGGGCCTGCACCAGTTTGGTGTGAATGTGGTGTCATTTGAGCCATGCAAATCCATGGCTCAAATTGCATCCCAGAGACGCCGCATGTAATTTGCACAGGAATGTGCTCCAATTCCAGTGCGAATTACATGGGAGTCTCACACTGCAGCAGTGTGAACCCAGGCTAAAACTCAATCCTTTTACATCAGTTTGTACATTTGTCTTCAGTTCAGTTCGCTTTACATCAATATTTATCAACTTTTTACATATCCCTTATTTTTTTTAGTTCTTGAAGTGAATGAGAAAATAGTAGGTGTGACCTGCACCATTCAGATCCCCTGCTAATTCGGAGCATAATGAGATGAATGTCTCTTGGCCCATTCACTTTTTTGTCCACAATTGTGTCCGTGTACATCAGGCTACTCTTGATCAGTCAGATTTGTGGTTTGGAAAAATGGGAGCAAACACAGTCCTTTTCCATTTTTTTATCTAGACCTAGAAGTTAATCGCATGTAGAGGGGCGCACAGGGCCGGATTAAGAGCATCATGGGCCTGGTGCTGAAGATTTTGGTGGGCCTTTTTATGGAAATAAATAAAATAAAAAAACAAACGATTTTTTGCTAAGGAAGTGAGAGTGGGTACCTGTCAAATCTAGGTACCCACTTCCTCAAAAAAAAGGACATGCCAAATGTGGCATCTCAGGGGGTCAGGAGGCCTTAAAGGAGAAGTTCCACTTTTGGGTGGAACTCCACTTTAAACAGAATCTTAGTCACTATATACACTGCACACTCATGCCAACCTCATTGTACCCACATAATACTCATTATTATTGTGCCATAAGGGAGAAGATGGGAGAGACAGGGAGGAGGAAGGGAGGGGGGTTGGGGAGATGTAAACCCTAATAAAAGGACATTTTAAATCCTGTGTATCAAACAATAATGCAATATAGAAAATATTACTCCACCCAAAACTGAAGTTCTGTATATCTCTGATATTATGTGCAATACTATTCCTACTAATAGTAAAAGGCCGCCAGTCTCTGGGTTTAAAGTGTAAGCAAAGAGAAAGCTTTTATTTTTTTGCATAGAGTAAGGAGGGGTTAGCCTGGGTTCACACTACTGCAATGCGGGAGCCACCACCATTCCTGTGCGGTTTCCCGCATCGCATCTCCCCGCAGGCAGTTCACACTCCGCTCTGCGAACAGCAGCCGGTGTCAAAACAAAGGTAATGACACCCCCAGATTGATTTGCAGATCGAATTTGGACAGGAATTGGATCGCATGGGATCCAATTCCAGTGCGGGGGAAAAAAGGTTCCTGCAGCATTTTCTTGGGAATGCAATGGGAGTTTAGCCATACAAAATGTATGGCTGAATTTGCATTGCATAGACATCGCATGTGATCTTCATAGCAATGTGGTGCAAATCACATGCGATGTCTGTGTTTGCAATAGTCTGAAACAAGGCTCATACCCCTGTCAGCTTTTTTTCCAATCTGTGTCCCATTGAGATTTCTCTTCACTTTCTGTCCCATAGCCAAACAGGAAGTAAGAGAAAATCCCTCCAAAGTAAGGGAATCCCTGGTTGTCACCAGAACTTGTGTCACCATTGGATGATTTCCCCTCTATTCCTGCTCTGGGGACACCCAAAATATAGGGTTTTCATTTACTTCCACATGTGATGATAACAGTAAACAGGACAAATAGAATCAAAAAGAAAGGGTAAATCTCCCTAACCGGGACATAGGCAGTGATGGAAACCTGACAGAGGATCTAATCCCTCTCCACTCTATCAACAAACTAGAAAAAAAAATTGCATTTAGTTATACTTTACCAATGTCTTAAAATGTTCTGTGAAGGGCTCCGCTTAAGTGTAGAAACTCACTCTGCACTCCACCTTATTTCAATTCCTTTTTTTTTTAGGTATTGCATGTGTAGAAAATAAGATGAGAGCACATCGAATACCTAAAGAGAGCGACAGAAATAAGGTGGAGTTCAAAGTGAACCATACTATTATCTGCAGGAATTGGCATTTGGGGGGTAAAACATGCAGTGAAGAGGTATGATATCACCTCCTCACTGCCGGTCACTTTTCAGTTTAGTGACAGTGCCTGCTGCAAGTGTCTACAAGCCTTTGGGTTCACACTAGTGTGCTGCAGTTTGGCCGCAATGTTTGTGTATCCGAAGTTACCTGCAGTTTTAGCTGCGATCCTATTGATTTCTATTAGGTTGCAAGTTTTTGCTGCTTTTTCTGAAAGTGTACCAAAGATGCAGCATGCAGGAATTTTGTTGCGCTTTCAGAAAATACAGAAAAAACATTCAACCTAATAGGAATCAATAAGACTGTGGCTTTAACGCAGGAAAACTGCAGATACACACGCAATGGGACAAAACATAGCAAACCAGTGTGAACCCACTTAACCGCTTGCCGCCCGCCCGCCGTCATATGACGGCGGAGCGGAGCGACCATTATCCTGGGCCGCCGTCATATGACGGCGGCACTTTAAGCAGGGCAGGCGCGCGATCGCGTGCGCGCCGCCCTGCACTGCCGGTGTCGGGGTGTCCCCGGGACACCCCCCGTCACCGGCAGGGGGGAAACAGCCAATGGGCGTGGCTGTTTCCCACGTGATCGGCTGTGTTCCAATGACACAGCCGATCACAATGAAGGCGCCCACTAGATGACCGCGCATGCGCGATCGGGAGCGCGCAGCGCGGTCATGTCGGTGGCACTGTGTTCCGTAGGAACACAGCTGTCACCGGCGGTAGTAAACAGTCACTGACAGTGACTGTTTACTATGTGATCGGCTGTGAATCCATTCACAGCCGATCAGAAAATGTAAACAAAGAGCAGTAACTCAGTGTTACTAGCTCTTCTCCCCTCATACAGTTTCCAGTATGAGGGGAGAAGAGCTAGAAATAGTGAGTTATTGCTCTGTACACCTGTAAAAAGTAAAATCACACTAATAAATGTCCCCACACAGTCCTCAGCCCCCCCCAATGTCACCTGTCACCCAACAGTCACCTCATCAGTGCCCAGAAATTGACACCCATAACGTTCACATGTGAGCGCAGCGATCGCAGGCAGAATCACAGCGATTCTGCCCACGATCCGGAAATCATTGCAAATCGCAGGACGCCTGTGCGTTGCCCTTAATTTGCAATAGCACCCCAAACGCTGTGCGATGTTGCCGCCATTTCCGCCTGCCGAATCGCGGTAACATCGCGCAAACATCGCATGACGCCCAAAAAAGGTACAAGAGTTTCTTTGGAGCGTCATGCGTTGTTTGCGCAATGTTACCGCGATTCGGCAGGCGGAAATCGCAGCAACATCGCACAGCATTTGGGGTGCTATTGCAAATCACGGGCAACGCACAGGCGTCCCGCAATTTGCAATGATTTCTGGATCACGGGCAGAATCGCAGTGATTCTGACCGTGATCGCTACGCTCACATGTGAACGTAGCCTAAAGTTCACCGGTCACCAGAGACTGCCATCAGCAATGCACCATCGCCCGTCACCTGTCACCCATCAGTGACCATCGCCCGTCACCTGTCACCCCATCAATCACCGTCACCTGTCACCCCATCAGTCATCGTCACCTGTCACCCCATCAGTCATCGTCACTTGACACCCCATCAGTGATCGTCACTTGTCACCCCATCAATCATCGTCACATGTCACCCCGTCAGTGACTGTCATCTGTCACCCCATCAATCATCGTCATCTGTCACCCCATCAATCATCGTCACCTGTCACCCCATCAATCATCGTCACCTGTCACCTCATCAATCATCATCACCTGTCACCTCATCAATCATCGTCACCTGTCACCCCATCAGTCATCGTCACCTGTCACCCCATCAGTCATCGTCACCTGTCACCCCGTCAGTCATCGTCACCTGTTTGCCATATACATGCAATCACTTACTGACCGCCTAACGACTATACACGTCGGCCATTAAAAGCTAAATTCTGGAGTTATGGCAGCAGATAGCCCCCATAACCCCGGTATTTTTTGAAACGGCGGGCGGTCGGCTTTCAGATAAGGGTGGTCCCAGTGGCGGATTCGCCGCGGAATTACCCTTACGGTGCAGGGGAAGAGGTGCCCCCCCCCCTCCTGCCGCGTCCCAGACGTTTTCCCAGCTTACCGGACCCGCCGGCAGCGGAGAAAACTATCCGGTCCCGGATCCTCAGAGACAGGAAGTCGAGTGAGGGCAAGATGGCCCTCACTCAACTCTATGGTCTTGGAGGACCGGAGCTACGTCAAAAGACGTTGCCTAGCAACCGGTTTAAAGGGCCGCTTTTTTTTTTTGCTTTTTTTTTTTCCCTCTTTCAACAATTTTTTTTTTTTTTTTCTTTTTTAGTGTAGTTGTGAGGTGTGAGGTCTTTTTGACCCCAGATCTCACAATAAAGAGGACCTGTCATGCCTATTTCTATTACAAGGGATGTTTACATTCCTTGTAATAGGAATAAAAATGATCAAAACATTTTTTTTTTTTAAACTGTGTAAAAATAAAAAAATAATAAATAAAATAAATAGGAAAAAAAAAAATAAAAAAAAATTAAAGCGCCCTGTCCCCGTTAGCTCGCGCGCAGAAGCAAACGCATACGCAAGTCCCGCCCACATATGTAAACGGTGTTCAAACCATACATGTGAGGTATCGCCGCGATCGTTAGAGCGAGTGCAATAATTTAAGCCCTAGACCTCCTCTGTAACTCTAAGCTAGTAACCTGCAGAAATTTTTAAAATGTTGCCTATGGGGATTTTTAAGTACCAATGTTTGGCGCCATTCTGTGAGCATGCGCAATTTTGAAGCATGACATGTTTGGTATCTAATTACTCGGCGTAACATTATCTTTCATATTATGGAAAAAAATTGGGCTAAATTTACTGTTTTCTTATTTTTTAGTTCAAAAAAGTGAATTTTTTTCAAAAAAATCGCATTTGGAAGACTGCTGCGCAAATATGGTGTGATAAAAAATATTGCAACGATCTCCATTTTATTCTCTAGGGTCTCTGCTAAAAAAAAATATATAATGTTTGGGGGTTCAAAGTAGTTTTCTAGCAAAAAAAATTATTTTAGCTTGTAAACACCAAGTGTCAAAAATAGGCCCAGTCTTAAAGTGGATAAATGGACAACTTTGTGTAAAGCGCTACTTGGATGTGAGGCCTATGTATGTGGCCAGGCTGTGAAAAAGTGTTACACATGTGGTATCGCCATACTCAGGAGGAATAGCAGAATGTATTTTGGGGTGCAAGTTTTGCTATGTACATGCGATGTGTTAGAAATATTGCATAAATGGACAGCTGTGTGTAAAAAAAAATGTGTTTTCATTTTCTTTCCACATTTTCCAAAAACTTGTGGAAAAAAATGACATATTCAAAAGACTCATTATGCCTCAAAAATTATACGTTGGGCTGTTTGCTTTCCAAAATGGGGTCATTTTATGGGGGTTTCCATTGTCCTGGTGCTCCAGGGCCTTCAAAAGTGCGATAGGTTGTCAGGAAATGATATGTGTAATTTGTGCTCCTAGAATGCCGGACGCTGCTTCTCGGATGTTAGGCCTCTGTATGTGGCCAGGCTGTGAAAAAGTCTCACACATGTGGTATCGCCATACTCAGGCAGAGTAGTAGAATGTGTTTTGGGGTGTAGTTGCAAGTATACATGTGCTGTGTGAGAGAAATAACCTGTTAATACGGCAAT
The DNA here is from genome assembly GCF_965119305.1 of Pelophylax lessonae. NCBI lineage: Eukaryota > Metazoa > Chordata > Amphibia > Anura > Ranidae > Pelophylax > Pelophylax lessonae. The sequence goes on along the minus strand of NC_138774.1, from coordinate 103,312,500 downwards.
TTGTAAAAAAAAAAAAAATAAAAAAAAAAAATCTTCATTTTGCAAAGCATTGTGGGAAAAAATTACAACTTCAAAAAACTCATCATGCCCCTTATTAAATACCTTGGAATGTCTACTTTCCAAAAAGGGGTCATTTGGGGGGTATTTGTACTTTCCTGACCTTTTAGTGTCTCAAGAAATGAGATAGGCCTTCAGTACATCAGGTGTGATCAAGTGTGATCAATTTTCAATGAATAGCACCATAACTTGTGGACTCTATAACTTTCACAAAGACCAAATAATATACACTTACTTGGGTTATTTTTACCAAAGATAAGTAGCAGTATAAATTTTGGCCAAAATTTGTGAAGAAAAATGACTAATTTGCAAAATTTTATGACAGAAACAAAGAAAAATGCGTTTTTTCACGATATTTTCAGTCTTTTTTTATTTATAGCACAAAAAATAAAAAAACCAGTATTGATCAAATACCATCAAAAGAAAGCTCTATTTGTGTGAAAAAAAGGACACAATTTTTGTATGGGTACAGTGTTGCATGACTGAGTAATTCTCAGTCAAAGTGTGCGAGCGCTGAAAGCTGAAAATCAGTCAGGGCAGGAAGGGGGTGAAAGTGCACTGTAGGCAAGTGGTTAAACGCACAAAGCACTGAGCACTACCATAGGCTGAGGACACAATTCTAAACACTTTGGCTGCAGTTTTAACAGCTAAAGCTGGAGAAAAAGTTAAAAAAGAGGGTGAGGGAGAGAAGAAAGGAGGCAGGGGGAGGAGTCCAGTCACTGAGCTTACATATGGATGGGTCCTGGAGGCGTGTCACTCACACATATCTTATTCATGTTGTATCTGTCGGCTGCTCTGTGTATAAATTCCCACCCACACAGCTCCTTCACTTCACTGTATGGACTGGTGTGGGCGGGCACAGAGGGAGAGGGGCGGGACAAGGCAGAGCCAATCCAGCCTCTCTCCTCTTCCATTTGTGCAGGGGGAACTGTGCTCTGTGACACTGTAATATTCACACTGAGCCAACCCAGGTGCAGCCAGCCACCCCTACATTTACAAACAGCTTCTCCTGTCCCATAGACGTTTATGGACAGGAGAAATCAGGCTCATGCTGCTGGCTGGATGGGCCTATCTTAAGGGAGGGGGCCTGGTTCTTCAGCTCCAATAGCCCCTATGTTAATCCGGCCCTGGGGGCGCATGTCCACTTAGATCCATCTGCCCATGGACTTGCATAGGGCTTCCGATCGGGTCCACTTAAAAAACTGTGGCCGGTTCTTCCAGTTTTCCAGACAGATCCAGAGTGAACAACGATGTATGTTTATAGGTGGAAGGATGTAAACAGATGTATGTCCGTTTACATCCAAGTCAATTTATGAAAAAAAATATAAAAGGTCAGTGTCCTTTTTTTTGCTTTTATGGGTAGGGTTGAGCGAACACCTAGATGTCCGTGTTCGACGGGTTCGGCCGAACTTTAAAAAAAAGTCCGGGTCCGTGTCCCGGACTTTTACCGAACTTTTCCCGGACACCGAACCCCATTGAAGTCAATGGGGACCCGAACTTTAAGGCACTAAAATGGCTCTAAAACACCAAAGGAAAGGGCTAGAGTGCTGCAAATGGCAGCAAAACGTAATTAAGAGCATGGCAAGTGCTCTGCAAACAAATGTGGATAGGGAAATAACTTAAAACAACAAAAAAAAACAGAAAAATAAAACAATGTTCTTCTTCATCTCTGAAGGACGAGGCCCATATGGAGTAGGAGGGAGGTTAAGGTGGTGGTGGATGTGGCGGTGACATAGGCGTGCGCACAGGGTGTGCTGGGTGTGCCTGGGCACACCCTAATCACCTAGGGCACATAGCATTGCCAGTGAGGAGATGGGAAAGATCTCCCTGGGACCTGCTCTGCTCTATTTCTCCTTGCCTACAGGTACATGGCCCCGATACATTACTCTCCCTGCTGGCAAACACATGCATGTGTATTTCAACTTTGGGGTGCACACCTTAATGCAATAGGCTGCGCACACCTATGGGCGGTGTAGGTGGAAGCGGCGGTGGAGGAGGACCAGGGCCGGATTAACAGCATCATGGGCTTGGTGCTGAGGATTTTGAAGGGCCTTAGGGCCGTGCCTTGCCATGCACCCAGAGGAGGAAGGGTGCAGCCATGCATGCCTAATTCAACATGGGATGCTGTCTCTGAAGCCCATAAACACATCCATGCATCGCCAACTGTCCCTCCTTGTCCGGCCTTCACGCTGTGTGGGGAGGTTCTGAGGGTGCTGCCTGGGGAAGCGAGCATAGAAGCCAGACTTCTGTGTTTACAAGTGACAGAAGAGCGGTAACAGTGAATATGGCCAACCCGGGGCCTATATAAAAGGTAGGGGCCTGGAGCTGCAGCTCCAATAGCCCCTACATTAATCTGGCCCTGAGGAGGAGGACGAGGTAGCCAACACTGCTTCTTTTCACAAATTTTAAATGAGGGTACACCCCAAAAGAGTGAGAAAGAGCAAAAATGGAACAATGGGTGGGTAAGGTCGGTATCCATTGCTATTCTGCATAAGGTACGGAAAAGTCCCGTGGGATCCATGCCTGGTTCATTTTAATGAACGTGAGCTTGTCCACATTGTCTCTGGACAGGCGGCTGCGCTTGTCTGTTATAACGCCCCCAGCCGTGCTAAATACCCGTTCAGATAATACACTGGCTGCAGGGCACGCCAGCACCTCCAAGGCGTAAAGGGCAAGCTCAGGCCATGTGCCCAATTTGGAGACCCAGAAGTTGAAGGGGGCAGACCCGTCATTCACTACATGTAGGCGTGTGCACACATACTGCTCCACCATGTTGGTAAAATGCTGCCTCCTGCTAAGACGTTCCATCTGAGCTGCTGGTGCTGCTGTTTGTTGTGGCGTGCTGACAAAGCTTTTCCACATTTCGGCCATGCTAACCCTGCCTTCTGAGGTGCTGGCGGTGCCCTGGTTGCGTTGGCGACCTCCTCCTCCTCCTCCTCTGCCTTGTGCTTCCACTGTGGCCCCGCTGTCAGATGGGAATGCCAGCAGCATGGCGTCTACCAGCGTGCGCTTGTACTCGCGCATCTTGCGATCGCGCTCCAGTGAGTGAATTAAGGACGGTACGTTGTCCTTGTAACGGGGATCCAGCAGCGTGGCCACCCAGTAATCAGCACAAGTTAGAATGTGGGCAACTCGGCGGTCGTTGTGGAGACACTGCAGCATGTAATCGCTCATGTGTGCCAGGCTGCCCAGAGGCAACGAAAGGCTGTCCTCTGTGGGAGGTGTATGGTCCGTGTCCTCTGTATCCCCCCAGCCACGCACCAGTGATGGCCATGAGCTGGCCTGGGTGCCACCCTGCTGTGAACATGGTTCCATCTCCTCCTCCAGCTCCTCCTCCTCCTCATCCTCCTCATCCTCCAGAACTGTGCCCCTGCTGGACAATTGCGTCCCTGGCGTTTGCGTGTGCAGGAACCCACCCTCGGAGCCCCTTGCGAATGACTGCCCTGAAAGCCTTGGAAATGTTACCTCTTCATCCTCCTCCTCCTCCTCATCCTGTGCCACATCCTCTTCCATCATCGCCCGAATTGTTTTTTCAAGGAGGCATAGAAGTGGGATAGTTAAGCTGAGAACGGCGTCATTGCCACTGGCCATGTTGGTGGAGTACTCAAAACAGCGCAACAAGGCACACAGGTCTCGCATGGAGGCCCAGTTAAATTAAATAGCGGAATAGAAAATATGATCCAAAAAAAGTGTATGTATATCACACGTACACAACCACACTAGGCCCCAATTACTATTGTTTGTACCCCTAAAAGGCTAGATGAGGAGTAGGGGGAGTATGGAACAGGCAGCACCCTCAAACCTTCAGAAGTATGAGATGAACCCCAACAACTTGGAAAGGTGGATCTCTCTCACACGTACCGACACAGACTATCCCGCAATTCAATTGATCCTCAAAGGTTTTTATTGAATAGCGGAATAGGAAATATGATCAAAAAAAGTGTATGTATCTCGCACGTACACAACCACACTAGGCCCCAATTACTATTGTTTGTACCCCTAAAAGGCTAGATGAGGAGTAGGGGGGGTATGGAACAGGCAGCACCCTCAAACCTTCAGAAGTATGAGATGAACCCCAACAACTTGGAAAGGTGGATCTCTCTCACACGTACCGACACAGACTATCCCGCAATTCAATTGATCCTCAAAGGTTTTTATTGAATAGCGGAATAGGAAAAATGATCAAAAAAAGTGTATGTATCTCGCACGTACACAACCACACTAGGCCCCAATTACTATTGTTTGTACCCCTAAAAGGCTAGATGAGGAGTAGGGGGGGTATGGAACAGGCAGCACCCTCAAACCTTCAGAAGTATGAGATGAACCCCAACAACTTGGAAAGGTGGATCTCTCTCACACGTACCGACACAGACTATCCCGCAATTCAATTGATCCTCAAAGGTTTTTATTGAATAGCGGAATAGGAAATATGATCAAAAAAAGTGTATGTATCTCGCACGTACACAACCACACTAGGCCCCAATTACTATTGTTTGTACCCCTAAAAGGCTAGGAGTAGGGGGAGTATGGAACAGGCAGCACCCTCAAACCTTCAGAAGTATGAGATGAACCCCAACAACTTGGAAAGGTGGATCTCTCTCACACGTACCAACACAGACTATCCCCCAATTTAACTGATCCCCAAAGGTTTTTGATTAAATAGCGGAATAGAAAATATGATCCCAAAAAAGTGTATGTATATCACACGTACACAACCACACTAGGCCCCAATTACTATTGTTTGTACCCCTAAAAGGCTAGGAGTAGGGGGAGTATGGAACAGGCAGCACCCTCAAACCTTCAGAAGTATGAGATGAACCTCAACAACTTGGAAAGGTGGATCTCTCTCACACGTACCAACACAGACTATCCCCCAATTTAACTGATCCCCAAAGGTTTTTGATTAAATAGCGGAATAGAAAATATGATCCCAAAAAAGTGTATGTATATCACACGTACACAACCACACTAGGCCCCAATTACTATTGTTTGTACCCCTAAAAGGCTAGGAGTAGGGGGAGTATGTAACAGGCAGCACCCTCAAACCTTCAGAAGTATGAGATGAACCCCAACAACTTGGAAAGGTGGATCTCTCTCACACGTACCAACACAGACTATCCCCCAATTTAACTGATCCCCAAAGGTTTTTGATTAAATAGCGGAATAGAAAATATGATCCCAAAAAAGTGTATGTATATCACACGTACACAACCACACTAGGCCCCAATTACTATTGTTTGTACCCCTAAAAGGCTAGGAGTAGGGGGAGTATGTAACAGGCAGCACCCTCAAACCTTCAGAAGTATGAGATGAACCCCAACAACTTGGAAAGGTGGATCTCTCTCACACGTACCAACACAGACTATCCCCCAATTTAACTGATCCCCAAAGGTTTTTGATTAAATAGCGGAATAGAAAATATGATCCCAAAAAAGTGTATGTATATCACACGTACACAACCACACTAGGCCCCAATTACTATTGTTTGTACCCCTAAAAGGCTAGGAGTAGGGGGAGTATGGAACAGGCAGCACCCTCAAACCTTCAGAAGTATGAGATGAACCTCAACAACTTGGAAAGGTGGATCTCTCTCACACGTACCAACACAGACTATCCCCCAATTTAACTGATCCCCAAAGGTTTTTGATTAAATAGCGGAATAGAAAATATGATCCCAAAAAAGTGTATGTATATCACACGTACACAACCACACTAGGCCCCAATTACTATTGTTTGTACCCCTAAAAGGCTAGGAGTAGGGGGAGTATGGAACAGGCAGCACCCTCAAACCTTCAGAAGTATGAGATGAACCCCAACAACTTGGAAAGGTGGATCTCTCTCACACGTACCAACACAGACTATCCCCCAATTTAACTGATCCCCAAAGGTTTTTGATTAAATAGCGGAATAGAAAATATGATCCCAAAAAAGTGTATGTATATCACACGTACACAACCACACTAGGCCCCAATTACTATTGTTTGTACCCCTAAAAGGCTAGGAGTAGGGGGGAGTATGGAACAGGCAGCACCCTCAAACCTTCAGAAGTATGAGATGAACCCCAACAACTTGGAAAGGTGGATCTCTCTCACACGTACCAACACAGACTATCCCCCAATTTAACTGATCCCCAGAGGTTTTTGATTAAATAGCGGAATAGAAAATATGATCCCAAAAAAGTGTATGTATATCACACGTACACAACCACACTAGGCCCCAATTACTATTGTTTGTACCCCTAAAAGGCTAGGAGTAGGGGGAGTATGGAACAGGCAGCACCCTCAAACCTTCAGAAGTATGAGATGAACCCCAACAACTTGGAAAGGTGGATCTCTCTCACACGTACCAACACAGACTATCCCCCAATTTAACTGATCCCCAAAGGTTTTTGATTAAATAGCGGAATAGAAAATATGATCCCAAAAAAGTGTATGTATATCACACGTACACAACCACACTAGGCCCCAATTACTATTGTTTGTACCCCTAAAAGGCTAGGAGTAGGGGGAGTATGGAACAGGCAGCACCCTCAAACCTTCAGAAGTATGAGATGAACCCCAACAACTTGGAAAGGTGGATCTCTCTCACACGTACCAACACAGACTATCCCCCAATTTAACTGATCCCCAGAGGTTTTTGATTAAATAGCGGAATAGAAAATATGATCCCAAAAAAGTGTATGTATATCACACGTACACAACCACACTAGGCCCCAATTACTATTGTTTGTACCCCTAAAAGGCTAGGAGTAGGGGGAGTATGGAACAGGCAGCACCCTCAAACCTTCAGAAGTATGAGATGAACCCCAACAACTTGGAAAGGTGGATCTCTCTCACACGTACCAACACAGACTATCCCCCAATTTAACTGATCCCCAAAGGTTTTTGATTAAATAGCGGAATAGAAAATATGATCCCAAAAAAGTGTATGTATATCACACGTACACAACCACACTAGGCCCCAATTACTATTGTTTGTACCCCTAAAAGGCTAGGAGTAGGGGGAGTATGGAACAGGCAGCACCCTCAAACCTTCAGAAGTATGAGATGAACCCCAACAACTTGGAAAGGTGGATCTCTCTCACACGTACCAACACAGACTATCCCCCAATTTAACTGATCCCCAGAGGTTTTTGATTAAATAGCGGAATAGAAAATATGATCCCAAAAAAGTGTATGTATATCACACGTACACAACCACACTAGGCCCCAATTACTATTGTTTGTACCCCTAAAAGGCTAGGAGTAGGGGGAGTATGGAACAGGCAGCACCCTCAAACCTTCAGAAGTATGAGATGAACCCCAACAACTTGGAAAGGTGGATCTCTCTCACACGTACCAACACAGACTATCCCCCAATTTAACTGATCCCCAAAGGTTTTTGATTAAATAGCGGAATAGAAAATATGATCCCAAAAAAGTGTATGTATATCACACGTACACAACCACACTAGGCCCCAATTACTATTGTTTGTACCCCTAAAAGGCTAGGAGTAGGGGGAGTATGGAACAGGCAGCACCCTCAAACCTTCAGAAGTATGAGATGAACCCCAACAACTTGGAAAGGTGGATCTCTCTCACACGTACCAACACAGACTATCCCCCAATTTAACTGATCCCCAAAGGTTTTTGATTAAATAGCGGAATAGAAAATATGATCCCAAAAAAGTGTATGTATATCACACGTACACAACCACACTAGGCCCCAATTACTATTGTTTGTACCCCTAAAAGGCTAGATGAGGAGTAGGGGGAGTATGGAACAGGCAGCACCCTCAAACCTTCAGTATGAGATTGTGTTCACTGTACCCCACAAAGATTGAGTTCACTGCACCCCACAATGATTGTGTTCACTGCACCCCACAAAGATTGTGTTCACTGCACCTCACAAAGATTGTGTTCACTGTACCCCCCAAAGATTGTGTTCACTGCACCCCACAAAGATTCTGTTCACTGTACCCCACAAAGATTGTGTTCACTGCACCCCAAAAAGATTGTGTTCACTGCACCCCAAAAAGGATGTTGTTCACTGCACCCCAAAAAGGATGTTGTTCACTCCACCCCAAAAAGATTGTGTTCACTGCACCCCACAAAGATTGTGTTCACTGCACCCCAAAAAGATTGTGTTCACTGCACCCCAAAAATGATTTTGTTCACTGCACCCCAAAAAGGATTTTGTTCACTGCACCCCAAAAAGGATGTTGTTCACTCCACCCCAAAAAGATTGTGTTCACTGCACCCCAAAAAGATTGTGTTCACTGCACCCCACAAAGGATTTTGTTCACTGCACCCCAAAAAGATTGTGTTCACTGCACCCCAAAAAGGATGTTGTTCACTGCACCCCAAAAAGGATTTTGTTCACTGCACCCCAAAAAGATTGTGTTCACTGCACCCCACAAAGGATTTTGTTCACTGCACCCCACAAAGATTGTGTTCACTGCACACCAAAAAGGATTGTGTTCACTGCACCCCAAAAAGATTTTGTTCACTGCACCCCAAAAAGATTGTGTTCACTGCAGCCCAAAAAGATTGTGTTCACTGCAGCCCAAAAAGATTGTGTTCACTGCAGCCCAAAAAGATTGTGTTCACTGCAGCCCAAAAAGATTGTGTTCACTGCAGCCCAAAAAGATTGTGTTCACTGCAGCTCACACACAGAAAAATGGATGTGGATCACTGACACCTGCCTATCTCCAATCCCACACCACACAGCAATATCGATTGTAGTTTGTAGAACACAGTTTCCCTAAAATTCAGCAGACTCTGTCCCTAACAGGATTGAGAAGAGATCGTAGATCAGGATTGAGTGCAGACCCCACCCCCCACACAGCAATATCGATTGTAGTTTGTAGAAGACACTGACCCTATATAATTCAGCAGACTCTATCCCTAAAATGCCTACAACTCGCCCTGCCTAAACACTCCGACCTGTCCCTCAATTCTATCCGGACACAAATGGTTTTTTCCTGCCTATCTTTCCCTAATCAGCAGCCAGCACGTTGATGTGTGCTCTGTCCCTGAATCTAAGCAGCATAATGACGCCGCTGCGGCTGCCTCGAACTTATAAAGACTTGGTCACATGCTTCAGACGGCCAATCACAGCTACTGAGACATTTGCAGGCATGGCTGGGATGGCTTAAGGCACACCAGTTAAACGATTGTTGATTGGCTGTTGAAAGCCCGCCATGAAAAGAGCGCCAAAGCATGCAAAACCCGGAAATAAAACGACCGAACACGGATTTTTACCCGAACATACAGTAAAGTGTCCGTGTCCGTGTTCGGGTACAAAAAATCCAATTATTCGGTACGAACACGAATAATACAGTCCGTGTTCGCTCAACACTATTTATGGGCTTACAGTGAGGGGAAAAAAGTTTTTGATCCCCTGCTGATTTTGTGCGTTTGCCCACTGACAAAGAAATGATCAGTTTATAGTTTTAATGGTAGGTTTATTTTAACAGGGAGAGACAGAATAACAACAAAAAAAATGAGGAAAACGCATTTCAAAAAAGTTCTAAATTGATTTGCATTTTATGCGTGAAATAATTATTTGACCCCTTTGCAAAACATAACTTAGCGCAACATTTTTTTATATGTTTGTCATGCGTGACTATTTTCTTCAAAAAAACTAAAAAATACATATAAAATAAATGTATACTGATGTCAACTGCACTGAAGATGAAAGTATAAACAGATAAAATAGGATCCAGTTTTCATGCTTTTTTATGAGTTTTCATGATGGATCTGTTGAGGCTTGTGTGAGAGAACCTATAAATGGACAAAAGTTTAAATAAAAAGTATGTTTCTTGCCTAAAAATGGATGTAAACAGATGGCAACCGTTAATGTCCACAAAAATTAAAAAGGATGCAAACATTTTCAATATTTGTTTTCTAAAAATAGACTCAGGTGTAAAACAGAAGTTTGTCCATTTACACCTGCCCTTCCATAGACATACAGTACATTGTGGTTCAGTCTGTATTAGCCTGAAAGAGTAGCAGACAGATCCAGACTGCCTGCCTGTGTGGGTATGCACTTTTTGTGGACTGTTTTCACACATCTACTTCAGCTGTGTCAGGGGGGCTATAACTGATCAAAAGCATAACTAAAGGCAAAACTTTTCCTTTTTAGTTTTGGATAGAACAGAGAGGGATTAGAATACCTGTCAGATGTCTACTGCTGTCTGTACCCCCTGCTAAACTGGATACACACTATACAACTTTTGTTGGTAGATTTCCATTAGATTTACCTTCAACTATGCAGTACAAGGGTCGGCCTGATTGCATACAAATTAAAAGTCTTAAGGTTTGACCTCATAGTATATGGTTTTGGTAAGTCTAAGGCCCCTTTCACACAGATGGACCGTTTAGATCCGCCTGTCAGTTTTTTTGGCGGATCTGAACGGTCCCCCCATGCATTCCTATGGGGCATCGGAAGTCAGCGGAGACATGTCCGCTGACATCCGATCCGATCCGTCAAATCTGGATGGATGGTAACCCTATTTTCCATCCGTCCAGCGGATTGGATCGGATGGGATCGGATGAGAATGGACTGACGGTCCGTTCCCATCCGATTTCCCCCATAGAGATGCATGGGGAACTGACAGCTATGTCTCCGCACACAGCGCAGAGATACAGCTGTCACACTCCTGCTCAGCGGGGGATCAGCGGATCGATGGTAACCCTGAGCCTGTCCTTGTGACATACCCACACGTACTCATTGTGCAGCTGCTGCAGCATAGCCAATGTTGAGTTCCACCTGGTGGGCATGTCACAAATGAGGCGGTTGGTGGGCAGGTTGAATTCCTGTTGAATGTCAGCCAGCCAAGTACTGGCATTGTATGACCGCTGGAAATGGCCACAGACTTTTCTGACCTCCCTCAAAAGATCTTGTAAGCCCGGGTACCTGTTCAAGAAATGCTGCACCACCAAATTCAGGACATGTGTCAAGCATGGAACATGTGTCAAGCGTCCCTGTCGGAGGGCGGAGAGAATGTTGGTGCCATTTTCGCATACAACCATTCCTGGTTTAAGATGCCGTGGCATCAACCACCTCTAAGCCTGTGCCTGCAGAGCTGACAGAATCTCTGCCCCGGTGTGGCTCCTGTCCTCTAGACAGACCACTTGAAGCACTGCATTGCATCTTTTAGCCTGACTGCTTGCATAGCCCCTTGAATGCTTAGGGAGCAATGATGGTTCAGAGGACAATTCAACAGAAGAGGTCATAGAGGAAGAAGAAGAGAAGGGGGTTGGAGCAGAAAGATGTGGCAGAATCACCACTAGCTTTTTGGAGGCCTGGCAGCGGAACAAGCTCCAGCAATGAACCCTGTCCTGCATCCTTCCCAGCTGTCTGAAGAGTTACCCAGTGTGCCGTGAAGGAAATCTAACATTCCTGACCATGCCTGCTAGACCATGAATCAGCAGTACCTGATGTGAACCTTGCTGCTGACCGCTCTGTCCAAAGAGGCCAAAACATTGCCTTCCACATGATGGTACAGAGCTGGAATGGCCTTACATGTTAAGAAATTTCTTTTTGTACCCTTCCACTGTGGTACAGCACATTCCGCAAATTCATGAAAGGGAGCAGAGTCTACGAGATGAAAAGGCAGCAGTCGTAGTGCTAGCAATTTGGCAAAGCTAGCATTTAGAAGCTGAGCATGTGGATTGCTGGGACAGTATTTTTTTTTACAGTTCAGCAACTGGGGTAGCGAAAATTGCCTGGTGGTAAAATAAACAGGTGGTGTACTGCTAGCAGACTGGGTGCAAGTACCTGTGGTACCCATTTCTATACTATCATCCCTCTCAGTGCAGGTTTTTGAGAAGATTTAAAGTATAGTATGGGTAAAGATCCCAGATGAGGAGGCAAGTCTGCATTCTTTTATGATGTGGGTCTTTCAGGTGCTGTTGCCAACGGACTGCACGGCAGGTCGCCATATGTCTTGTCAAGCATGTGGTGCCCAAGCGGCTGGTGTTCTGGCCATGCTCGATCTGCTTCAGACAGAGATTGCAAACAGCAATGCTGCGGTCTGCTGCAGATGTTGAAAAAAGTCCACACCAATGAACTTTTTGAAGTCAGCGGAGAGTTAGCAGCATCCTGCACCTGTGGAGCTCTGTGGTGTGATGCAATAGGGTGGCTGCCCTTAACCACTTGCCGACCAGTCACGTTGACTGTACTGCGGCAAAGTGGCTCGTTCGCGTCCAGCGACGTAGACCTACATCGCTGGACTCCTCCCCTTGTGGGCGGCGCGCGCGTCGCTGGAGGCTCGCTCCCGCTGTTTTCAGTCACAGCGGGAGTCGGGCCAAGGGAGGAGTGGCGGTGATCACCGCCGCTCTTCCCCGATCGTCGGGGAATCGAGTGTGGAGATCCACCCGCTTGTGTAAACAAAGCGGGCGGATCTCCTAAGTGACAGGCAGGGTCAGATTGCAGGATTCAGCATAGCTGAACCTGCGATCTGTCCCTGTGTCACTCAGTCACCTCCCCCCACACACGTCAGTAAGCACCAGGCATACATTAACCCCTCCCTCTCCAATAAAATTAACCCCTTCCCTGCCAGTGTCATTTTTACAGTAACAGTGCGTATGTATAGCACTGATTACTGTAGTAATGTCACTGGTATCCCCAAAAGTGTCAAAAATGTCAGTCAAGGGTCCGATCTGTCCGCCGCAATGTCGCAGTCCCGCAAAAAAAATCGCAGATCGCCGCCATTACTCGTTAAAAAAAAACACCAAAAATAACAGAAATCTTTCCCTTAGTTAGTAAACGCAATAACTTTTGCGCAAACCAATCAAAATACGCTTATTGTGATTTTTTTTTACCAAACATAGGTAGCAGAAAACAAATTGGCCAAAAATTTAAAAAAAATTAGATTTTTACATTTTTTTGGGGGAGTTTCATATTAAAAAAATGTGAAAAATATTGTTATTTTTTCAAAATTTACGCTCTTTTTTTGTTTATAGCGCAAAAAGTAAAAATTGCACAGGTGATCAAATACCACCAAAAGAAAGCTCTGTTTGTGGGAAAAAAGGACGTAAACTTAGTTTGGGTACAGTGTCGCACGACCACGCAATTTTCAGTTAAATTCGCACAGTGCTGAATCGCAAAAAGTGGCCTGGACGTAAGACAGCAAAAATCCTCCGGTGGTAAAGTGGTTAAGCCGGCCCCTGGAGGATATCCTGCCTCAGAGTTGTGCCTCCTCCTCTATTCTCTCAGGCACTTAAGTACAGTCAGTGACCTCATCATCCCCTGCCTCCTCGTCACTGGAGAAAACATGGCAGTATGCTGCAGCTGGGGGAACATGACTGCTAGTTTCTTGTCCGTCATTGGCACCCCCTCTCTCTACGCTCACGTTATTCTCTTCCTCAACCTGGGAACGATCATCGGAGCATTCAAATTGCTGAGCATCCTCCAGCAGCATGTAACTGACACTATGATCAAAAAATTCAGGTGACTCCTCCGTGCATGATGGTGGGGCTATGGAAGGAGTAGCTGTGGAGTCGGCCGCTTTGGCAGCTACAGTGGAAGGCAAACTAGCCTGGGTGACAGAGGATGAGGAGGATGAGGACGGCTTAGTTATCCACTCCACCAACTCTTCTGCATGTTGTGGCTTAATAACATTGCCAGCACTGGAAATAAAGGACAAGCGTGCCCCGCCTGCAGAGGATGCACCATGTCCACGACCACCAATATTCACTGTGCACACAGAGGCTGCTTGCCCTCTTTTAGTGGCCTGTGAGTGTCTTCCTCTCCTTGTTGGCCTTTCGGACATGATGGGGATTTTTGGGGGGTTTGTATAATATTTTATTATAGAATGTGGGATGGAAATATGGTGCATGCAATACTTTTGTGCTTGGTGCACTATAAACCACTTTATTATAGTTTTTTTTTTAAAAAAGAAAAAATTATTAAAGCCCAAAAAAAGAAAACCCCTACTGACGCAGAAGGAATAGCACCTGCGACGCAGAAGGGGGGACAGCAATTATGCCCTAAATAATATTAGTGCTGCTGCGCCACAAAAAAAAAGAAAACCCCTGCTGACGCAGAAGGAATGGCACTTGGTGACGCAGAAGGGAGGAACAGCAATTATGCCCTAAATATTATTAGTGCTGCTGCACCACAAAAAAAAAAGAAAACTCCTGCTTTTGTAGAAGGAATGGCACCAGCAACATAGAAGGGGGGACAACAATTATGCCCTAAATATCATTAGTGCTGCTGTGCCACGGAAAAAAAAAACACACTGCTGATGCAGAAGGAATAGCACCTGCGACGCAGAAGGGGGAACAGCAATTACAGTGCCTTGCAAAAGTATTCGGCCCCCTTGAACTTTGCGACCTTTTGCCACATTTCAGGCTTCAAACATAAAGACATAAAACTGTAATTTTTTGTGAAGAATCAACAACAAGTGGGACACAATCATGAAGTGGAATGAAATTTATTGGATATTTCAAACTTTTTTAACAAATAAAAAACTGAAAAATTGGGCGTGCAGAATTATTCAGCCCCTTTACTTTCAGTGCAGCAAACTCTCTCCGGAAGTTCAGTGAGGATCTCTGAATGATCCAATGTTGACCTAAATGAGAGCATCATGAAGAACAAGGAACACACCAGGCAGGTCCGAGATACTGTTGTGGAGAAGTGTAAAGCAGGATTTGGATACAAAAAGATTTCCCAAGCTTTAAACATCCCAAGGAGCACTGTGCAAGCGATAATATTGAAATGGAAGGAGTATCAGACCACTGCAAATCTACGAAGACCTGGCCGTCCCTCTAAACTTTCAGCTCATACAAGGAGAAGACTGATCAGAAATGCCGCCCCCGTGTGAAAGGACCCAAACAGTGCTCATTTATAAAATATTCATTCTACCTACAGGTAAGCTTTGTGATAAGTTTACCTGTAGGTAAAAATCACAAAGCGGACTTTAGTACTGCTTTAATATGTATATTTTCTTTTTGCATTTAACCACTTTAAGACCGGAAGGATTTACCCTTCCTGACCAGGCCCTATTTTGCGATTTGGCACTGCGTTACTTTAACGGACAATTGCGCGGTCGTGTGAAACTGTACCCAAATAAAATTGATGTCCTTTTTATTCCCACAAATAGAGCTTTATTTTGGTGGTATTTGATCAACTGTGTGATTTTTATTTTTTGCGCTTTTAACAAAAAAAGAGCGACAATTTTGAAAAAAAAAAAAAAAAACAATATTTTTCACATTCTGCTATATGACATTCTCAAAAAAGAAAAATTAAAAATCTAAATTTTTTAACATTCTAGGCCAATTTGTTTTCTGCTACATATTTTTGGTAAAAAAAAATCGCAATAAGCGTATTTTGATTGGTTTGCGCAAAAGTTATCGCGTCTACTAACTACGGGAAAGATTTATGTAATTTTTTATGTTTTTTTTTTTTTACTAGTAATGGTGGCGATCTGCGATTTTTTGCAGGACTGCGACAATGCGGCGGACAGATCAGACCCCTGGCTGACATTTATTACACTTTTGGGGGTACCAGTGACATTACTACAGTAATCAGTGCTATAAACATGCACTGTTACTGTAATAATGCCATTGGCAGAGAAGAGGTTAACAGTATAGGTGATCAAGGGGTTAAATGTGACTCTAGGGGAGTGATTCTAACTGTATGGGGGTTGAACTTGTGAAATGATCACAGAGACATGCGATCCTATATAGAAGGATCACATGAGCTCTGTGATCATTGCAGGGAGAAGGATGGTCGGCTGTGTTTACAACAGCCGAACCGTCCTTCTCTCTCAGTGGGGAGCAATCGGAGCCGCCTGACACCTGCAGCGGCTTCCCCGCTGACGATCGGGGGCGGGAGCACGCCGTCTACAGCGCGTGCTCGCCCACTAGCTCCTCCCAGGCAAGCGACGTATCCCTACGTCGCTTTGCCTGTACGAGCCAGCTTGCCGCCGTAAATATAACGTAAGCGGTCGGCAACTGGTTAAACAGAGTTGGCCATACACATCTAATGCTTCTACAGTATTGCTTGCAAAAAGCACATCAAACACCAGTGCTGTTTGCCAGCAATACAATGCTAATGACACCTGTGACCTGAATACTGCAAATCTACCAGACAGGGCTGTCTGACTGGAAACAATAGGCCTCTAGTCTCTAACCAAATAAACATTGACTATGCTGCTGCTAACCAGATACCTTGTGACCTCTACTTAGGCTTTAGGTCACATGAGAGAGCTTAGGAAGTGTTTGTTTTTTTGGTTCATGAAAGAAAGTATTTTTTTTTTGTACACAAAATATGTGACATGTGGTATTGATTCGGGATAAAGTGCATCTAAACCCAAACACACCCAGCGGGCTAAACAAAAAAAAAAACTGACAGATTGCTGGACTAACACAAGCAATGTTAGTACAGTGACCCCCACCCCGCTTGCCCGTTCTACAGAAGCGGGACATTAGGCTGGCTTCTGTCGGACAGACTGCTGTACACAGTGGCCAAATGACAGACGATTTCTGTTGAACGCCCGGCCCGTGTGTACAAGCCTTTAACTGTCTGCCATACAGTATATGGCAGCAAGGCGGCTCTCCTGTGCTGCATCACGTACTCAGAACATAATTCAGCACTTCCGGGTTGGGGGCGCGCAGGAGCGCCACCCCTGGCCTGCTCCTGCTGTGATTATTCACAGAAGGAGCCGATCAGCAGGTACTGCACTGGTACCCACTGATTGTTCGTTACACAGGCAGAACAGCAGTCTGCCTATGTAAACAAGGCAGATTGCCGTTCTGTCAGCAGGGAAGGCAGTAATCCGGTGTTCCTGCAAAGCAGGGACACAGATCTATGCCTTCTCCTTATACAAGCCCCTCCCACAGTTTAGTAAAACACCAGCTAGGCACACAGTTAACCCTTTGATCGTTCCTGATGTTTACCCCTTCCCAGCCAGTGTCATTAGTACAGTAACAGTGCATATTTTTTAGCACTGATCACTGTATTAGTGTCACTGGTCCCCAAAAAGTGTCGTTAGTGTCCCGACTGTCCGCCGCAATATCGCAATCTCGCTATAAGTCGCTGATCGCTGCCATTGCTAGTAAAAAAAAAAATCCCAAAAATTTCCCATAGTTAGTAGATGCTATACCTTTTGCGCAAACCAATCAATATACGCTTATTGGTATTTTGTTACCGAGCGTATGTAGCAGAATACATTTTGGGCCTAAATTTATGAAGAAATTGGATTTTTAACATTTTTTAAAAAATACATGGTTGAGCCAAAATGCCAAACCACTGCATAGCCAATGGGTTTACATGAATGAGTCATGTTCAAAGGTAGTACCACCTACCAAGAGTAGTGACATGCCATTTAATTTTTCCTGTGGCATGTGTATAGCCCTGAGCATGCACTAGTTTAAGTGGGTGGTTGGGGCAGTAAAACCATGACTCAACTGCCTGCTTTTACCGCTTTCCCTGGATGCCCATGTAAATGTGCCATTTGGATGACAAAACTAAAGCTGTTCGTACACATATAGATTTTTTTTTCTTCTGCCTGAGAGCTGAATAAAAAAGATCTAACCGATTCCTCCATCCACAATAAAAAGTGCTGATGGCCAAGCATTCCACTACAGTTATTGTACTCTGACCATTGGCTGTCCAGCAGTGCTTGCATCGGACTGAATGCAGGCACTGTTCGGCCAACAATTTTCTGTTGGCAGCATTTTCAGTTGAAGGATATTAGGGAAGAGGGTGCTGATAGGGCCACCCATGCAGGGCCTGATTTATAGGAGGGCAAAAGGGGTAATTGCTCCAGGCCCCCCTGACAGTAGAGGCCCCCCTCTATACAAAAAATATATAAAACAATATAAATCAATTATACAAAAAATAATGAAAAATAAATAATAATAAAATAATATAAAATACTGTATATAATAAAAACATACTTTCCTTTATTAAATGTATCTTGGTAAGTAATAGTTTGCCGGAAAAAAGAAAATATGTAAAAAAGACCAATTGGGGCATCGCACCCATAGGTACAAAAAGGGGTTACATTGGCAAGAAGAACCATCAAGTAATTACATTAACTCGTAAATTAATATGTGGATCTAAGTACCAAAGGCAATGTGTAAACAAAAACTATGGGAAAGACCATAAAAAAAGGTACCTCGAAGATCTAAGTAATGTAGCAGAAAAAATGTATTGATAGAAAAACATCCAAAAATTAAATTCATGAAAATAATGGAAGACAACCGCCACCAAACATAAATAGTTACATATAAAGAAATCCGGATTTACAAGATCAAAAAGGTACAAGAAGTAACCATCAGTTGCCGTGTGGCGGTGCACTGCTCAGTATCCACTACCACTGTAGTGATACAGCAGGACCAAGTATGGTGCTACTGAGTAAGGCCAGATCGGCGTGGTGCATTATGCAGATAAGGTAATGCCTATGCAACTGGTGTACCAAGTAAAGTGACCCCTGATAATGAACCAATTAATGTATAACACGCAGTGAACCCCCTTAGGGTTCAAAAAAAAGGGGGAGATCTTCATGGGCAGGGCTGAGGAACTTAAACCTGGAATGGAATAATACAGCCATGGAGTGAAAAGCCAAGATCGCTGTGTTAAATTTTACAATTAGCGGACAGAATGGAACAGTTCTGTGTGGTCAAGCAAATGAAGCACGGTATCCGTAACGGTATTAAACTGGAGTCAATGAAGGGATATATCAAGCAGGCATCCAAAACAGACCATGTGTAATCCAGTGCTTGATAGCTAAAGCAATAACCTGATCATGATTAAGCACACCAGGGATGTTCAAGTAAGGAAAATCCTGAATACACCAAAGGTAATGTTCGTGATAAGGCTGTTTGAACTGGCAACACTGTACAAGGTAGTGATTGCTCACTGTTGAATGTCAATTGTTCCAGATTATTTTTGGAAACAGAGCAATAGTTATGGCATATGAATTAAGATTGGATATAGATGTTGAGATTCATTCAGCATTTTCTCATGAAATTGTACCCTTGCCCAGTGACTCGATAGAGAAATTAAGAGATGGATTTAAAAACCAGAAGAAAATAACATTAAAATATCTTAATAGTAAGTGGGATATTTCTTTCCTCAAGTCATATGTGGAAAATGGCATGATCCCTATGGGTCTGCGGGAAAAGGTTGTCCCAGCTGAGCATCTCTGAACGCTTTTTGGAAAAATGGAGGACATTATGCCTTCAACGAGGCATTGAGGTTATCCAACTAATTTTTGAGGAAGAAAAACTGCAACTTGAGGATCTTCATAAACATATATTAGATAGTGTGAAGGACTTAGACCCTTTCAAGGGGGACCCCAAGTTTGATAAAGAAAAACATACTACTTAAAAAGGAGGTGGAGAAAACCCCAACAAATCTAAAAATCACTAAACAACTTAAATATAAAAGAGACCTAGAAGACTGGTAGAAAGATCAGATTTTTGACCTGATAAGGAGGAAAGGAAGGAGTCGATCTAGGAGTAGACATAATTGTTCAAAACATAGTGGGGTTTCCCCCTCAGATAATGAGGAAGAAAAAACATGCAAGTCAGTAACTTTTTTTAGGGGACCCGGAGCAGGGCAATCAGGAAAAAGGCACAGCAAGGAAAATCAACAAGGGAAATACAGTATACTAGATCCAAATTTAAGCGAGGGAAGGGACCAGCAAAAGGGCAAAACCACTCGATGGACCAGGAGTCAAAGATGAATGATATCTTACTCTGATAGCCACTCTATATATTCCAATGATATGAAGGTCATTAACTTATCGGTATACATTCATTGATTCATTATCAGGGGTCACTTTACTTGGTATACCAATTGCATAGGCATTACCTTATCTGCATAATGCACCATGCCAATCTGGCCTTACTCATTAGCACCATACTTGGTCCCGCTCTATCACCACAGTGGTAGTGGATACTGAGCACCGCCACACCGCATCTGATGGTTGCTTCTTGTACCTTTTTTATCTTGTGAGTCTGGATTTCTTTATATGAGACTATTTTTCATGTTTTAATATACTGTCTGTTTGGTGGCGGTTGTCTTCCATTATTTTCATGAATTTAATTTTTGGATGTTTTTCTATCAATAAATTATTTTTGGCTACACTACTTGGATCTTCGAGGTACCTTTTTTTTATGGTCTCGCCCAGAGTTTTTCTTTAATATTTTGCCGGCCATCATCTGTAAAACTCTGGACTTGTATATTGTACCGTGAATTAATTTTGGCGGCTAAAGCAAACCACACATTGAGCACTATGAATGTGTGTGTATGGGCATGTGTGACCTCAGAATGACACATTTTAAAAATGTGTCTGTCATTAAAAATATAAACCAACTGTGTATAAGCCCCCCCCCCCCCCCTGTATTTGAAGGGCCCTGGGCCCTCCAAAGTCTTAATCTGGCTTTGCACCCATGGATGAATTTCATCTGGGTCATCAGAAACCGGACAAATTGTGTGCCATGTATGTCCAGCTTTACACAAGTCATCTACTGTCTTGTCACCTTTTCCTGTACACTCCTGATCTTGACTTGAGCTGCGCTTTGCCGCAGTTGCCTTCAACCTTCCGCCATAATGGGAACACGTGTTTGTAAGAAATTTATACTACAGCATGTGCACAACACAAAGACAAAGAGGAAGAGAAAAAAATATTTTTTTTTTTACCAATAAAATGCGATCCTCTTTAACATACAGTGACCTACAAAACTGTTTAATCTTTTCAAGAGCTTCATTTAGTTTAGCGGAGTGTGTCAATCACGCTTGTATAGATCAGAAGTATTAGAGTTGGAAAACAATTTCGAGGGTCTCTCGTATCAATCTCGCGATAGGATCACCTCTCAATTGAGCTTGTCTTGTATTCCATTGGACCATAAAAGATACAAGAAGCCTCCACATAGTGTAAAACTGTAGCGATAGAATTTATTGAAAAGGTAAAACACTTACAGTACATCATATAGAAAGAACAAACGCCTGTCACCATATCCAGCAAGGGATAGACATCTGGAAAGCAATGGCCTGAATAGCACTGAAACCCAATTTAAAGTATACCTAAAGCAAAACTTTTTTTGTAATAGAGAAGAGAAAGAACACCTGGCAGGTTTTTTATTGCTGTTTGTGCCCCCATTAGAGAGATTTACCCTCTCTTTTTGTCATTTTACCATTATCATCTAAAGCATAGCTCCCAACTGTCCCTGAATTCGAGGGACTGTCCCTCATTTGGAACAAAGTCCCTTTGTCCCTCTTTCCTCCTCATTTGTTCCTCATTTTGGTCTGATCTGTATAGTTTTTACATAAATTGGACTTTCAAAAAATGTTTTTTTTTTCCAGTGCTAAACCTTTCATCCAATTTCTAAATGGCTGCATTTGTAAATTTCAAAAGCCAGTATAAAGCAATAGTAGTTGTAAACCAAAAGCACTTGTGGGTTTACCTAATCTTTTTTTATTTTTTTTCTCCTTTTCTCCTCCATGGGATGTGTCCTATGCTCACATACTTTTGCTAGTAGGAGGCTCTCATTCCCATCTCAAAAAGTTGGGAAGTATGTCTAAAGTGAAAGTAAAATAAAATCCTAAATTTTGGGTTGTCCTCAGAACAGCAGTAGAGGGAAAATCTTCCAAAAGGGTCACTAGTTTTAGTGACCTTGGTGAAAACCAGGGATTCCCTCACTTTGGAGGGAACAACTCATCTCTGCACCCCCATCCATAACTCACCTCCAAACCCCCATCCAAAGCTTACCTCTGCACCTGTCAGGGAATTCCTGTTAGTTGGTTGACTTTAGGCTTGATGTTGTGCTAGATCTTCTTGGTCTGCCTCTCCAGTCCAAATTTCTTCTATCAATATCTAACGTCACTTGTGTTCCTCCTGTCCCTTGGCACTGTCTGTTCCATTTCCAGGGGTGCATGGGCTGGAGATACAAGAGAGACCAACCTCTGCACCCCTATCCACAACTCATAGCTCCCAACTGTCCCTGATTATGAGGGACTATCCCTGATTTGGAACAATGTCCCTCTTTTCTCCTCATTTGTCCCTTATTTTGTTATGATTTATATAGTTGTATATAAAATGCAGTTTTTATATTTTAAAAAGTATTTCCCAGTGCTAAACCTTTCATCCAATTTCTAAATTGCTGCATTTGTAAACTTCAAATGCCAGTATAAAGAAATAGCAGTGGTAAAATAAAGACAGTTGTGAGATCAACTAATCTTCTTTTAGGAGGGCATGGCAGGAGCTGTGTCCTATACCTACATACTTTACATACTGTCCTATACTACATACTAGGTATCTCCCGTTCCCATCTCAAAAACTTGGGTGGTATGATAACTGGCCGCAGCCCACCTCTACATCTCCCCATCCACAACTCACTTCTGCACCCCCCACCTGCAACCCACCCCAAGTCCGCAATCCACTTCAGCCCCCCATCTCACCTCTACACCCCTGACTGCAGCTCATCTCTGCACACTTCTCCCCTTCTACAACTCACCTGTGAACCTCCCCCCCCCCCCCCTTTAACAACTCACCTCTGCAACTCCAACCTTAAAATCCATCCAAGGTCAACCAAATTAAGTTGTGTAGACCACTACAAAACCCCCTTGGGTGTGTGCTGACCTTTCAGATGGGCCTTTATGAGTTTGCTACTGTACATGGTCCTGATTACCAACAGAAAGTGCAAATGTGTCCATGAATATATCTACTTGCAGCTGCCAGCAGAAACTGTCAGTTTATCATTTACGTTTCAATGGATTTTATTTAGTTTTTTATAAAAGGCATAACAGTGCAAAATGAGCCAACATGACTCAACCATGCCGTTAGAAAACGGTACATCACATAGAATTCATGAAATACAAAGATGCATATTCAGATAACTGCGATATCAAAGATCAGGAATCAGTAAAAACAAAAAACATTAGCAATAGAGTGTAGCTAGGCATCTGCTAAACAAGGTGGAGACATTGCCTCCGCTCTATAACACTAAAGGTCAGGCGGTCCGGGTCCGTCCCCCCCCCCCCCAGGGCGCCCCTACGGGAACAGACTGCGCCCTTGGGAGGAGGCGGCTCCCAACCCCCGACCCCAATACTTAGCACTCGGCTAGAGGAGGCAGCATCCCGCTATCTGTGCACTGTCAGGGAGAGAAAGAAAAAAAGAAAAAAGAAATAAAGAAAGAAGGAAAAAAGACAAGGCAGAAGAGAAAAGTGAGAAAAATTTGAAAAAGGTAGCAGGAATGGAATGGGGGGAAGGAGGAAAAGGAACATCAGCGGCTGTTAAGAAAGAAAAGGGTCGACATCCAGGCCCAGCACTCCCCAGTGGGGTAGGTCCCCTGAACTCACTGTCCAAGGAGACCAAGGCACCCATTTTGGCCCCTGAAAAGAAGAGTCCATCCTAGAGGTGAGTGCACACCCAAGGGGGTTTTGGTGGTGGTCCGTACAACTTAGTTTGGTTGACCTTGAGCGGATTTTACCTTTTCTAACAAAGCAAACATTGTGGTAGAAGTATAAGGTTCTGAACAACTATAAGACTCACTAATAAGTTTGAGTGCATTTCACAAACGGACTTACAGTATTTACATTTTTGTTTAAGATTGTCACAGGCTATGTGGTTATAACCTGAGTGAGGTATGGTTCCAACAGGAAATTTATTGTACAGAAAATGAATCCGCCCTTTGTGCTTCTTGATTTAATGGGGTTTATTATATAGTTTTTGGGAAATCTAAATAGGATTGTACAGAGAATGTACAAATGTAATGCACAGAGTATGGCCAGCTTTACTCTGCTCTGACTTCAAGTGGTTTGTTCTGTCTCTTGATGCACCCATAGACTGAATTGTCATTGACTGGATTGTGCAGTGATGATGTCATGTCTATCGGTTGGGCCAACACCAGAGCATTAACAGCTCTTGGGGGAAATGACTGAATAGACAAGTTGGAAAACTTGCTCTGGTAGCTACTGCTTCCCTCTCGTCTGCATAGACATAAACACAGACTCTCAGCTGATCCAGTTGGGCCAGATTTTGTCTACATCACTCTCTTGTGTCTATGGCTACTCCTACATCTCTACACCATTCAAAAGTGAAAGCTTGACTGTTGAGGGTAAACAGCAACATAAGAGAGCTTGACAACAACTATGCGCATTTATTCCTACTTGTAAACACACTTAAAAGTTATTAAAGGTATGGAACTGCTCTAACATATCACAATTCTTTAGTTTTCTTTTTCTTTTTTTGTATTTGCATTTTTATAGTGGCTTTAACCACTTTACCACCGGAGGATTTTGCTGTCTTACGTCTGGGCCACTTTTTGCGATTCGGCACTGTGCGACTTTAACTGACATTTGCGCAGTCATGCAACGCCGTACCCAAACGAAATTTACATCCTTTTTTTCCCACAAACAGAGCTTTCTTTTGGTGGTATCACCTGTGCGATTTTTACTTTTTGCGCTATAAGCAAAAAAAGAGCGACAATTTTGAAAAAATAACAATATTTTTCACATTTTTTTATATGAAATTCCCCCCCAAAAAAATGTAAAAATCAAAATTTTTTATCGTTTTAGGCCAATTTGTTTTCTGCTACATATTTTTTGGTAAAAAAAATTGCAATAAGCGTATTTTGATTGGTTTGCGCAAAAGTTATTGCGTTTACTAACTAAGGGAAAGATTTCTGTCATTTTTGGTGTTTTTTTTGGCGGCGGCGATCTGCGATTTTTTTTGCGGGACTGCGACATTGCGGCGGACAGATTAGACTGACATTTTTGACACTTTTGGGGGTACCAGTGACATTACTACAGTAATCAGTGCTATACATATGCACTGTTACTGTAAATATTACACTGGCAGGGAAGGGGTTAATTTTTATTGGGGATCAAGGGGTTAATGTATGCCTGGTGCTTACTAACGTGTGTGGGGGGTGACACAGGGACAGATCACAGGTTCAGATATGCTGAACCCTGCAATCTGACCCTGCCTGTCACTTAGGAGATTCGCAGCTTTGTTTACACAAGCGGGCGGATCTCCACACTTGATTCCCCGACGGTCGGGGAAAAGCGGCGGTGATCACCGCCGCTCCTCCCCTGGCCCGACTCCCGCTGTGACTGAATACAGTGGGAGCGAGCCTCCGGCGGCGCGCGCGCGCGCGCCGCCGAGAGGGGGGAATGTCTGGCGACGTAGGTCTACGTCGTCAGGCGTTATCGAGCCACTTTGCCGCAGTAGCAGCTCAGTAAGCAGCGGTAAAGTGGTTAAAATACCTTGTATGCAGTGACAGTTCTTGAGACTTTCATATGCTATCACTAAGTTTTTTTTTAAAGCACACAATGCACAGTACATAGGGGCCAAAAACTGTCCTAAAACGGTCGGTTCGGGAGAAGCTGGTTAACTTTTGACCCATGTGTACAGCTCCCTGTCCGATAGAAGGCGATCTCACGACCGGCTTCTGTCAAACGGGCATGCTGGAAAACCAGTATCTGATCGGCATCCGATCAGCACTGGCAGCCAATGGCTGTGACCGCTGATCAGTGTGTCCTGGTGAGTACACAATAGCACAGCAGGGGAGACACAAGTAATGTTAGTACAGTGATTTGACAGTTTTTTTTTTCCCCATTCAGCCTGCTGGGTTGAATGAAAAACAAAAAACTATATTGTATACCAGGCTTTAGTATGCATACGTGTGCTGTCAAGTGTGAGTAAATAGTACTCTATTGTATTTATCAGCAGAGAATGGGATTGGGAGAACATTGGAGGGAGGAGATAGAAGAGCACTATGTTTCTTTCCAGGAACTTTGGTCTTGAAATGATCGTGCGATCACACTAACAGAAAGATTTGTTGGTTTTCACAGGTATAAGGATCCCATGGTGAAGCTGTACATTACTAGCTGATACAATATGGTGTGTCCCAGTAAGTAACTTCTAAGGTTCTTATCATTACCTTTATTTCTTTACTTTTTTTCATCATCTGTTTGCTTGCACACGTCACCCTTTCTTATCAAACCTAGCCCAGGTGTGCAATTGAATTTCACTTAATTCAGACATGTTATCTGTGTGACTCTACACTTTATCTCCCCCTACATCAGTCATAAAGGCAAAGGATTACAGTAAGCAAATATTGCATATATATTCAGCATTTGTTACAAAGGAGACCCTGTATCGTATTTTAGGCAATAAAGAGACCATTGATCCATACATGCACATTCACAAGAAAGTTCACCATGAGCAATCTCCTCAGCTTCATGTTGGACAATCCGTGGGATATCAAACTGTACATTAAAAATCTATTTTAGTAGCTAGTATTGAATGAAAATTTGAATTGGAAAGTAATTTGTTTTTGCTAATTAGCTCTCTATAGTGTATGTTTCAAGACAATTGTACTTTGAACCACAATTTTTTTAACCACTTAAGGACCAAGCCTATTTCTGACACATGTTGTTTACAAGTTAAAATCAGTATTTTTAGTTAGAAAATTACTTACCCCATACATTACATATATTTTTTAACAAAGACTCCGGAGAATAAAATGGCGGTCGTTGCAATATTTTTTGTCACGCGGTATTTGTGCAGCGGTCTTTCAAATGCCATTTTTTGGGAAGAAAATACATTTCACTGCATTTAAAAAAAAAAAACGAAACAGTAAAGTCATATCTAAATACTATAAAAAGATCCAGCTCAACCAGTAACAATTGTGTAGCAGTAGGAAGGATACACCTTCTATTAAATAAATCATGCCGTTATTTTGGGGGAAAAAAGGCCCTCATATAAAGAATTTAATTAAATTAGTATTATGAGGGTGGCCTCTGGACTAATAAACATATAATATTAAAGAGGAAGAAGCCTCAAGAGATTCATCAAAGAGTGCCATATATTAAAAAATGACTTAATTGTAGAAAAAAGAAAACACTATAAAATTAAGTGAAGCTACACCTTCACCAAATAATTCATAAAATTGACAACGTTGTCATAAGGGACAGGCAGCTGCCTCACACACTCCTCCATCCAAGCATGCATCTCTATAATAAGGGCATATAGGGCAATATATATATGTATGATACTAAATAAGCCTAAGAGTAATTAAATAATACAAACAGTAAGGTCCGATACCATACAATAAAGTAATTTTTTAATATATGGCACTCTGTGATGAATCTTGAGGTTTCTTCCTCTTTAATATTATTAAACAGTATTTTGTATGTTATGAAAGATGATGTCACGCCGAGTAAATGGATACCTAACATGTTACAGTTTAAAATTGCGCACACTCGTGGAATGGCGACAAACTACAGTACCCAAAACATCTCCATAGGCGACGCTTTAAAATTTTTTATCAGTTACCAGTTTAGAGTTACAGCGTAGGTCTTTTTTTAGAAAAATCTGATCATTTATATTGCTGTCACAAGGAATATAAACATCCCTTGTGACAGTAAAAGGCAATGACAGGTACTCTTTATGGAGGAATCAGGGGGTCCAAAAGACCCTAGACCCCTCCACTGCACTTCAAAGTATTCAAAATGCCGTAATCTGCATTTTTGAATACTGACATTTTTTTTAATTCGGCGCCGTTAGCCAACGTCATGACTCCAACTTGGGTATATTTAGCCTGCCTATATATGGTTTAGAAGCTCGGCTGGTTTCTACTGAACTGGCTGTGATTCAAACCACCTATGGCTGGCTTAACACCAAAGGATGAAGGCTTACAAGCATTCCATGGAGTATGGTAAGGATTTCAATGCTCTGTGTACCATTAAAAAATGCTTTGCCATTTTTGACTGGATTGGGTTATGATTTCATATTTGTGTGTGGAGCCTGTGTTTATTTGGCTGCTGCTGTGGCAGGGAATTTGTTACTGGGTATGTTAGAAAACTGATAATGTTCTTTCAGTTCACATCAGCATGAGCAGTCTCTCTTGAGTTGTCAACTGCCATTCCAGCTCCCTCTCCATTGAAGAGCAGTTGTGCCACCAATACAAAGAATAGTTAGATTGTGTATGCACATAAGGGTGCCCTTTGATGTCTACAGGTATGAAAACATTATCAAAAATCCAACCTACTATGATTGAAAATTATGGTTGTTTCTGGGGACTCTATGATTTGTGTGGACACTCTTATCCAAAAAAATTCTGATAGTGTTTTTATTGCTATCTGTGCCTTTCTGCTTCTCTGACAATTACTTTTTCATTGTTATTACTTATTTATTGTGTTCTTGAAGGTTTTGAGACCAAGGACGATGTCTACTGCTTTTCTCTGGCCAAGGCTCTATACTATGTTGTTTCTCCTGTGACAGTGGGATTTTATGCCCCATGGGGTAGACGCAAGGATGTTCTACTTAACAACATTGAAAGTGAGTATCAGAACAACTTTTGGCTATATTGTCATTACCTATTATTTTTTCAGAAAGCTCCCAAGTACACCTCATAGTTGGCCTGATGTGAGGAACTACAAATGGTTTGTTGCAATGGGCATGAATAAAACAACGTGGATTTGTGTGAATTAGAAGCATGACTGAAAGGGCAACTCTGGATCAACACAGATCATCAAGTAAAAGTATATGAAATAATAACTAGATAACATGTTAAAAATAGATATTGAAACCTTGTAGACGTTACTGGTACCAGAGAAGGACAGAAAAGCAGAATTGTATTATAGGTATCATTATTACAAACATTTTTTTTAAAAAGTCAAGAAATATAACTTATGAATGTAAAACCATTAATTAGGTGCTACTTTGAATTGTACAGGCCATATACATGCTTCAACAAATTTCCTTTGCTAGTAATTCAAAAGGTTGACGCGTTTTGCATAAATTGCTTCCTCAGGACCTCAGTATCTTAACTGAAAAGAAAGTTTAGCCTATTCCAAAAAAAAGGCACAACAATCAATTAAAGAAGAAAATAATAATAACAATATAACATCATGCATCGCAAACAAGCTGTGTCAATCCTGGACAACTTGCTTGCGTCAATTGAAGCCCAAAAGATGCCAATGGTGTGTTGTGTGGCAGCAGAGACGTAGTGTGCTGTGTGACGTGAGGTTGGCAATACCCAATGTATATAGTGCAATTACTGTGGTCCTATATAAAGGAGCACACATAATCAGGAATAAAGACCAATCAGTGTCACTACAGTTTCAAAAACTAAAATTTGTCACTAGTATGGCACTTTTTTTTTTTTTTCAAGAAAAAAGTTTATTAAACTGTGCAGAATTACAACAAGTATCAAAAGTTAAGCATGATATAAAACATAAACATCCATATAGTAAAAAGAAGACAATGTAGAACTTCCCAAAAGAAAAAAAAAACCCATACAGAGAGAAGGGTCCCCCACCAGCCCGCATGTTCCCACCCCAACCAAGCTAGATACACAAGGCAATAAAGACATAATACCCTGTCCGGTTGGTGTAATCTAGGCATAAAAAAACCTCCAACAGGGTACATAGCAATTAGATAGAGTCATCAAGTAGAACTTGTCTGTGACGACTGCAGCCACCTGTTCCAAATCTTGTTATATTTGGTAGGACATCCTCTATTAATGTAAATGAGCCTCTGATATGGCAGAGAAACATTCACCTCCGCTTTCCGAGCACTAAATAAAGTTTCGTGTATAAACTTCAGCAAGCTCTTATCCACTTCCAAGTCCGGAAGCAGTCCCAAGAGACATTGCCGAGGATCCAGTGAGACCCATCTGGTCATGCAGAAACTGTATCACCTGTTGCCAAAAACAGTTGACTCGAGGGCAGTGCCGGATCATGTGCTCAAAGGTTCCAGAGGATAAAAGGCATTAGTCCAGACTACGGGAGCGGTCGAACTTCGCGATTCTAACAGGGGTAAGGTAAGTCCTATGCAAAATATAGATTTTTGTAAGTCTATATGACATCTTATAGCTCAAAAAAAGGGGTTCCGGCGCTAATCCAAGGTGTAAAAATCCTGTAATGTCCTTATATGGAGAATGCACAATTGCAGTTATAAATATGTCTGCTGCAACACTGTTCGCCCACTCCTAAACACGGGATGGCGTATTGGTAGAGAGAAATCAAAATTAGGATGGCGCTCTAGTGTGCATCATTATGGTAAAAAAAAAACAATAGAGGCTCAAATGAACAATCTAATGAAAGTTTATTGAGTAGGTTTGAGGTAGGTAAGGTCGGATAAATCTCAACAGGATAGATACACCAGAGACCTGGTAGACGGAGCTCTCACCACCTGCAACCTATCCCGTTACGCTCCAGGCCACGCCCCCACTAGGATGGCACTTACTTAATATTTTATCCCTAAGGTGTGTGGATCAGCCACCAGCAAAAATCCCAAGGACAGTTCAACATTCCAAAAAAGTTGATGTAACATACTTTTAGAGACCATATCTGACCATATCTAAAAACACCAACAAAATGTTTTCCATTTAGAGCAATATACTTCTCAACAGTCTATAATGGCTAAAAAGTCCATAATTATAATAGCTACCATTTAACATCAGAGACGCACCAATAACAACTTATCATTGGGTGTCTCACCACCAATCTACACATATTCCCTCATTTATTTAATTGGCACAACGGCACAAGATATCTAGGGGAAATAATAAATAGACCTAAATGTTATATTCCAATTGTCTTGTACCACATAAACATATAAAAGGTCTGTCATAAAAAGCCACAAAGGGCACAATAACCCAATAAGCCTGCAGTATACTCCACAGCACCACACACCTTTGTTCCTAGGATGAACTCTCCAGATAAAGCAGTTTTGATGCCAAATCTTCCACGAAATCCGCACTGGCTGATTGGCTACATATGTGTCCTAATACGCCATTACCTTTTATTTGATCAATTTCCAACTATCCAAATGAGAGGAGGTGTATTTTCCTCCTTTCTTGAAATCCGCCCGATGTACAGTCCACAACCAACCACAAGTCATTCCGGTCTGCCAATGGTCGCGGCCGGAGTCACGCATGCGCAAGACACCTTGAATCACATAGGCGTCCGCGCATGCGCCACAGCTGCCAGCCCCGGCTCAAAATACAGACCCGGGCAGACCCGATACGTATCAATCAACAAGATGGCCCTTCCAAAATCCAATTGATTGCAGTATTCCCATGTGCCACATTTATACATGCCTTTTCTGGCTTCCATCATAGAAGAAACCTCCTGAAAATAACTATGAACCAGTCTATCGTTTAACAATCTACCCTTTCTGTATGTGAGTTAAGGATATTCCCATATATATTTCCTCAAAATGGGGTCACCAATTAAAAGATGCCAATGTTTGCCAATGGCCTTCTCTATTAAATGATGATGGCTGGAGTAGTTCATAACAATTCTCACTGTATCCAATTGCTTCCTATTTCTATTTCCAAATAACATTTTTTATTATTATTATTATTATACAGGATTTATATAGCGCCAACAGTTTGCACAGTGCTTTACAATTTGAGGGAAGACAATACAGTTACAATACAGTTCAATACAGGAGGAACTAGAGGGCCCTGCTCGTTAGAGCTTACAATCTAGAAGGGAGGGTAAAGTGAAACAAAAGGCAATAACCGTGGGGGATGGGTTGATGGAGAAAATGGAGGTACATTTATTAGGGGCCGGTAGGATAGGCTTCTTTGAAAATGAGGGTTTTCAGAGATCGCCTAAAAGCTAATAGAGTGGGAGATAATCGCACAGATAAGGGTAAGGAGTTCCATAGGATTGGAGAGGCTCTGGAAAAGTCTTGGAGGAGGGCATGGGAGGAGGTGACGAGGGGGCTAGAGAGCAGGAAGTTTTGAGAGGAACGAAGAGAGCGATTAGGTTGGTATTTTGCGATGAGGCTGGTGATGTAGCTGGGGGCTAAGCTGTGGATTGCTTTGTAAGATGTTGTAAGTATTTTGAATTTAATTTGTTGGGTGAGCGGAAGCCAGTGGAGGGCTTGACAGAGAGGAGCAGCGGACACTGAGCGATTGGTAAGGTGGATGAGTCTGGCAGCAGCATTCATGATGGATTGGAGGGGGGATAGCCTGTTTAGAGGTAAGCCAACGAGAAGGGAATTGCAGTAGTGGAGGCGCGAGATGACCAGGGAGTGAACTAAGAGCTTTGTTGTGTCTTTGGTTAGAAAGGGGCGTATTTTGGAGATGTTGCGTAGGCTGAGGCGGCAAGATTTGGACAGCGATTGGATGTGGGGCTTGAAGGAGAGTTCAGAGTCCAGGACAACACCTAAGACCTTGGCATTCGGGGATGGGCTGATAGTAATGCCATCGATATTGACAGAGAAATCAGGGGAAGGGGCGCGTGGTGGAGGAAAAATTATAAGCTCAGTTTTGGATGGATTGAGTTTGAGGAAGTGGTGAGACATCAGATATATCTGATAGTAAATTAGTGATACGTGAGGAGACTGAGGGAGAGAGCTGAGGGGTGGATAGGTAGATTTGGGTATCGTCAGCGTAGAGATGGTATTGGAAGCCGTGGGAGACTATCAACTGACCCAGAGAGGAGGTGTAGATTGAAAATAGGAGGGGTCCAAGAACAGAGCCTTGGGGGACCCCAACAGAGAAGGGAAGAGGAGAGGAGGAAGTAGAATTGTACGCAACGCTAAAAGTGCGGTTGGATAAGTAGGAAGAGAACCAGTGAAGAGTAGAGTCATGGAGACCAAAGGCATGGAGTTTTTTGAGGAGGAGGGGATGGTCAACCGTATCAAAGGCAGCAGAAAGGTCCAGAAGTAGGAGTACAGAATAGTGTCCATTGCTTTTGGCCGTTAGTAGATCGTTTGTCAGTTTTAGGAGAGCAGTTTCAGTGGAGTGTTGAGGCCGAAATCCAGACTGAAGGGGATCAAGGAGGCTATTCTCGGCAAGGTGGTTGCACAGTCGGTTGTAGACTAGACGTTCAAGGAGTTTGGATGAGAAGGGGAGCAAGGAAATAGGACATAGGTTGTTCAGATCGGTTGGATCCAGTGAGGGCTTTTTAAGTATGGGGCTGACTAGTGCATGTTTTAGAGAGTTGGGGAAGATGCCAGAAGAGAGGGAGAGATTGAAGATGTGGGTTAGAGAGCATAGAATAGGGCCAGAAGGTGAACGTAGCATTTGCGAGGGAACAGGATCCAGAGGGCAGGTGGTTAATTGGACGTTAGCAAGTAGTTTAGCAACCTCATCTGTAGTGGTGGGGTTGAATGAGGGAAGTAATGATCGCACCTGTGGGCATGAAGCATAAGGCATGGAAGGTATCTGAACAGCAACCATCTCCTTGTGAATTGTATCAATCTTCTGTTTGAAGTGGTAGGCGATCTCCTGGGCAGTGAGTGAGTCGGTGGGAGGGGGTAGTGGAGGACGGAGTAGTGAGTTAAAGGTATCGAAGAGTTGCCGGGGGCGTGATGACAGGCTGTTAATGAGAGTGATAAAATAGGTCTGTTTGGCAGTGTGGAGACTGAAATTGTATTTTAGGAGGGCAGATTTATATTGGCTGAAATCCTTCTGAGTCCGAATCTTACGCCATAGGCGCTCAAGAGCACGGCTATGCTTTTTCAGACTTCTAGTGTTATCGGTTTGCCAAGGTTGAAGGGGTCGGGCCTGATTTGGTGTGTGGTAAGGGGGGCCAGTGTGTCCAGGGAGGCTAAGAGTGAAGCGTTGTAGACAGAAGTGGCTAGGTTGGTGCAGGACAGGGGTGCGATTTTGTCATAGAGGTGGTCGGTAGCAGAGTAGAGAAGAGAAGGTTTGAGATGGCGTAGGTTTCTGCGGGTAACTGTAAGGTAGCTGGAGGGAGAGGAGGTGGAGGAGAGGGAGAGATTGAAACTAATAAGGTAGTGATCAGAGAGAGGGAAAGGATTGTTTGAGAGGTTGTGCGGAGTGCATAGGTGGGAGAAAACAAGGTCAAGGATATTGCCTTCAGAGTGAGTAGAAGCATGTATCCATTGCTTCA
The DNA here is from genome assembly GCF_965119305.1 of Pelophylax lessonae. Taxonomy (NCBI): domain Eukaryota; kingdom Metazoa; phylum Chordata; class Amphibia; order Anura; family Ranidae; genus Pelophylax; species Pelophylax lessonae. The sequence goes on along the minus strand of NC_138774.1, from coordinate 103,278,615 downwards.
GGTCAAAGGAGGAGGTTAGACTGAGAAGTTTGGAAGTGGCAGGAGTGTTAGTATTAATAAGGATGTTGAAGTCGCCGAGAATGATTGTGGGGATTTCGGAAGAGAGAAAGTAGGGTAGCCACTAGCCAGGCAGAGAAGTCGTCAAGAAAGGTTGATACTGGACCAGGTGGGCGGTAGATCACAGCTATCCTTAGAGAAACAGGGGAGAAAAGACGAACGCAGTGTACCTCAAATGAGGAGAGTGACAGAGATGGAGGCGGGTGAAGTACCTGAAAGGTGCTATGTGGGGCTAGAAGGATCCCAACACCCCCTCCCTTGCGTCCATTGGGTCTAGGGGAGTGAGTCCATAGAAGACCACCTTGGGATAGGGCAGCAGAAGACGCAGTGTCGGATTCGTGAAGCCAGGTTTCAGTGATGGCGAGTAGATTAAATGAGTTAGCGATGAAAAGGTCATGGAGAGAGGTGAGCTTGTTACAGACAGAGCGGGCATTCCAAAGGGCGCAGGAGAAAGGGAGTCTGGTCTTGGGAAGAAGAGAGATGGGAACTAGATTGTGCTGAGTGCGGCTGCAGCCAGAGGGTGCAGGGTAAGTGGTGTGTTGAGCACGGGTAAGTGATGGAGGCCCAGGGTTTGGGGATATGTCTCCAGAGGCTAGGAGAAGTAGAAAGGTGAGGGTGGTAATATGAGAGTGTGATTTATATGAAGGGACATGCCCCTGTATCCTCAAGGATATGTGTGCATGTGGATTTAGAAAAAGCAGGAGATGGTGAGTGCAGTAATAAGGTGAGGACAGAAGTGAAGGTGATATATATAAGCTGTCGGGTGGAGAAGTGGGGTGAAGTAGAGAGATTTTAAGGATAGAGGACAGGGCTGTCAGAAGAAGTGGTAGAGAGTGCATTTTACAAGGAGAGAGAGCTGAACGGGTTTAACCCTCCTCTTGTGTTAGGGTCAAAACTGACCCGTTTTCAGGTTTTGAATGTCTATAAGTATCACATAAATTTGTTTATTGCATCAAGATTTTTTTACATTGTCAGGAACCTCTATTTAAACAATGTAATAGAAAAATAATCCTTTTCACTAAATTTTAAAATACTGTGGTGAAAATTAAGACGTTCATGGTGTTAGGGTCAATTCTGACCCAGTTATAATATAGGATTTTAGGACACTAATAAGTTCCAAAACTGTAATCATAAACACTCTCTCTGCTTAGTAACAGTGAAAGCCAATCCCCTCTCAACCCTGTGAGCTGTAGTTAGGGAGGGGCCTATCTCTTTTCCTGCTTGTCTGCTTCTCTAAATAAAGTGAAGAAACATAGGACAAATACATTTCAGAGTTGCTGACTTTATTTTACCATTTTTTAAATTTGACAATGAGAGGTATGCTATCAAAAGAAAGGTCTAGGGGTCACACCAAAAATATTAAAACAAATCTTTTCAAGGATAAAGAAGCCTAACAAGGTAACCAAGAGGTAAGAAACAAATTTAATGATAAATAATTATTCAGAGGGTATTTTATGGCTGATTTAAAACACGGGTCAAAACTGACCCTAACATCATGGATAGTAACGGAATTCTAACGTAAGAGGAGGGTTAAAAAGGTCACCTGCAGTCTATGTGGTGTATATCTCAGCCTTTCCTGTGTTCCTTCACTTTGTGCATTCTCTGAAGTGCAGGTTCAGAAGTGTGTCCCACTTAGAGAAATCGCCCCCCACTTTGAGAAGAGAGCCCCCCGAAAGCAAACGTGCCCCCCCTGCACACGTGCCTTCCCCAAGTGATGTTCTTATTTTATACTCTTAGACCTGGGGTGGGGGCTTAACCGATTAGTAATCAGGAATTGATAAATTAGGGCTGGACATATACTGCAGTTTCACTTCACAAAGATTTAAAGATAACTGGCAGATACCTCTAAAGGTTAAAGACTATAATGGTTGTAAATTAAAGGTAAGAGAACATAGGAAGGATAGGCTACGGATGGATAAACAAGTAAGCATACCACATTAAACTGTATAGAAAACGCAGGGTACAGGAATATTCAGTTTGGGTTGCAGTCATAGATGGACATATACTGTATTTCATGTCTATCTTTTTGGCATGCCTTATTATATGCTTTTTTCAAAGTAGTTTTTGTGTATCCCCTTTGGAGTAATCTAGCTCTCAAGAGTTTTGATTCTTTTTCAATTCCTCAACATTGGAGCAGTTTTGTTTAATCCATAAGTATTGCAAGTAGGGTATACTTTTAACCACTTGCCAACTGCCCGCCGCAGATATACTGCGGCAGGCTGGCTCGGCTGTGTGAACTGCTGTACCTGTACAGCAAGTTGGCGGGAGCGCTCCTAGGGACACGCGTGCACCGCTGGAGGCACGCTCATGCCCCTATTAGACAGTGGGAAAGCTAATTCACGGGGTAGGCGGCCACGATTGCCGCCGGGCACCCGCGATCACTCCCCGTGGAGAGAGAACAGCGGTCTGCTGTTGTAAACACAGCAGACCGTTGTTCTCTCAGGAATCAGCACAGAGCGTCTGTGATCCTCCTATTTGTTAATTCCACAAGCCCATCCCCCTCACAGTTAGAAAACACCCCCTAGGCTCACAGTTAACCCTTTGATCACACCTGAGTTACCCCTTTCCTGCCAGTGTCATTATTACAGTAACAGTGCATATTTTTAGCACTGATTACTGTAGTAATGTCACTAGTCCCCCCAAAAATGTCAGGGGTCTGATCTGTCCGCTGCAATGTCGCAGTACCGCTAAAAATCGCTGATCGCTGCCATTACTAGTATAAAATAAAAATAAATAAAAATTACATAAATCTTTCCCCTAGTTTGTAGACGCGATAACGTTTGTGCAAACCAATCAAAATACGCTTATTGGTAGTTATTTACCAAAAATATGTAGCAGAATACAAATTGGCCTAAAATTATTTATTTTTTTCAGAAATGTCGCTCTTTTCTTGTTTACAAAAAATAAAATTCGCACAGGTGATCAAATACCACCAAAAGAAAGCTCTATTTGTGGGGGAAAAAAGGACATCAATTTTATTTGGGTACAGAGTCGCACGACCGTGCAATTTTCTGTTAAAGTAACGCAGTGCCGAATCGCAAAACATGGCCTGGTCATTAAGAGGCTAAAATAAAATCGCAGGACGCCTGTCGCCCCCAAAAGCAGTTGCGAACTTCTATGTGTGAACAGAGCCTTAGCATTTGCAGATTTTAATGAAAGGGTAACTCCACTTTAGTAGGGGAAAAAAATAGCAAATAAAGATAAAACAATATAGAGTATACAATTGCGACACAAATCATATTGTAATTGAATGTTATTAAAAATTACCTTTCCTTTTCAACCTGCAGCTGTTGAAAATTTCTGAATTTGAAATGCAATATGGCTACCTGGAGCTGTTCTGTACACAGAATGTGTACTGACCACACCCCAGAAGCATCATTTCCTGCTTGTGTGATTGGCTCACCAATTTTCCCAGAAGTCTGCTTAAGATACAAGTCAGATTTCTGGCATCCCCTGCAACAAAAATGCCATTTTTGGTGAGATACTCTCAATAGGAACACGTCTAAAGGGATGCAGGCCCAGCAGCTTTCCTCATTAGAGCCCTGCAGGTGCACAGCTGATAGATACTTATAAAACCACTTCCATTTGACCCACTCAACACAGAGGCACAGAGGAACAAACAATCATTTTTTTCAGAATAACAAAAGATAGGAATCTGCAACAAAGTTTGTTAAAATTCCTGCAATGTACAGAGATCACCCAGAGGGGAATGTTTTTTTCTCAACAAAAGTGGAGTTACGCTTTAAAGCAAAAATGTAATCTGGGAATTGTTGAATTGCTGCTGGCTACAAGCAGTATTAAACCCAAAAGCAAAAATTTATTATATTGCAGCTTACCAATTCTTTGATGGCTTCATTAGTCTTTTTTTTAGAATTTCTTTCCTTTAATTTCATCTGGTCCCTTTCTAATCAATGACACGACAAAGCTCCTAGTTCACTCCCTGGTCATCTCTCACCTTGACTACTCCAACTCCCTTCTCATTGGCTCACTTTTACATAGGCTATCCCCTCTTCAGTCCATCATGAATGCTGCTGCCAGGCTCATCCACCTTGCCAACCGCTCTGTGTCTGCTACTCCTCTCTGTCAATCCCTCCGTTGGCTTCTTCTCATCCAACTAATTTCATTTAAGATACCAACAACAACTTAAAAAGCCATCCACAATTTAGCCCCCAGCTACATCACTAGCCTTGTCTCAAAATACCAACAAATCATTCTCTTTGTTGCTCTCTAGCTCCCTGTCACCTCCTTATATGCTCGCCTCCAGGACTTTTTCAGAGTCTCTACTATCCTATGGAACTCCCTACCCCAATCTGTCCAATTATATCCAACTCTGTTTGCTTTTAGACAATCCCTGAAAACCCTCCTCTTCAGAAAAGCCTATCCTACCAACACCTAATAACTGTACTTTTATTTTCTCCATCAGCTCATCTCCCACATTTATTACCTTTTGTATCCCTTGACCCTCCCTGCTAGATTATAAGCTCTAACGAGCAGGGCTGCACAAACTGTTGGCGCTATATAAATTCAGTATAGAAATAATAATCTGGTGATCCAGCCAGTAAGTATGTGGTTGGGGCCTACTCGCCCTGCACGTGGCAGTACCTTTCTTATATACACTCTCATTAATGCCCAGGACAAGGCAAAGCCATGCTCATGTGGAAATCAAACATTATGGCGGTACCCCGACTTAGAAATGAGCCATACACTGTGTGCACTAGTTATCATACAGAGTCCCCCTGTAACCCTGCTGTCCCGTGTTACTACACACTTTTGCATGATTTATGTTGCATTTATGATTGACACTGCTAAGCCCATGCCCTCTCCACCGGTCGAGCGTACCTCTGCTATCTCACTCTCAGTGACAGAATGGGGTCCCACCAAGCACCTAGCGTGGACCTTATGCGTGCTCCCATTGAACTACTTCAATCTCCCGTACCATGTGGCCAGGTACTTGAGATCTCTGTACTCTGAAGTCTCTGTACTCTGAGGTCTCTGTACTCTGTACTTTACTCCCGATCACTTAGGCAGAACCGACCATTACCGGACCCCCTAGCTACCAGAGGATCTGTCACCTACATCAGGTGTCATGCCTGGCTGCTATACACTTCCCTCCAGTTCTTGGTTACCTGTGGCAACTGCTTTCCAGCTCCAATTCTCCTGCTAAGTTAACCTTTTGTAGTAGCCTCACTTCATACCCTATGTGTGCTTTACAGGCACTGTTCTTCTGATACGCTGTGCACCCTTGAATAACTTCAGACCAGGCTTAGAATGTTTCAAAACAACAAAGGAACCCCCTTAAGTGGGACTGTACTGGGCAGACAATTGGATGAAAACTACGTTTATAAAAGTAACAAAACTTTATTTATACAAAATTAGACAAATTACAAAGGAAGCTAAAAACATTGTTGCGGTTGATACAAATATGTGCCATATACCAAGGTTACATAGATAGAATGGATGCTGGTTCTGTCCACATGGGTCTGTGTACCATAGGGGACAAAAATACCCAACGTGTCCTGAATGACAGTTCTTTTGGATTCTTATTCAGGGTACAGACATTCACAGTGTAATTATTCCTTTTTGTATATGACACGATTGAAACCGCTTTCATTAAGAACATGGCACAAAAAGACTTGCCGCTGTATTGGCTAAGGGATTCCCACTGTAGTTGTGTGAAAGGGGGAGGAAAAAAGGAGGAAGTGTTCACTATACCCGCAGGGGCCCAAAGAAACTCCCAAGCCCACTGGGGTCACCCAGATCAGGACAGTAAGGACTGTCACAAATTTCTCAATCAGGGAAAGGGGGTAACTTTTAGAACTCTGTTTATATACAAATGATTGGTAATCCTTGTTGGTAAAGAGTGGATAAAATATTGTAGAATCCTCCTAAGACCTGAAGGGGCTAGGTGGCAATAAAAGTTTCAAGGCAGGTGTCACGTACCTGATCCGAAGCCGGAGTGTAGAGAGGGCTCCCCCTTGCGGCTAGGTGCAGAGCACCCCTGGAAGTGGGACAGGGAGTGCTGTGCCCAAAGTAGCACGGGTTGCCGGTTGGGATGACCAGATGGAAGCAGGAACAGAGCTTGTTGTGAAGTTCCAAGCAGGTCCGGAACACTTTGGCAAGTTAGGCAGTAGCAAGGTGCAACAGGAACAGACTGGGAGAATGCTGGAGAGAAGTCAGGAGCCAAGCCGAGGTCAAGTACTGGAGAAGACAACAGGAATCCAGGAGTAAGCCAAGGGGTCAGGAGCCAGGAGAAACAACGTCAAACAGTCCGGGTCGGCAACAGGAAATCACGATCAGCAGGTTTACAAGGCACAGGGAACACGGGAGGCTGTTGATCATCCAGCAACTAGTTGTTGCGATTGCTGGCTTTAAATAGGCCGTTTGGCGCCAAGCGCCATTACACACTTGCGTATGCGCATGCACATTGGCGCATGCACATTCCGGATTGCGTTCGCCCGAGATTTGGCGCGCATGCGCATTCGCGCCAATGCGCGAATTCGCTGATTGGCCAAGATGTTGGTAGTACCCTGACAGCAGGTAGGAGCCAGGCTGCTGTTAACATGCCTAGGGAACCACCTAGCCCCTTCAGGTCTTAGGAGGATTCCACCATATTCCTTTGTTGTTCTATATCATTTAGGGACTTGGGCACAATTTTCAAACTCCACTTTAACTAGCAATTCTATAATCTAGAACGTTTCAAAAGACGTTACTGAGAACTCTCATGCTTGTGTCAATATACAGTAAACTAAATGCAGTCCATCTCTGACTGACTAAACTGAGACTTGCACCTTAATAAGGTGCAAGTCCATAATTTGTGTCTTCCCAAAAGCTTATCAGATGCTTCAGATGTTCTCGTGTTCCCTGGGACTATCCTTCTCAATGTCCCATGCACGGCGGCAGCCTGGAACCCAGCCTTCCCCCAGGGAAGGAAGGCAGGACCCAAAAAGCCAGGGTAAGGAGCCCAGTCGCAATGAAACCCTTTCCAGCCTGGGTGGGTTAACTAATCCTGCTAAAACAGACCCTTTTTTTGTAGGTGCCTGTCTACAAGTATTTTGTTTTTCAACAAAGCAAGCTCTCCTACAAATGTAACATTTGGGTCGAGAAAAAACATTTACCACTGACACTTTATCCCCACAATAAATACTGTTAGTGTATCTAAATCTGCTAGTCCATCTAATATCCCCCCCCCCAGACTGACAAACCTGCTGTCCAAAGAAGACCCTGTGCTCTTTCATCCAGAGTGGAAACACTCTAATACAGAAGGTGTATTTTTGGCTAGATCACCAGGTGAAAACTGAGGGGGAAAAGACTACAGCCACCACATCAAATGATTGGTAAGCTGCAATTTATTACATTTTTGGTTTTAGGTTTAAAATCACCTTAAAGACTGAAGCAGCCTAGCTTCTATTACTGCCTTTGCAATGAATTCATATTCATCTCTCTTTACTTATACTGTACTTCATTCTTGTGATTCAATTTTCAGAATATCTATGTTGGGAATCATGGAAAAAAGAACAGGATGAATTTGCCAAGACCAAGCAGAAAACAAGAAAATGCACAGGGAAAGACCTCATAAAGCTTATTTTCCTTATGATATTTCACCATCCTGTCATCACGGAAAAGCACAAAGAACGAGAGAATATACGTTTTATCTTCATCCGTTTTAGTGCATGGGAATACGCAGGCAGTGACCAGCTTTGGGCTGGTCTTGTTACCACCCTCTGTGATGGTATTGAGAACTACTTTGGACTGGCTCCTATAAGCGTCTATCGAGCTGTAGGTAGAAAAACCAAAATTATTAATGCACCACTCAAACAAGAATGGATTAGTAAGAAATTTCTATGTATCCCACTTTGGATTGCCACCATTTTAGTCATCTTGATTGGAATTGGTGTTGGTGCTTTGTTTATGATATATGGCTTTCCATTTGGTAATCCAACTGGGGATATGTTGGCTGCTGCTGAAGGTGTTGGAGCAACTGTTGTTGGTATCTCTGCAGCAGGGATATTGAGAGTAGTTATTATGACCGTTAAAAACTCAATTATAACCCAAAAAGGTGTGGTGCAGCAAAAGATGAACAGGACAGACATGAGTTCCCAGCTGGGCTTCATGAGTGATGTAAAGCGAGAGGTTAATGTCATTACCCGGTACCTCCAAGTCATGGAAGTCTTCCAACGGCAGAAAATTAAAGTGGTCCTAGAGATCACAAACCTGGACAGATGCATGCCAGACAAAGTAGTAGGAGTTTTAAATGCCATGAATATTCTACTTTCCGATCCCAGTGCCCCATTTGTTTCTATTCTAGCCGTGGACCCCAGGATCATTGTGGAATGCGTAGAAAGCTCACTATTGTTAAAAGGCATGGCAAACAATGGATATCTTTTCCTAAACCGTATTATAACTCTGCCTTTTTGCATTCCCAAAATGGACTCTATGACTAAGTGTTACATGATGAAAAATATAGTTGAAGGAAAAGGTGAGCTGATAAGAGAAACTGAAGAAGAACATATAACAGAGTTAGCAGAGGTACCGAATGAGAAAGAACAACTCCTTCGACAACGAGCTCCCCATCAAAATGATTTTGGAGTCCAGGAACTTCCCTTGAATGTTAGATGCTCTGGAGAACTAATGCAAAGTAGCGATTTTCTTGCAGATAAAGGACCACAGACAAAAACCTTAATTGATGATGCCTTCAGATACCTCTTTAATGAAAGAATGAAAGACTATACTACTGACAATGTTGTTCACATCAGAAGGATAGTGAACACTATCACCATAACAATCAGACTTATGATAAGAGATGTGCCAAGAACTGATATTAAGCCTCACAAAGTAACAGAATGGGTACTACTGGCAACACAATGGCCCTGTCGCCTCAGTTGGATATTGCAGTGTATTGAAGACGACCAGCAGAGGAGGTGCCTTGATGAAACCGATGCAACAGGAGAATCCACTATATATGATCAAATATTCCTTTGGGATGTTTTTGAGAAGTCTTTGGAAGAATTAGATGCCATAAAAACAAATCTGAAACAACTTTTGGAGCTGGATGGGGACCCAGAGATTTTCCACAAACTATTGTGTGGAAATTTCACAGTAGCAGATGCCAACTTTTATTTGCCATTCACTGTCAATTTAGATCAGTCCATTAAAAGACAGATGGAACTTTTAAGAGGCAGCAACAACTTGTGGGAATCTAAGAAGAGCAACAGACTGACCATGTTGACTTTACTAAATCTTACTGTTGATGAAATCTGTAAAGAAGTAAGTGTATTCTTTTATTATAATCACTGTATGCAAATAAATGTTTCTATGCTAATTTTTTAAAATTCTATTTCTACAAGTTACTGCACATTGCCTTTTTGAACAGATCCACTGGTGTTAGCTGGGGTTAGAAAGTTCTTTACCAAATAAGCAATAAGTGTATTACTATCATACCACAATACATAGGACAATTGTCCCCAAAAAGTTCTCAAAGCGATTTTATATATACATTTCATATGCATATCCTTACACTTCAATTCATATTTATGTGCCATCTCCTCTTTCCTTTTTCCAGATGAATAAATTAGGTTTCCGAGAGGACAACCTCCAGCTGTATGTACAGAAGATAAAAGAACACAATCTGAACGGCAGAGCCCTGGTCTATAGTGACAATAATGAGATTAAAGATGTTTTATGTATGGGTCTAGGAGACTGGACACTCTTCAGTGTATACTTCTTAGGTGTACTTCCACCCCCTCCTGCTGCCCCCACAACAGCCCCAGCTTTGGGCAAGCAAGAAGCACAAAAACTTGGTGTCGGATTCAATGACAAACTATTAAAACAAAGCAAAATGTCACTGTTTATTTCAAATGAAGATCTTTCCTAAACTATGTTCACATACACTGTATGGAAAAAAAAACTTGTAAAACCTGAGGATTACATCTATATGAGTTTGTTGGACATCTCATTCCCAAACTATGAACATTAATATGAAGTTACTGTCTCCTTTACTGATTTAACAGCCTCCACTCCTTTAGGCAAGCTTTATGACCTAGCTTTGTGCATAGGGGAAGGCTCATTCTGTAACAAGTAACAACCCTGCCTAAACTGTTGCCACAAGATTGGAACATTTTGCATGCTGTAGCAATAACAGTACCCCTCACTGGAGATACCTGAACTCAATCATTTAGAGTGTGACTACATGCTTTTGGCCATATAGTGCTTCAAAAACCTCCTTTTTACAGGTCCTTACATTTCACTGGCACCGTTCTTACCCCTCCTGTTTCTTTTAGGCACATCCAGTAACAGTTCAGTAACATCCAGTAGGCTGCTCTGGGCACAGATGCAAAATATAAACCATTAGTTCGCGAAAGGTCCTCACTGTCAAGAAAGCTTACAAAATATGTAAATTCCCAGCACTGATAATTTTTTGTCCAAGGAAGCCGTTTCAAGCCTATAAATATATCATATTTATGTCATGTGGGAAAGAGCAATAATTATTTTTGACGCAGGTTAGCCTTCAACAATTAAGGACCTAGTATTGATTGCTACTTTGCTATCACTTTTGTTTCACTACTGTGGGGTAATCAATAATCAGTGAACAGGATGGGAGCAAAGGCCGGCAAAAGAAAATTATATTTAAAGTAAACCTTTTTTAAAGCCTATTGTTTTGTGAAGTTTTACAAAATAAAATAACACTATACAACAATAAAATAGAGCAAACCAGAAAATAATAAAAATGTAAAAAGTGAAAGTGAAATGCTTGTTTTTATTTTTGAAATGTATTGACAATCTCAAATGTTACAACCCCACCCATAAAGCATAAAGTATTAGTTTGCTAAGGCTGAGTTCACACTTATGCAAATTGGATGCGGGTTATCCCCGCATCCAATTTGCATAAGTGTGAACCCAGAGAGTGTGACCATCTCTCGCTATAGCCAGTTCACTGTAACGCTCCTGCGTTTCTTATATGGTGTGGATTTTCAGCTGCAGAAATAGTTCCACGTCAGTAGTCATGTAAGAGATATGCTGAGATACCATTCCCAACCTCAATGACTCATCATGTGTGGAAGGTCTTATTTCAGCCAGTAAATACACACAATTAGCAAGCTGGTTCCTAGAGTGACTTTATGTATGTGGTAACACAATGATGAAGGTTGAGGGATAGGTTGAGTGGAGGTGGTAGGTGATAGACACTTGAAGGTGAGACAGTAGCAGATGGATGCAGGAAGGTTTAGCAATGTTGTATGGTAGCAGATGACAGAATAGCAGGTGGACATACAAAAGAGATCAACCCAGTGCAGAAAAGTAGCAGTAGTCTCAAGAGCTAGCAATCTAGTTATGCAGATGTGATAAACAGTCTTTACTATGCAGAGCTAGATAGTGTAAGCTTAGTATAAGTTTATAGAGAATTCCCCTGCGGGGTACTTAGCACTATTAGCGATACAGCCGAAAGGTGGTTCAGGAGAGGCGGATGATCCAGTAGCGGGATACAGGGATCAGCGCAGCGAGGTTCCGTCAGCGAGGTAAGCTTGCAAGCATGGAAGCTTCAAGCAAGGATAGCATCCAGGTAAGGGTGTTTGAACGAACACATGTGAGTGAGAACCGGCGATTTAAATAGCCATCTAGTCCGGCGCTGGGTGATGACAGCTCCAGTCTTAAAGGTGTATGCGCACCTTTCCAAAGTAAATGGTGGGGCGCATACACTTGTGGAAAGTGTAATTTAGGGTACCAAAGGTACCGGAACATTACATTCACACACCTCTGGGGCGGCCAAGGCCCACACTGGGAAAGGGTCCTGTGCATCTTCCAGTCCATTTCAGGTCTGATTTCATGCAAAAATCCAGACCTGATTTGCACCTGAAACGGAGAACGGACACGCACTGGACCCCGTGCTGTGAGCTGCGGTCGCAACTAGTGTGATAAATCAGTTGAAGGTGGTGTTTGATATCTGTGAGAAACCTGTGGCAAAATTTGCTTTCTAAGGTAGTAGCTCTGTATCCTTCCACATAGGGGATTTGATTCCTGTAATTCCTGTAATTCTACGACGTTCCTAGGTCTCCTGCTACATTCTCTACAATACAATTGTCACCTAAAGTAATGCTATAAAGACAGAAAAACAGGATCTGCCATCACTGACCTTCTGCTGAAAATGTTACTTTGCTGCCACTATTTTTAGTACATTGTATTAGTGACCTGGAACAAGCAGATAGCACAAAAAAAGCCGGTTCCTGTTTCCTGTACAGGAGGGGGAGGTGGAATATTAGGCCTTATTCCTTGGTCCGGAACATGGGGTTTCAGTAGCGACACATGGAAAATGGGATGGATTTTTAGGTCCATTGGCAATGTAAGCTGCACTGCAGCTTTTCCAATAAGTTTCTTGATTGGGAAAGGTCCCAAGAACAGAGGTCCAAGCTTTTTGCTAGGGATCTTCAGTCTCAAGTTTTTTGTTGAGAGCCAAACGAGGTCCCCGATAGTATACTGTGGAGAAGGTCTTCTACGAAGATCATAGTACTTCTTTTGTTGACTGTGAGCGTGTGCAATGGTAGTATTTAGTAAACCCAGAGAATCCTTTATTTGGGTAAGATAGTCTGAGGCTACTGGGTTATTTGAAGGAAGGATGCGTGGAGGGAGAATAGAGGGATGGAACCCATAGTTCAAGTAGAACGGACTCTGCTTGGTCGTACTGTGGGTTGCGTTGTTGTAGGCAAATTCTGCCAGGGGGAGAAGATCCAACCAATCATCCTGTTGGTAAGAAGTGTAACAACGTAAATACTGCTCGATGCAATGGTTGACTCTTTCAGTCTGTCCGTTGGTCTGCGGATGGTAAGGAGAAGTGAGCTTCCGCTCAATCCGTAGTATGTGACATAGTTCTTGCCAGAATTTAGAAAAAAATTGGGATCCACGGTCAGACAGAAGAGTTTTTGGGATACCATGTAATCTGAAGACATGTTTCATCAGGAGTTCTGCCGTTTGTTTGGACGAAGGTAGTCTGCGAATAGCAATGAAATGTGCCATCTTTGTCAGATGGTCCACTGACACCAAGATGGTATTAAATCCTTTGGAAGGAGGCAATTCTACGATGAAGTCCAATGACAAAACCTCCCATGGAGTTTGGGGTATTGGTAGACTGCATAGTAGACCGGATGGTCTCGTAGTGTCAATTTTGGACCTGGCACAGACATTGCATGAAGAGACGAATTTTTGTATAGATGTTTTCATGTCAGGCCACCAGAATTGCCGAGAAATCAAATTGAAAGTCTTTGTCATACCCATATGTCCTGCCATAGGCACATCATGCGATAATTCCAAGATCTTGGTGCATAGGGTAGGTGGTATGTAAAGTTTGTCGTTGTAGTAGAGGAAGCCTTCTGCATCAGTATTTAGTTGTGGTGGGGGTGAATCCAAACTTATACCATGCAGAACCTCTTCCTTCAAGGAACGGACAACTCCAATAATGCGTTTGTGAAGTATTATAGGAACGGAAGGAATTTCAAAGTAGTTTTCTTCAGTTAGTCGTGATAGTGCATCCGCCTTTTTGTTCTTATCTGCAGGTGTGTAGGTCACTAGGAAGTTAAACCTTAGAAAGAATAGTGACCATCGTACCTGTCGATGCGAGAGAGTTTTGCTAGTCTGAAGATATTGGAGGTTTTTATGGTCCGTGTATATAATTATTGGTAATTGGGTGCCTTCGAGTAAATGTCGCCAATTCTCCAGAGCCAATTTTATAGCAAGCAGTTCCTTTTCACCCACGGGGTAATTTATCTCGGGACTGCTCAGGGATTTAGAAAAAAAAGTGACTGGATGAAGTGGTGAAGTGTGGGTAGGTCGTTGGGAGAGTATTGCTCCTACTGCCATGTTTGACGCATCTACCTCCAGAGTGTATTGGAGGGATGGGTCTGGATGGCGTAATATGGGAGCGGAAGTAAACCTTGTCTTTAACAAGTGGAAAGCCTTATTTGCTTCTTCTGACCATTTAAATGGTATTTTTATGCTAGTGAGCTGTGTGAGGGGTCTCCCAATAGCAGAAAAGTTTTTTATGAACTTCCTGTAGAAATTTGAAAATCCCAGGAATCGCTGTAGCGCCTTGCGTGTAGTTGGTGTAGGCCAATCCTGAATGCAGGATATTTTACTCATGTCCATCTCGATTCCTGTTTTGGATATGATGTAGCCTAGAAAGAGTACCTCATCTTTATGGAACAAGCATTTCTTCAGCTTCACATAAAGATTATGTGCAAGCAATCTCGATAATACAAGTCTTACATGTCTTATGTGTTCAGACAGGGTCCGTGAATATATAAGTATATCGTCCAGATATACCACAACACAGACATCTAGTAAGTCTTTAAAAATATCGTTTATAAATCGTTGGAAAACTGCAGGGGCATTGCATAGGCCGAATGGCATCACAAGATATTCGAACAATCCGTATCTAGTTCTGAATGCAGTCTTCCACTCGTGTCCATCACGGATTCGAATGAGATTGTATGCTCCTTTCAGGTCTAATTTTGAAAAATAGGTAGCTCCACCCACCTGCTCAATGAGCTCAGGGATATGCGGTAGAGGATAGCGATCTTTTATTGTGATAGCATTCAATTTCCTGTAGTCGATGATAGGTCTGAAACTTGAATCTTTATTGCGAACAAAAAAGAGTCCTGCTGCTGTGGAAGAAGTGGAAGGTCTAATAAAACCTTTTTCCAAGTTCTCATCCAAATAGGTTTTGAGATGGGCAAGTTCATCCTGTGAAAGAGGATAAACATGACCGAACGGCAATTTGCTATTTGGGAGTAGATCAATGCTACAATCATAGTCTCGATGAGGAGGTAATGCTTGAGCATTTTCTCAAGAAAAACCTCAGAAAGATCCTGATAACATAGTGGTGCAATCTCATCTGTCACCACAGACAGAATCTTCCCGGAAAATGGGAGGTTACACGTTTCCTCGCAATAACAAGAAGGGAAGGTCAAGGACCGTTTCTTCCAATCTATGGTTGGTTGGTGTGTGTGTAACCAGGGAAGTCCCAACACAATGGGAAAGTGGGGTGAAGGTATTAAATCGAAGGTAGAAGTCTCCCTATGAGACTCGTTAAAGAGTGACTAGAAGTGCTTGTGTCTGATCGGTGATCGGACCAGAGGATAACGGAACACCGGTAATAAGACTTACTGAGACAGGTTTGAGTTTAGAAATAATAGGAATTTTATTTAAAGCAGCAAAACATATATCCATATAATTTCCACAAGATCCTGTGTCAATCATGGCCTTAGTAGTAATCCTGTTCTGGTCCCACTGTAATGTCCAAAAAACAGAAATGTAGGGGTTAGTGAATGAAGTTGTCAATCCTCCTAGAGAGACATGTGAACACTCACCCTTCTTTTTGTTGACTAGGGGACAGACGTTTATCTTGTGATCCGGGGATGCACAGTACAAGCAGAGATTTTCATTTCGTCTTTTGGCTTTTTCCAGAGTTGATAGCGGTGGGCGTATGGTTCCTACCTCCATAGGAACGGGGTCAACGGCCGGAATCCGAGAGGAAATGGATAATGGCATTCCCATCTTTTCAGCCTTTCTTTCTCGTAGTCTTCTATCTATGGTAATACTGAGTTGTATTAATGCATCCAGGGTTTTTGGCAGATCCGCTCGGGCGAGCTCGTCCTTAACGGCTTCTGATAGGCCAAGCCTAAATTGGGTTTTCAGAGATGCATCATTCCATTCTGAATCAAGGGTCCATCTCTTGAACTCTGCGACAAAGTCTTCTACAGGCCTCCTTCCTTGTTTCAAGGATCTTAACTGAAGATCAGCAGTACTCTGCCTATTGGGGTCATCATATAGGCTAGTGAGCTCTGCCAGGAACAAGGCATAGGAGTTGAGAAGCTGGTCGTTTTTCTCAAAAAGAGAATCTGCCCAGGCTCGAGGATCGCTTGATAGGTAAGAAATAATAGTACAAACCTTAATGTGATCAGTAAGGTAGGTACGAGGTTTTAGCAAAAAAAGTAACTCACATGCGTTTTTAAATTCGCAAAATTTTTTGCGATCGCCTGTAAATACCAAAGGGGGATTTATTTTGGGTTCAGGGGACTGAGCAGAGGTAAGTTGTGTCAGTCTAATTACCTGCTGCGACAGAGCCTGATTGTCTTCTTTTAATTCAGCAAGTGCGTGTATTAACGCAGATACTTGCTGTTTTAATTGTGTCACCTGAGTGGTTATTTCTGCTGAATCCATTTTTGGGTTCGTTCAATCTGTAACGCTCCTGCGTTTCTTATATGGTGTGGATTTTCAGCTGCAGAAATAGTTCCACGTCAGTAGTCATGTAAGAGATATGCTGAGATACCATTCCCAACCTCAATGACTCATCATGTGTGGAAGGTCTTATTTCAGCCAGTAAATACACACAATTAGCAAGCTGGTTCCTAGAGTGACTTTATGTATGTGGTAACACAATGATGAAGGTTGAGGGATAGGTTGAGTGGAGGTGGTAGGTGATAGACACTTGAAGGTGAGACAGTAGCAGATGGATGCAGGAAGGTTTAGCAATGTTGTATGGTAGCAGATGACAGAATAGCAGGTGGACATACAAAAGAGATCAACCCAGTGCAGAAAAGTAGCAGTAGTCTCAAGAGCTAGCAATCTAGTTATGCAGATGTGATAAACAGTCTTTACTATGCAGAGCTAGATAGTGTAAGCTTAGTATAAGTTTATAGAGAATTCCCCTGCGGGGTACTTAGCACTATTAGCGATACAGCCGAAAGGTGGTTCAGGAGAGGCGGATGATCCAGTAGCGGGATACAGGGATCAGCGCAGCGAGGTTCCGTCAGCGAGGTAAGCTTGCAAGCATGGAAGCTTCAAGCAAGGATAGCATCCAGGTAAGGGTGTTTGAACGAACACATGTGAGTGAGAACCGGCGATTTAAATAGCCATCTAGTCCGGCGCTGGGTGATGACAGCTCCAGTCTTAAAGGTGTATGCGCACCTTTCCAAAGTAAATGGTGGGGCGCATACACTTGTGGAAAGTGTAATTTAGGGTACCAAAGGTACCGGAACATTACATTCACACACCTCTGGGGCGGCCAAGGCCCACACTGGGAAAGGGTCCTGTGCATCTTCCAGTCCATTTCAGGTCTGATTTCATGCAAAAATCCAGACCTGATTTGCACCTGAAACGGAGAACGGACACGCACTGGACCCCGTGCTGTGAGCTGCGGTCGCAACTAGTGTGATAAATCAGTTGAAGGTGGTGTTTGATATCTGTGAGAAACCTGTGGCAAAATTTGCTTTCTAAGGTAGTAGCTCTGTATCCTTCCACATAGGGGATTTGATTCCTGTAATTCCTGTAATTCTACGAAGTTCCTAGGTCTCCTGCTACATTCTCTACAATACAATTGTCACCTAAAGTAATGCTATAAAGACAGAAAAACAGGATCTGCCATCACTGACCTTCTGCTGAAAATGTTACTTTGCTGCCACTATTTTTAGTACATTGTATTAGTGACCTGGAACAAGCAGATAGCACAAAAAAAGCCGGTTCCTGTTTCTCCAAGATAAGCCAAATGCAGGAAACACATTATTAGTCCCATGGTGGATATGCAGTCATGGAAACTCAGCATAAAGATCTCAAAACGTTTCAAACATAGCTACAAACACTATGGTCCAATTTTTTTCAAGGTAATAAAGTTAATTTATGTGATTTTATTTTTTTGAGTGAAATTCCTAGGGTCTATTTTTATCTATGTATAACAGTAAAGTGTTACTATAGTACAGTGATGGCGAACCTTTTTAAGCCCGAGTGTCCAAACTTCATCACAAAACCAACTTATTTTTTTCAAAGTGCCAAGACTGCAATTAAACTGCAGACGCGCAGCCACCCAGGTGATGATCGCACACTTCAAGAGGGATTGTAATCAATTCAGCACTCACCGGACTCCGGTGTCCAGTGTTGGGTGTGCCTGGCAGCAGCTTCTCCTTTTGTTGGTGCCTTTGATCACCCTACTTACTCTTGATCCTGTCATCTCAGCACTGTCCTCTTGCTCCTCTCTGTCTGGTTCAACTCCGGGGGCTGTTGTGGTGTGGGCTCTCTCTCCCTCCTGAAACACCTCAGCCTCCTCTCACCCTTGTCTCCACACCCCTTTCACCCTTGCTCTCCCTTCTCTCTCAGCCCTTTTATTTCCCAGGCTCCAGGTTGTCCCTCCTCTTATTTTCTCAGGGCATGCTGGGGCTGTAGTTTTTATTTAATTGATTAAAATGGAGCGATAGTCTTCTGGGACTACATGTCCCATGGTGCACCTGTCCTGGCTCCTCATTGGTCCCTGACTTCAGCTAATTGTGAGGCAGGAGGAATCAGAGTGGGTGGCGATTCCTGCAAGTGCCGTTCTGTCCCTGTCCTGCGCTGCTTGACAGAAGAAGGGGGGGGGGGCAGCCGCGGAAATGAAATCATATCTCAAGGATAGCAAAGAACTTATAGAACTAAAAAAAAACATTGAAGTCAACAGTGAACATATTTTAGCGAGTATTGATGTGAGTTCTTTGTATACTAATATCCAAAAACACCATGCGTTGGAGGCAATCATGCGGGCTTTGGATACAACTAACATTAAAACTAAACAAAAACAATTAATTTTACAGACCCTTGATCTTGCAATGAGCCATCATTTCTTCTGGCATTAAAATAAATATTTTAGGCAGAAGAGAGGAGTGGCCATGGGAGCTAAATATGCTCCCTCAGTGGCAAACCTCTTTATGAGTCAGTGGGAAAATGAAGGTATATTTGATAGAAATGTCCCAGAACTCAAAGTCTACAAAAGATATATAGATGATATTCTCATTATGTGGGCAATATTACAGGAATTGTTTCTCAATTTTCCTAAAGAAATAGAAGATAACCAATTTGGTATCTCTTTTTCTGAAATAGTTAACTTCTTGGATCTTGTCATATACAAAAGGAATGGGAAGTTACAGACATGTACCTATTTCAAAGAGGTTGACAGGAATGGTTACATTCCATTAGGGAGCTTTCACTATCCAAGATAGCTTAATGCTATTTCTAATAGCCAAATGCTGAGGGTCAGGAGGAATTGTGATACTAGAGAGGATTATGGCACACAGGCAGAAGTTATTATGTATAGGTTCCAAGAAAAAGGGTATAATTTTAATGATTTAAAAAGAACAAAAGAAACGATAAGAGATATGGATAGAGATCACCTGTTTAAAAAGAAGCAAATTAAGAAAAGGGACTATGGAGTGGCTTTTATGACAAGTTTTACTCGCCAATATAAACAGTTTGAAAAATAATGAAAAAACACTGGCCTCTATTGTTAAAGATGAAGAATTAAAAAGAATACTGCCCAGCAAACCTCAGTTCATATATACGAAACGCCCAATGTTACGGATGAGGTTAGCCCACAATGTTATAAATCCCCCTAAGAAGACTTGTACATTTTTAGATCAGGTAGGATTTTTCAGTTGTGGTAAATGTGTGATCTGTAGGACTTCTAAATATAGGAAAAGAAAAATGACATACTTTGTATGTCATTCTCGAGGAGGGTCCTTTGAAATCAAGAAATGTATCACCTGTGGTAACTACTTTCTGGCTTGTCCTTGTGGATTCCAATATGTGGGCAGAACCACAAGGAGGCTAGGGGTAAGGTAAGAGAACATGTGAACAACATAAAAAAAGGGTTCAAGCACCACAGTTTGTCCAACAATTTTAGATTGTTCCATGACAGCGACCCTAGTGGTTTGACTTTTTGTGTTTTAGACAGAGTTGAAGCACATTGGAAAGGGAGCAATCTTAAAAAGGTGATCTCCCAGAAGTAAATTCAATGGATTTATCAGCTGGGAACTTTGAGCCCATTGGGGTAAATATAGAGCTAGATCTGAATTGTTTCTTATCCAATTCATAAAAATACAAATATTTATTTTAAATTCATTTTAGTTGATTTTATTTATGTTTATTTCATATTTTTTGTATTTATTTTTATTATTTTTCTATATTTATTTTTTTATCATGTTTTTCATTTTTATTTCCTTTTGATGTTATTTTTATTTTTATTTTACTCTTAATTTCTCATTTTAATTTTATTTTTATCTTCATTTTATTTTAAATTTTTATTTTGTGATTTTTGTATTTTTAATTTTTTATTTCTTATTTTATTTTGATTTAACTTTTTTTACTTTTATTTATTATTTATTTTTATGAATTTTTTTATTTATATATTTATTTCTTTTATTGTTTTTGTATTATTTCATATATCATAGTTGATTGATAGAATAGTGGATTGATTGTATAGATACTTTTACATAATTAAGTGTTTTTAAATAATGGCACAGTTCATGATGAACGATATTACAATGTATTCAGGAAGTGATGTTATTTTGGTATAGGAAGTGGATCAAAGTATAGCCATTCTATAATTGTTGCTGTCGGATTGGCCAATTAAGGAGGGAGATACTATCCCCGTATATATAAATTAGTCCATCAGTGAACCGGAAATTATGTCCTTGATGATGCCCTGGAGGAGGGGCGAAACACGTTGACGTATTTCCAGGTCCGTTAAACCACGGACATCACTTCTGTCCTCTGTGGAACGCATGCTGAGTAGCGTCGAACCCGGAAGAGACTCATGATTGGCTATGCCCGTTTTTTATCTTCAATTTTGTAGGTTGCTTTGCATTTTGCGCAAATAAACATTAATTTTACAGTACTTCACTATAAGCTCCATTTTGTTTTATTGAGCCTGGGGGATAATAAAGCCGCCCCAAGAGTATTATTGGTGTGACCCGATCTAGATGCCAAGAGGCCAGATATCCACAACACCAGAAGTTTGGTTGACCCCTCCAGACTGAAAAGCTGTGGGTCCATTCCCTCTGGTGAGGGGAGATACGAGAACAAAGTGTGGCACACTTCACAGCATGTTTACATGAAGCACTTCAGCACCTTATTAATGGAGTTTGGAGCACTTTATATGAGAAGACTTTGTATATGTTTTTTATATATATGTTTTTTTGAGCACATTATTTTTATATGTTTTATTGGCAAGCGCTGTATTATCATAATTGTATTTTTTGAGCGGGGGAAATACACTGACAGCCCGTGCTCACTTCTCCCCTTGTCTCGTTGCGGGCAGTGGTGGCGGCTCTCACGTGCCCACAGAGAGGGCTCTGTGTGCCAGCTGTGGCACACGTGCCATTGGTTTCACCATCACTGCCATAGTGCATGTCTCAGTGTAATATGTTGCAGTGCCATTCATTGTAACTGGCACCCTACAGTACTATACAGTACAATGCACCCTCACAGCAAGGAATAAAAATGCATGTCATCCATTGTGGTGTGCTGAATTGGCACAAAAGGTTCATGTGTTTTTGTTAGTCTTTCGGTTCAAAAGAAATGGGTGTTAGCACACTGCAATGATTGACGATGGCATGAATCCAGGTTTCTTTCTATACAATATTTGATGACTGCTTAAGAGTTTGGTGAATAAACAGGCAATCCCCACATTTTGCAGATTTGAAAAACCTTTGAAAAATGTCCTCTCTGTACACGTGTTACGTTCTACTTGGCACTGTAGAGAAAATAGCAATTCTGTGTAATATGCCAAAGCAGACAATCAAAAAACAGCCTTTAGGCTCGGTTCACACTACTGCAATGTGATTTTCACGCAATTTACAGTACGAATGTGTAGTGCGACTTTGGATGTGTTTTGCATGTGGTTTGCACATTCTATGGGACCAAATGGCTCTGTAAATTGCACAAAAGTAGTACACAACCTTTTTCCAAATTGCATCTCAGATGAGCTGCATTGATATAAACAGGCACAATTGGAAGCAATGTTATTTCCATTGTTATTTGATTCAGTGCCACCCAAGTCGCATCTGAAATTGCACCAGTGTGAACCAGGCCTTAGTAGTTTAGTTTAGTCAAACTATGGGTGGCTTTATGTACATACCTTGAAAGAAGCCCATGGTGGGAGGATGGTAACATGCACATCTGAGATACAAAATGTTTGCATAACTGGACACCTGTAGGGAGGTGCAGTCTGCTGTCTTCATTGCAGGTCGCACTCAACTGCAGCGGCAATGCAAAGGTAGAGGAGATCCTGGGGAACAGGATTCCTCTATGGTTTCCCGAGTCACTAGGGCAGCGATTCAATTGGATGCTGCCCGCCTATGTGACTCTGGCGCCCATTTTAGCTGTTGCAGAGTATAAAGTGTTACTAAACCCAGGACCCTGCAGTCACTATATCTGGTTTCCCACAGTACACAGAACATGAAAATTCTATTTGTTTAGTAAATATTAACTGCTAAACACCTTTTCTCATCAACAGTATATAGCAGTCTTTTGATTTCTATCAGTGTCCAGCCGAGCACTAGTTAAAACTTGTAGGAGGAGTTTTCATTTTCCTCTGACTGTCCTATGAGGCTGCATGACTCCTGACCCTCTGTCTGGACAGTGCTGATTGTATTGCTGATTTTATTGTATACAGAGTAAAATAAACATTTAACAGAAAGAAAAAATGAATCCTCAAATACATCAAAGAAATAAAATAAAAAAATAATCACCAAATACATCAAAAAGATCAAAGATACAGTATTAAGATTTTAGGATCAAAGATATTATATTAGATTTGATTGAGGCTTGGTAAAGCATAATTTTTAAAAATGGTCAAGGACTCCTTTCCCTGAATTTCTCATTGGTAGGGGAGCCCATGGAAATAAATAAGCTGCTGTACCTAAGATGTGCATGCACAGATTTGAAAAAGGCTTAAAGGTTGGTAGCCTTCAGTATATCATTTTTTTTGTAGTTTACATCCACATAATGCCTGTCTGGCTGATACTTGAAAAAAAGCCATCACTGCCTCAGAAGTAAAAGCAGTGATGGCGAGGAGTAACAAAATCTAGATAATAAAATAAAAAAAAAAATAGATTATGTTACTTGTGCTGTGTTATTTGTCCCTCTCTATGTTCTAAAAAACCTGGTTGATCCTGTCTACTCCTGTGTCCACCTGTATATGCTGACCATGGTAATCATAGCTGCTGATCCATGATACTGTGGTCAGTTTATGTGTCTCTATCATCCCACTGCTCTCCTCTCTCCCCCTCCTTCCCTGCCTGTCAGCTCCTGAATCTGAGCCGATAAACAAATCCGCCCCTCCCCTCCCCTCCCCTCCTGCTGCTAATAGTAGCTGGCAATAAAAACAAAGAAGGACTATTGCCAGCCCCTCTATTGTACAAAGCTAAACAACACTGTGTACTTGTTTGTTTAAAATTATGCCTTTAACCACTTCAGCTCCGGAAAGTTTTACCCCTAATGACCAGGCCATTTTTTGCGATATCGAACTGTGGTTCTTTAACTGACAATTGCGTGGTCCTGCGACGATTTACCCATAAAATCAATGTACTTTCTCTGTCGCTCACTGACAGACGCAGTCCTCTTGATTAATATCAAATTGGGTTATACTGCCCTCTACAGGAGTAGGACACTAGGCAGAAGGAAAACGTTCTGGCCACACCTTAGGGGCAGTCCCAGAGGGTATATCCTCTCTCTCTCTGCTAAGGATGTTAGTTTTTTTCTGTCTAGTCAGGAGTAAGGACCTAAGTTCCTTGCTGGGATCTTTGGTCCTGGCAAGATTTTTTCAGAAATTTTTTTTTTTAGGCAGCTTTTTTCTCCAGTTGTTCCTGTGAGATCTTCAAGCAATTATTCTGGAGCTGGGCGACGGGCTGGATGTTGAGATCCAGTGGTCACCCCAGTCAGCCTACGAGCGCGTGCAGGCCCTAGCTCCGCGCTGGGTCGGCCGCGACATAGTCCCACTGGACGGGGACTGACCCTGCGAGTTAAATGCTCGCCGGGACGCCAACGACCAGTTGGAAACTGAGTCGCGGCGTCCGTATTGGTCGACAGCCCCCCCACCTCGGTGGAGAGGGGTTCTGTCAGGATTTGGTGCCCGCCTGTTCCGGTATGGTGAGTAATATGTTCCCCCTCTCCCCCTGACGGGTTTGTGGGTGGACGCGGGCCCCTCCCTGGGATGATCGGACCCTCATGATCCTGGGTCCCCCCTCTATCCTATAACAGGTGTCACAGATCCCCCTCTGGAGGGTGATTGGGTGAATAAGAACCAGGAGGCTTGGTTTGGGAGCTGACTATCGTAAGTCACTGTATGAGTGGGCACTGTAAAGGGACCATGACTGAAGTCAGTGGCTGGCATTACTGTTAGGATGGCCATGTAAGAGGGTGATATGATCCTACCTTATACATAAGGTTGCAATTGCCTGGACTACCGCCATCCGCCGCCACCATCCTCCCACAGGCCGCCATCCTCCCGCAGGCCACACACTTCCCGCAGGCCGCACAGGCCGATGCCTGCCTTCCGCAGGCCGCACGATGCAGCAGGCCACTGCCATCTTTCCACAGGGGCCGCCGCAGGTCGCGCGGGGCCGCCATCTTGGCGTAGCCTCGTGTCTCCGGCATGGGGGCGGCCATTTTGGAGATGATCAGCTACCTCGAGGAGTAGCATGGGAGGCGCCGGAAGGCGTGTAAAGGGGCGGAGCCACCTCCTTTACCCGGGAAAACGATCCAAAAGACTTCCTGTCTGTAAGAGACAGCGCTGAGAGCAAGTTGGTAGAAGCTTCTGTGCATCAGGTGGTGAGCCCTTGGGGTCTCTCTCTCTCTCTGTGGGGTCCAAAGCAGGTAACACTGAGGGGCGCTGTTGCGCTGGGGGATTACAAAAAAAAAAGTTTTTTTCTTTGCAATTATTTTTTGTTTGCTGGCAAGTGTCTGGGATTAATCATGAACCCTGCCACACATGTATCCCCACCTGATCCCCTCGAGGTGGCCGCAGGACCCTCCAGTGCCCCACTTATGATTGATGCATTATCAGCAGTTTTGGAGTCTTTGGTATCCCGGGTGGAGGTGGCCTGTCAGGGACGGGGGGCAAGAAAGCGACCCCTGCCTACCCCTATTTCATCTGACACTTCAGATACGGATTCTGAGCTTGTCACTGCAGCTGCAGGTCCCTCTTTTGGGGCTGCTGTCTCGGGTACGGTCTCCTCAGACAGCGAGGAGGACGTTTCTGCCTCCGCCATAGCGCAAGAAGAAGCGTTGGTGGACGCACTAGTTATGTCTGTCCGGGAAACCTTAAGTCTTGAGGTTACACCAGCAGAGGTAGCGGACACTGAAATTCCCTTTGGTACTAGCAAGCCTACCAAAATGGCGAAGGTTTTTCCCTTGCCCAAATGTTTTGGTAATCTAATTAAAGAAGAATGGGGTCGTCCGAAACGAACCCCTGCTATTTCCAAACGCATTGCTAGGCACTATCCATTTGACGAATCCCTCCTTAACAAAATGGACGGTACCACCAGTGGTGGACTCACCGATTTCCAGACTAAATAAAGCCACTGTTATCCCGTTGGAGGACGCTCCGTCCTTTAGGGATCCGGTGGATCGAAAAGTGGAAGCGGAATCCCGCTCCATTTTTTCCCTGATAGGGTCAACATTTAGGCCAGTGGTTGCCATTGGTTTAGTTTCACAAACATTGACAGAATGGACCAAATTGTTACGCCGTGACATAAAGGGGAGAAGTATCCCCCTGGCAGTATCAGATTTGCTGGAGCAGATTATACAAGGGCTACAGTTCATCTGTGACGCCGCCCTGGACGCCACTCCCTTGCTAGGGCGTGCATCGGTTTCAGCAGTGGTCCTCAGACGCGTGTTGTGGTTAAAGTGCTGGTCGGTGAGGATCCTGAGACTGATGGTGGCCTTCTTAGAGGCAGTACCGTATGCCCAGTCTCATACCCGAATTCTCCAAAAAGAGAATTTTTTCAAATGGAATCGGAATCCCGATTCTCTGAACAATCGGATCCGCCGGTTGAGCGAGCGGACCAGGGAGTCTCTGGTCTGGTGGCTTCGGTCTCCGATGCTCACCCAGGGGAAGTCATTTCTTCCGATAGAATCCAGGTTACCGATAAATGTATTGGAACTGAGAGCGATCAGACTTTGTCTGATTTACTGGACCGAGCAGCTTCAGGGCAGCCCGGTTTGGATCCAGTCGGACAAGGCCACGGCCGTGGCTTATGTCAATCACCAAGGGGGCACCAAGAGTGCCCTGGCGGCCATAAAAGTGGCCAGCATTCTTCATTGGGAGGAATGGTTTGTTCCGGCTCTCTCCGCGGTATTCACTCCGGGGTCGGAAAATCGGCAGGCAGATTATCTCAGCCGTCAGATTCTGGATCAAGGGGTATGGCCTCTTCATCCAGAGGTATTTCACCAGCTATGCCTTCATTGGGGCGCCCCGGAGGTGGATCTGTTGGCAGCTTGGCTCAACAGGAAGGTGCGGAGGTTTGTAGCCCGCTCCCGAGATCCTCGAGCGGACGCAGGAGACGCGCTGGTCGCCCCGTGGGGACAGTATCAGCTACTGTATGTCTTCCCTCCTCTCAAGTTGCTGCCGAAACTTCTTCGCAGGATAGAGGTGGAGGGAATTCCAGTTATCCTGGTAGCTCCGGACTGGCCTCGTCGACCTGGGAACGCCGACTTGGTCAGGCTGGTCGCGGACGCTCCTTGGAGACTTCCTCTCAGGGAGGATCTGCGATCTCAGGGACCAATCTTCCATCCTGCTTTACAATCGCTGGCTTTAACGGCCTGGCTATTGAGACTCAGGTGCTGAAGGACAAGGGATTGTCAACTTCAGTTATTCCTACTTTAATTAAAGCAAGGAAAGCGACTTCCAGAAAGGTCTATCATCGCACATGGAGGTCTTATATTGCGTGGTGTGAATTCTTTGGATTTCCTCCACGGGCCTATTCGGTGACCCGAATCTTGGCTTTTCTGCAACAGGGGGTTGAGCAGAAGCTGGCCTTGAGTACTGTCAAGGGTCAGGTTTCAGCGTTAGCAATTTTCTTTCAGAAACCTTTGGCTACCCATTCCTTGGTGCGGAATTTCATCCAGGGGGTGCGGCACCTGGCTCCGCCAGTGCGCGCGCCCTTACCGCCCTGGGATCTTAATTTGGTGTTGTCGGTTCTTCAGAAACCTCCCTTTGAAAATATCAGGGAGATTCCCTTGCTTACGTTATCCCAGAAGGTGGCCTTCTTGGTGGCCATTACTTCTGCACGCAGGGTGTCAGAACTGGCCGCATTATCTTGTCGTTCCCCATAGCTGGTGGTTCATAGGGATAAGGTGGTTCTTCGGCCGAATCCATCCTTCCTTCCTAAAGTGGTTTCAGAGTTTCATCTGAATGAAGATATTGTGGTACCTTCCCTGTGTCCTAAGCCCAGTCATCCTCGGGAGTTTGCGTTACATTCCTTGGATGTGGTTCGGGCAATCAGGGTATACTTGAAAACTACGGACTCGTTTCGTAAAACGGATTCACTTTTTGTGATCACGGATGGCCCCAAAAAGGGGTTGCCTGCATCTGCCGCGACTATCTCCAGATGGATCAGACAGACGGTGGTACAGGCTTATTCTATTAAGGGTCGGAATCCTCCGTTCCCTGTTAAGGCGCACTCCACTCGGGCGCTTAGTGCTTCCTGGGCCTTCCGCCATCAGGCGTCAGTGGTTCAGGTTTGCAAGGCGGCTACCTGGTCGTCGGTTCATACCTTTACAAAATTTTATAAAGTTGATGTGTTGGCATCGGCGGATGCCTCTTTTGGCTGCAAGGTTTTGCAGGCCGCAATTTGAGGAGACCGTTGGTCTACCTCGAGGGTTTTTTTCTGTTGGGTTTTCAGTTGAGTCTCATCCTTTGGTTTGATGAGCCTTTAAGACTTCTAGTCGGCACCGGTTGGGCCTTCTGGATTTAAATTTTGATTTCTGTTATCCCACCCCTCATTTGTGGCACTGCTTTGGGACGTCCCAATTTGATATTAATCAAGAGAACTGCGTCTGTCAATGAGCGACAGAATAAAATGGATTTTTGTAAAATCTTACCGTTAAAATCCTTTTCTCTTAAGCTCATTGACAGACGCAGTACCCGCCCCTCTACTTTTGAGTTGGGTTGGGTTAAATTCTCTGACACTGCTTTGTAACATAACTAACATCCTGTAGCAGAGAGAGAGAGGATATACCCTCTGGGACTGCCCCTAAGGTGTGGCCAGAACGTTTTCCTTCTGCCTAGTGTCCTACTCCTGTAGAGGGCAGTATAACCCAATTTGATATTAATCAAGAGGACTGTGTCTGTCAATGAGCTTAAGAGAAAAGGATTTTACGGTAAGATTTTACAAAAATCCATTTTTTTTCCCACAAATAGAGCTTCCTTTTGGTGGTATTTGATCACCTCTGTGGTTTTTATTTTTTGCGCTGCAAACAAAAAAAGAACGACAATTAAAAAAAAAAAAAAAAAAATAACCTGCAATAAAACATTCCCAAAAAAAAAAAATTAAAAAATCTAATTTTTTCATTAGTTAGGCCAATATGTATTCTGCTACATACTTTTAGTAAATAAAATCCCAAAGGGTGTATATTGAATGGTTTGCGCAAAAGTTTTAGCGTCTACAAACTATGGGATACATTTATGGACTTTTTCGTTTTTTATTGTTTTTACTAGTTACATAGTTACATAGTAGGTGAGGTTGAATAAAGACAATAGTCCATCCAGTTCAACCTGTGTAGGTGTGTGTGGCTGTAATCATCTCTCATACCCCTGAATGTTCTGATCCTTGAGATGCACGTCCAATAGTCTTTTGAAAGCCACCATACTACCCGCAGAAACCACCTCTTCTGGTAGAGAATTCCACAATCTTGTAGCCCTAACAGTAAAGAACCCCCCACGTTGCCTGAGATTAAAATGCTTCTCCTCTAATCGCATTGTATGCCCCCGAGTCCTCATGCAATCCCTTCGACTAAACAGCTTTTTTTCTAAGCTGAGATCCCCATTGAGATATTTAAAAATTGCTATCGTGTCCCCCCTCAGGCGTCTCTTCTCCAGGGAGAATAAATCAAGCGATTGCAGACGCTCTTTATAATCAAGGTCCTCCAATCCCCTAATTAGTTTAGTTGCCCTTCTCTGGACTCTCTCCAGCTCCAACACATCCCTCCTGAGGACTGGCGACCAGAACTGGACAGAATACTCCAGATGCGGTCGGACCAGAGTTTTATAAAGTGGAAGGATTATAGTCTTATCTCTGGAATACATCCCTTTCTTTATGCATGCTAATATTCTGCTAGCTTTGGCAGCTGCCGCCTGACATTGCATGCTGTTGCCTAATCTATCATCAACCAAGACTCCCAGATCCTTCTCCATTTTTGATTCCCCCAAGGGTTCCCCTCCTAACGTGTATTGTGCTTTTATGTTTCTAGTCCCCAAGTGCAAAACCTTACACTTCTCTACGTTAAACCTCATTTGCCAAGTCTTTGCCCACTCCGTTATTTTGTCCAGGTCATTCTGTAGGATATCTGCTTCATGCTGTGTGGTTATTGCCCTGCCCAATTTTGTGTCATCTGCAAAAACTGCTATTGTACTACTGACCCCGACCTCAATGCTGTTTATGAATAAATTGAACAAGGTTGGTCCCAGGACTGAGCCCTGGGGCACCCCGCTTACTACCTCAGACCAGTCTGAGTATGCGCTGTTTATTACCACCCTTTGGACACGCCCTTTTAGCCTGTTCCGTATCCAAAAGCACACCCTGCTGTCGATACCTGCAGACCTTATTTTATAAATTAAGCGCTTGTGGGGAACTGTATCAAATGCCTTAGCGAAATATAGGTACACCACATCCACTGGTCTGCCCCTATCTAGCTCACAGCTTACCTCCTCATAGAATGCTAATAGATTGGTTTGACAAGAACGCCCATTTGTAAACCCGTGCTGGTTACTGCTGATGATGTTGTTGTCTTTAGCAAACTCTACGATATAGTCCCTTATCATCCCCTCCAGAAGTTTACATACTATCGATGTCAAACTGACAGGCCTATAATTTCCTGGGACATGCCTCTGACCCTTTTTGAATATCGGAATCACGTCAGCTTTCCTCCAATCTCCTGGTACTTCTCCTGACCTAATACTGTCCGCAAAGATCAGGAACAGTGGTCTGGATATAACTTTACTGAGTTCCTTGAGTACTCTCGGATGCACGCCATCCGGGCCTGGTGATTTGTTTGTGTTAAGTTTATCCAGCCTTTCCCTGATTTCACCCTCTGTTAGCCATAGTGGCAAGTCCTGTGTATTACTACTAACCAAACAGTCATGGTCAGTGAACCCCTCCGTTTCCTGTGTAAATACTGACGAGAAAAAAGCATTCAGCACGGTTGCTTTTTCAGTGTCCTCTGTAACCATCCTCCCATCATCGTTAATTATGTGTGCAATATGCTCTGCCCTAGTTTTTTTGCTATTGATATACTTAAAGAATTTCTTTGGGTTTTTTTTACTATCCTCCGCTATTTGTCTCTCAAAGTCTATTTTAGCCATCTTGATTTCGTGTTTACACTTCTTATTTGCCTCCTTGTATTGGTCGAAAGCCAATACTGTGCCTTCTGATTTATATTTCCTGAAGGCCAATTTTTTTCCCCTAATAAGGTTTTTTACGCTACGGTTTAGCCAGCCAGGTTTGGCTTTGTCTCTTCTAAATTTATTTCCCATAGGAATGCACTGCAAGATGCCTTTGCTTAATATGTTCCTAAAGCATTCCCATTTTTCCTCTGTGGTCAGGGATCCTAGGGTTCGGTCCCAGTTTACCCTTTCCATCAATGAGAACAATTTTGGAAAGTTTGCCCTTCTGAAGTTAAGGGTTCTTATGTTCCCCACTTGCCTTGTTCTATTGTAATTTACACTAAATGTGATCATCCTGTGATCGCTAGAGCCCAGGTTGTCCTGGACTTCTACCTCCGAGATTATGTCTTGGTCATTAGTGATCAATAGATCCAGGACTGCATTTTCTCTAGTCGGAGAGTCCACCAACTGTGACATGAAGTTGTCCTGTAAGGTTTCCGTGAATAGACGGGCCTTCTGTGAGTGTGTAGTCCCCTCTCCCCAGTCAATGTCGGGATAATTGAAGTCCCCCAATATGATGACAGATCCTAGCTTTGCCACTTTACCCAACAGTGCTAAAAATTCCAGCTCTACCTCCTCCCCTTGTTTAGGTGGCCTATAGCAAACCCCCACAATTACTTTTCCCTTTTCTCCTTCCCTAAGGAGTTCTACCCACACGGATTCTAACTCCATACTCATCCCTTCCGTAATGTCACTCCGCTCTATCACCCTTACATTGTTCTTGACATAGAGACATACCCCTCCCCCTCTTTTTCCTATCCTGTCCTTTCGGTACACCGAATACCCTTGGATATTTGCCAGCCAGTCATGTGAGGGGTCGAACCAAGTCTCCGCTATTCCCACAAGGTCTATGTCCTCTTCATGAACTAACATTTCCAACTTAAACGTGATTGGTGGTTATGTTTATTCCTGTTCGGTTTGAGGTTCTCCCACACAGACCTACCGATTGACGTTGTAATGGCAGTGATCAGCGATTTTTAGTGGGGCTGTGACATTTGGGCAAACAAATCTGACACTTTTTGGGGACCAGTGACACCAATACAGTGATCAGTGCTATAAAAAAAAATGCATTGTTACTGTATAAATGACACTGGTAGGGAAGGAGTTAACACTAGGGGCAATCAAGGGATTAAGTGTACTCCTAGGGAGTGCTTTCTAACTGTGGCGGCAGTGGATGTACTAGAGGAAAAGAGAGATATGTGTTTTAGCTTAGCTGAAACACAAGATCTCTCTTTTCCTCCCTGACAGAACAGTGGTCTGCCTTGTCATTCCGCCGAACTTTCGGCAGCCATCGCGGCCGCTAGACCTGCTGATTGGCTCCAGCTGTGTCCAATCACGGCAGGAGCAGTGAGTGGCTGTGCCCCGAAATCCCGTGCACAAAATCACATACATGTACAGGGCCACCCTGCAGTAATATATGCGATAGGCGGTCTGGAAGTGGTTAAATACCTTCTTTTAGATTGGTTCTCCTTAGTCACATGACTTTCAGCCGCTCTCCTCCTCCATTCCAAGGGCTACAGGGGGAGGGGCTGAGCGGACAGCACAGTGGTCTTGTTACCTCCTGGCTGATGGCAGAGGGGGGTCTCGGCCCCTTCCCCTGTAGCTCTTAGATTGGAGGAGGAGAGTGGCCAGAGGTCACATGACCGAAAATAATCAATCTAAAAAAGGTATTTAGAGGTATAATTTTAAACAAACAAGTATGCAGTGTTGTATAGCTATAGCTTTGTAGAACAGAGGGGCTGGCAATAATCTCTTTATGACTTTACAACCACTTTAACTTTCTGATCAAAAAAAAGTGGAAGAACCTCAGTGGTAATGTCCTTCAGGTTATGCAATAAACAAAATGTCTAGTTATATAAAGTCTGGGTGGAGTTTTATTAGTGAGCATCAAGGGATTACTTTGAGCTATGTGCTCTGCTCATATCAGCACCGTGTGTTAATATTTATCTACTTGAAAATATATATAACATAGTAGAAACCAACAATATTGTAGATATTGTGGGAAAAATAGATATAATTCAAGACAAACCTCATTTGTCAAAGTGTTGTTAAAAAGTTCCAGCACTATTGTCTGAGCAGGGCTGGTGCAAGGATTTTTGACACCCTAGGCCAAGCTTTTCAAACTTTTCAACACAGAGGAACCCTTGAAATAAATTTCTGGTCTCGGGGAACCCCTGCTAAAAATTTAAAATCTACAACTCGTGACACATTCGTGTGACAGTCTGTGGGAAGAATGCTCCTTACTCTTGTCATCATTGGGAAGAATTACTCCCTTACAGATAGCTAAAAGGAACAATGGTGTCATTGGAAACTTATCTGAGAGGCAGAAATTGCCTATTGCTCAAGGAACCCCTAGAAACCTCAGGAGGAACCCTAGTTGAGAAACCCTGCCCTAGGCCAAACCTTATTTTGCAACCCCCCCCCATTCCCCCCCAACTGGCCCTGACCCTGACCCCACCCCCTTTACCCTGCCCATGTATATGGTGGAGACTACACAGACCTACCTGATTCCCACATTCATCCACCTGACCACTACACTGACCAACCTAACCCCTATCCTAACCACTACACTGACCATTACACTGAACTACCTAGCTACTACACTGACCACTGCACTGACCTACCTAACCATTACACTGACCACTACACTGGCCTACCTAACCACTACACTGACCACTACATTGACCTACCTAACCACTAGTAGTCCACTACATTGACCACTACACAGACCTCACACAACATCCCCCCTCCTTTCCCTTCCCCAGTACAATGGACTTTGTGGATCCTTCATACCTCTCCATGGCCTCCAGGCTCCATAATCGGGCTCCTTCAGCCACCCAGCCTCTCCTCTGTATCCCTTGCTTGTCCAGGCACAGCCGCTGTACGTGCACTCCACCATGGTATCGGCACCATGCACCACCCCTCCCCTTCCGCCTTTCTCCACACCAGAGTGTTTCCTGTGGCAAAGAGAGGGCCAATAGGCTGCTGTGGAGGAGCGCACCTCATCGGAGGGGGGGGGGCAATAGGCCGCCGCAGCATAGCCCACTTGGGCCAGCACAGGGAGGCCGGGTGAGTGGTTGGCCCGAAGAGCAGCATTGGGCCCCAAAAATACTTGCAGCCCCAGGCCAGTCCGCCCCTGCCAGCACCGACCCCAACTATAGTGTGCTCTAGGCCATCGCCTACCTCGCCTATAGGTGGCAACGGCCCTGTGTCTGAGGGTAACCAAAAGGCAGGAAAGAAAGACAAATCACCGCTCAAGGCTGTCAGTTGAACAAGGGATCCAGGGTGAATTATAGGTATCTTAAACTACTGTGTGCTCGCCAAAGGTCCGCAGCCTTAGAAAGTCCATGTATAAAGAGAAAAAAAATCGGCAACTCCAGTAGTAGAAAGACGACTTATTGCAGAGTCAAAGGTCCAACATCAAAACACAGGAACACACAGGACAGACATGATCCAGTGTGTTCCTGTGTTTTGATGTTGGACCTTTGACTCTGCAATAAATCGTCTTTCTACTACTGGAGGTGCCGCTTTTTTTCTCTTTATATCTGAGGGTAATCAAACAGCTTGAAAATGCTTTTTTTTTTAAATCAAAACTGCTGGCTCATGACATGTACAAAGCACTCAGTAGAAGTAAAAATGAAACATCTGACCAGCCTATATGTTTAAAACTGAACTCCAGCTTTTGTTACACTTTGCAAAGATTTTTATAGAAAAGAAAACAAGACTTTACAATGACTTTAAGGTTAACTGGTCAATTTAAATGAACCTGTACTTTGCCAATTCAGGGAAACTTAACAGGTTCATTTAATAGCCCATTTACCTTGTGCTTATTCCTATTTGTTCTTCGCTGAGCTTCTCCAAGAGAAACATCATCACTTCTTTTTTAATACTGGAGTAAAAGTAATGATGGTTAGAAGTAACAAAATCTAAGATTTGAACTCTTCAGTCCAGGAGCCATCTAACTCTTCACTTTTGCATGAGAATCCTGGGCCTGATGGAAGCCTCCTTCAAGGTATTTCTATTTGCCCTACACCTCTACAATGCATTTTATTGTCATCATGGACAATTCGATCGAGTCTCTGGACAGAACACTTTGTTGCCGAGGACCAGATTGTCCTTGGCCTGGCTTGGTGGCACAAGAACTCAGCTCTGGAGTCAGCAAAGTCTTTCCTTTCTTCTTTTTCTTTGGAGAATCCTCATGACTGATACCAGCCTGTAGGTCTGTGGAGGAGTTCTGGGCACCCTGGGCAGGGGACTTGGGTATTGTCATGCTCATCTTCAAGTTAACATCCTCACAATTTTGGCTTTGCGTCTTTGATGGAGGGTCATTTGTTTTTTTTTTTCATTTGAACAAGTCAGTGGTGGTGGTGTACAGTACAGACTGGAATCAGAGGTCTCGTAATGGCAAAAGGGATAGAATGGATGCTTTCCTGGGTAGAGCTTCATGCCCCAGGCTTATCAACCATGTACATTTCCAGGCATAGACAATAGATTATCTCAGCTGGAAACGCATTGGACCCAGGGGAAGAATTCTTTCACCCTGGGGTATTAAAGGACTTCTGTTGCAGGAGATAATTGGTAGATGTGGACCTCCTGGTTTTCAGGTACAACAAACTGGACAGGTTTGTCTTCAAATATAGGTATCCTCTAGCTGAAGCTCTGGCATCTGTACACCCTGATCTATTCATTTTCTCCTCTGAAACTTCTTTCTCATCTGCTATGCAGAATTGAGATAGAGAGCACTTTATTAATTCTGAATGCTCTGGACTGACCCAAGATGTAATACGCCAGCCTAGTTAGACTCCAGGCAGATGCTCCATGGGCAGTACCAGATTGTCAGGATTTTCTGTCTCGAAGACCAATTTGCCATCCTTTTTAAATGGTCAATGGCTTTATGGCAGTTGAAGCCTAAATTCTGTGATGCTAAATGCTGGGAAATGTTCATCTTACAAAGTCTATCATTAGATGCAGAAGGCAAATTTCACTTGCAGTGGAATTTCCATATGGGATAATTCCCCCCTTTCCTGCAGCTGGGTCTGAACTAGCATTGTTTCTCACAACTATCAGGGGTCAGGTTTCTGCCCTTCTATGGTGTTTCAGTGATTTCTGGCCTCTCACACCTTGTAAGACCTTCATACAGGGTGTCTCCCCTTTGGCTCCCTTGTCCATTCCCAGTTGCTCTATGCTTCTTTTTGTAGAAATCAGAGACATTCAGCTTTCTACTCTTGCCCACAGGGTGATTTTTGTTGTAGCTATCACCTCTCCAAGGGAAATGGCTGAACTGGTGGCCCTATTCTGCTAAGAACAATTTTTGGTTCTGCCTATGGACAAGGTGGTGTTTGG
The DNA here is from genome assembly GCF_965119305.1 of Pelophylax lessonae. Classification (NCBI taxonomy): domain Eukaryota; kingdom Metazoa; phylum Chordata; class Amphibia; order Anura; family Ranidae; genus Pelophylax; species Pelophylax lessonae. Next base: position 103,242,770 of record NC_138774.1, on the reverse strand, counting down.
GTCCAAAACCTCCTTCTTAACTAAAGAAGTTTCTGCCTTTCACCTCAACCAGTAAGTACATTGTTCTTCTCTTCCTCTGTCTGGCTTCATTTCACCCAAAAGTTATCTTCAATGTCTTGATGTATTTGTAGGTTGCGCAAGTCTATCTCTCAGCTATTATTTATTGGTTTGACTGGATAGACTTGTGTCTTTTTTCAACCAGACTATGTAACTATGTAGCTACTTCTTCTTTCAAAAAGACATATTCACTTTATATTATTGTGAATAGACCTTGTGAGAGTGCATTGGCTTCTCCTTCCATCATCTAAAGGTGGCTCAGGCAGACCATCATCAATATTTATAGTCTCAAGGATCATTTCCTGTCAAGGCGCACTCTACTAGATATATGGGCGCTTCTGGGGCTTTTTGGCATTTGCAACTGTTCCCAAGATTTGCAAGGCTGCCACCTGCTCTTCTGTTCGATTTTTTCACTAATTCCTACAAAGTGGATATTTCAGCCTCCCTCAACTGGTGCTAGCTTTGGGTGTAAGGTTTTACAGGAGGCTTTTGAGCTGTTGTTTTCTGGTAGTATTTTTTATTTTTTTTAATGTTGCCCACCCCTCAGTTGCACTGTTTTTAAACTTCCTGAAAGCTAAAGACTGACCGTGTGAGGAAAAAGAAAAACGGAATTTTTGTAAAATCTTACCTGTAAAATTCCTTTCTCGGAGTCCTCCGACAGTCGCCGCCTCTTCATATTCGTCACATATGGGGTATTAGACTTTGCTCCGAAGGAGTAGCTAGGCAACAGAATATGTTAACATTAAAGCTTTTAACATATCCCACCCTCAAGGGGTGGTCCCCTCAGTCAATACCCTCCTACTTCCTGCAACCATATCTCAGTTTCAGTGGAATAGCAGTAGAGTATACAACCAAACCCCAAAAGAGGGGCGGGGGAGGCGACTGTCGGAGGACTCAGAGAAAGGAATTTTACAGGTAAGATTTTACAAAAATTCCGTTTTCTCTTACGTCCTCCGACAGTCGCCGCCTCATATTCGTCACATATGGGGACGTCCCAAAGCAGTGCAAAACATGAGGGGTGGGAAACGCATTCGCGCCGAAAGGCAACGCAGTCTCCGCATCAAAGAAAGGAACCTTACCAAAGGAAGGAAACCAGCTGGGCTACAGGAAAAAATAATTGCTCAACAGGAGCAACAACCCAAGAAAAGACAAATATCCAGGGGATAAAAAACTTATCCCAACAGCCAGAGGTCCCCAACAAGGGACCCTAGGGAATTGCCGCACTAAGAACCTTGCGGCCAAAGGAAGCATCCGCCGATGCCTGAACATCTACTTTGTAGAATTTTGTGAAAGTGTGCACGGTCGACCAGGTCGCCGCCTTACACACCTGGGCTACAGAAGCCCCATGACGACAGGCCCAAGACGTACTCAGAGATCTAGTAGAGTGCGCCTTCACAGGCACAGGGGGAACCTTCCCCTGCAAAGCATAGGCCTGTTCAATGGTCTGCCTGATCCATTTGGCGATGGTAGAGGCCGACGCCGCCATGCCCTTCCGAGGACCCTCTGGAAGAACAAACATGGAGTCCGTCTTTCGAAAGGACTCAGTCGATTTAAGGTAAACCCTTATCGCCCGAACAACATCCAAAGAATGTAGTCTCACCTCCTTTGGATGTTTAGGCTTCGCGCACAGCGAAGGCAAGACAACATCTTCATTAAGATGGAATTCCGAAACTCGCTTCGGAAGAAAAGAAGGATTAGGTCGCAAGACCACCTTATCCAAATGAACAACCAGATATGGAGACTTGCAGGACAAAGCCGCCAGCTCCGACACTCTGCGAGCTGAAGTGATCGCAACCAAAAAGGCGACCTTTTTGGACAACATAGACAACGAGATCTCCCTGATCTATTCAAAAGGAGCACGTTGTAACACAGATAGAACGAGATTCAAGTCCCAAGGGGGCAGAGGATCCCTCCTAGGAGGAACCAGATGCCGCACTCCCTGAACAAAAGTGCCAACCAAGGAGTTGGAAGCCACGGGACGTTGAAACAGAACGGCCAGCGCAGACACCTGACCCTTTATCGTAGCCAGCGCCAAACGCTGATCGACACCCGTTTGAAGGAAGGACAGCACTCGGGAAACTGAGTACGTGCGGGGTGAAAACCCCCTGGACTCACACCAGGCAAAATAGGCCTTCCAAGTACGGTAATAAACCTTCCCCGAGGAAGACTTCCTCGCGTTGATCAAGGTATGAACGACCTCTGGGGAGAGACCCTTCTCCTTCAGGACCTCGGTCTCAACAGCCAGGCCGTCAAAGCCAGCGACTGTAAAGCAGGATGGTATATCGGCCCTTGAGACAGGAGATCGTCTCGAAGAGGCAGACGCCACGGGGCGTCGACCGCCAGATTCACGAGGACTGCGTACCAGGACCGGCGAGGCCAGTCCGGTGCCACAAGAATCACCGTGCTGTGTTCCGAGTGTAACCTGCGAAGGAACCTGGACAGCAACTGAATCGGTGGAAACGCGTACATCAGCTTGTACTGATGCCACGGGGCCACTAACGCGTCCGACGCGTCTGCCCGAGAGTCGCGCGTCCTTGCCACGAACCTTCTCACCTTGTTATTGAGACGAGACGCGAACAGGTCCACATCTGGAAGACCCCACTTCGCGCACAACATCTGGAAGACAGCCGGGTGGAGAGACCATTCCCCCTGATCCAGGGTCTGGCGACTCAGATAGTCCGCCTGCCAGTTCTCCACCCCCGGAATGTGCACCGCCGTTATCGCCGGGACATGAGTCTCGGCCCAAGACAGAATGTTGGCCACTTCTCGAGCCGCTCGGGCACTCCTGGTGCCCCCTTGGTGGTTGATGTAGGCCACCGCTGTGGCATTGTCCGTCTGCACCCGAACCGGGCAGCCCTGCAGCCGGTCCGTCCAGCGATGAAGACAGAGATTTATCGCACGCAATTCCAGAATGTTGATCGGAAGGGAGGACTCCCCCTCCGACCAAGTCCCCTGGGCAGACAGAACGCCCAGAACACCACCCCAGCCCGACAGGCTGGCATCCGTGGTGATTACCGTCCACGAGAGAGGACGGAACGACTTGCCCCCGGACACCATCGGGGACTGGAGCCACCACAGAAGGTCTCTTCTGGTGCGATGACTCAACGAGATTTGAAGATCCAGAGATTGAGGTCGCCCGTCCCACATGGACAGGATCTACGCTTGGAGACCCCGCGTGTGAAACTGGGCGAAGGGAATCGCCTCGAAGGCCGAGACCATCAATCCCAGACATCTCATGCACGTCCGCAGAGACGAGTGCGGAACGTCCCTGAGGGACCTGACTTCCTCCTGAAGAGTTCTGAGTTTGTCTTCCGGCAGGAAGACCTTCGCCTGCACCGAGTCCAGGATCATTCCCAGGTAGGGAAGACGAACCGACGGACTCAGTGTCGACTTTGGAAAATTTATCGTCCAACCAAACTCCTGCAGAGTTTGCATCGTGACAGACAGGTCCTTCTCCAGACCCTGGCTGGTCGCAGACCGAACCAGAATGTCGTCCAGATACCCCAGGACAGAAATGCCCTGGGCTCTCAATAATGCCAGAACCGGTGCAAGCACCTTGGTGAAAACCCGCGGAGCCGAGGCGAGACCAAAAGGCAATGCCACGAACTGGTAGTGATCCTCCGCAATGGCGAATCGAAGGTACCTCTGGTGACCCTCGAAAATGGGGATGTGAAGATACGCATCCTTCAAATCGATGGAGGCCATGAATTCCCCCGGAACCAGGGCAGCCACCACCGACCGCAGGGATTCCATGCGGAACTTGCGAACCTGCACAGAGCGGTTCAGAGCCTTCAAGTCCAGAATTGGACGAACCTTGCCCTCCTTCCTGGGCACGGTGAACAGATTGGAATAAAACCCCCGAAATCTGTCCCGATGAGGCACCGGAACCACCACTCCCTGAGCCCTCAGGTCCCGCACCGCCAGGTGCAGGTCCCGCAAACGCTCTGGAGACAGTTGAAGATTTGAGGGGAAAAATCTGCTCTCCGGCCGAGAGAGAAACTCGATCTTGTAACCAGATCGAACGATCTCCTGAACCCATCTGTCCCGCACGCGGGCCAACCAGGGTTGAAGAAAACCGAGCAAGCGTTCCCCCACCCCAAAACTGGGTGAGGGCGCCCCTTCAGGCCGCACTGTTATGGGCTGCGGATCCGGATTGACCGGACTTCTGCTTCCCAGACCAGGGCTTCTTCTGAGAGCCTTGACCTTTGAATGGTTTGCCCTTGTAGTGCGACCGAAAGGCACGAAAGGACCCCTGAGGGTGCCGAAAATTAGCATGCTTCTTCCCAGAAGCCCCCTTAGCCTTGGGGAAATGGGTCAAGAGAGTACTCTTACCTCCGGTGATCCCCTTAATCAACACATCCAAGGACTCCCCAAAAAGGCGAGACCTATCATAAGGCAGATTGGCCAAGGTCTTACGTGAAGATTGGTCCACCGACCAACATTTCAACCAAACCAGGCGGCGAGACAACACCGCCACGCTGTGCACACGTGCAGCCAACGGGACTAAGTCCAAGTCCGCATCACACAGATACATGACACCCTGGTGGATTTGATCCACCATATCCAGGGTCGCCGGCGAGGCCGAATCGGCCACTAGGACGCGGCTTGAACCTACTTGGTACAGCAAAAGGTTTGCGTAGATTGCGCCATTGTTCCTTAACAGCGCGCTGAAAATCATCATTGCAGGGAAAAACCTGCGGCGTCCTGCGTTTTCTCTGCGTCCCATAAGCCGCCAAGGCAGCGGGGGGACACACTTCATCCTGCAAACGCAGCGTTTGTTTTATGGAAGCAATCAATTCATCCATGATTGCAAGCTCTTCAGGCGAGCCAGGGGGAGAATTATCAACCCCTTCAACTTCAGCCTCCACCTCGGACCCCACTAGATCCAGGGAGGAGCGGGACCCCGATAAGGAGGCCCCCGCCATAACAGCCCCATCACCTTCACCCTCAGAATCAGAGGAAAGAGAAACTCTGGGTCTCTTAGTAGATTGAGCAGCCACCAGCATCTGCACCTGAGCAGCAAGGCCAGCCACAATAGTGGCTAAATCCCCCCCTGGGGGGGAAACAGCGGTCCCCTGGCTTTCCACCAAGGCGGTAGGAAATTTGCCCTCCTGAGAATCCATTGCCCCAATATCAAATGCCGGATGATAAAGGGTTAACTGCCCCTTTAACAAGCGCGGCGAGCGCAGCCCACCGCACCACACACAAGCACAATGAGACCCCCACAGGGACAACAAAACTGACACAGGCAATGGATAAGAAGGATATAACCTGAGGAGACCCTCGCCGCTGCTGCTGCCTCGATCGGTGTATCCTGGAGAAGAGGAAGTGATGCGGCCAGGGCGCTCTATTAAAGCCTATGGGAGGCTACAAGAAAATGGCCGCCATGCATGTAGAACATGCGGCCGGAGCGAGTGTAGGCAAAATGGCGCCGTTTGGCGCCGAAACCGCCGCTCCACAGTACAGTAATGCACACATGTTATCCATGTATAAAAAAACATGTTAGATCGCCGCAGCGATCGCTGTATAGTGCCCAAACATGCCACAAAACATGCCCCACAGCACACAGCTTCTCACACTGACAAGGCTGACACACACAGTGTCACACAGCTCCCCCCCCCCCCCCTGCAGCCCACAGCATGCAGCCGAGTGATAGGGAGACAAACAGTGAGAACAGAGGCAGGTTACACAGTCCCAGACTGACACCCCCCCAGACAGACAGGTCCCCACATAGATACACTTACCTCACAATGGCGTGGGGGACCCGCACAGGCGAACAAGCCGCTGCACATGAGGCAGGGAGAGTCGCATACAAGATGCACAGAATGGGGGTTAAGAAACCGCACAGCGTCCAGTGAGGTAGCCACCTCACCAATCATCCCTGCACCGAACAGGGATGGGTCGTTCACTGTGCCAGGAGCGTTACCTGGCTGAACGCTCGATGGCAGGCTGGAAAGCCACTGACCCACGACCTGCGACCAGGGGGATCAGCCCGAGACCCAGCCCGCATGATCCTCTTCATCCGAAGAACTAACTAATGCTGACAAAAAGAACAGCTAAGTAAAAGGTAGAGAGAAAACTCAAACAAAAAATCAAAAAAGAAGAAAGAGTCTGGGGCACAAAGCCCCAGCACAGAGAGAGCCAGCCACTCCTGACAAGCTAGACATTGAAACTGAGATATGGTTGCAGGAAGTAGGAGGGTATTGACTGAGGGGACCACCCCTTGAGGGTGGGATATGTTAAAAGCTTTAATGTTAACATATTCTGTTGCCTAGCTACTCCTTCGGAGCAAAGTCTAATACCCCATATGTGACGAATATGAAGAGGCGGCGACTGTCGGAGGACGTAAGAGAAATAGGATTTTTGTTCTCGCTGTAAAATCCTCTTCTTAGGGTCCATTGAGAGACACAAGTCTCACCTCTTCTTGTTTTTAATCATGCTCTTGGTACTGCTTTGCTACAAAACTGAGGCATGCTGTTAGTGGGAGGAGTGTCTAATCTTCTTGTAGGTGGCAGTATAACATAAAGGTTACAGACGCCTTGTCAAGGTCTTACCTTGCCCCCCCTGTTGTCCAGCCTTCTTGGACATGTGCAGACTGCTGCCTCTTATAGACTCTGATTGCATCATCTCTTGCCTGCTGCCTGGGCATTGCACAGTGATGATGCTGCACACCTGACTACATCTATTTTTGTGATTTTTAGTGCAAGCATCACAGCAGGAGCTAGAATAGCTAGTGTGTGTGTGTGTTAGCGCTGGGCTAATATAGATGTAACATTAGTATTTTATCTAGTGTCAGACCTTCAAAAGGGCTGCTTCTCTGTTGGTCTTAAAAGAAGACATACAGTAGATATCCAGCTTTAGGCTACATTCACACCTGAGCGTAGCGTTTTTCGCGCGTTTTTTACCGCGATTTTACCGCGATTTTTGCAGCGTTTTTTACCGCGATTTTACCGCGATTTTTACCGCGATTTTTGTGCAGGCGTTTTTAGATTGAATAGAGATCAATGGAAAACGCCTGTAATCTGCCCAAAAAGAAGCTCATGTACTTTTTTGAGCGTTGGGCGTTTTGTATACAGCGTCAAAACGCTCAGATGTGAACAGGGGCCATTGAAATGAATAGGATTTGTCTTGTTGGGCGTTTTGAGAGCTGATCCTAGAGCAGAAAAACGCCCCAAAAAGCCTAGATGTGAACTGAGCCTTAGGGTGAGTGCTAAGGATCGCCCAATACAAAATATTATGACACTTAAAAAGTTAAACCCAAATACCTCTCCCTTTCTCGGGGGTGGAGTTTGGGATGCAATTGAACTAGCACTAGGATTCAATTAGAGATTTTATACAGTGCTGGATCTGAGCTGTTAAATTGGATGCCTTGCAAAACCAAGGCATCTTGTCATATACCTGGTTGGAGGCCAAAGTGACAAGAAGGCTTCCCTTGCAGCTCTGGTACGAACACTCAATGATCACAGGGACAGGAGTGCAAGGCACAAAGTAGCATGGATGTTGGAGCTCTGGTCGGTTGGTAGTTGTCTTTGGAGTTGGCCCGCATGGACAGTGACCCAGGGAGCAGACTGAAGTCTCGGGAATGTCAGTGGAGAGAACTGTAGCAGTCAGATTGTGCACTCTTGGTATGATGGTGAAAGGTAGAATCCAGAGAGTAGATCTGGAGAGCAGGATTGCCAAGTCCTTGTTCAGATGAGTAGGTGAGAGTGTCCTAAGCAAGGGTGACTATCTAAATTTAGTTTGCTGGGTGGTAAATGGCCGAGGTTGGTTTATAGTGCTGTACTCATTTGCTCTTCCCCTAAGCTCAGTGTTGATGTTGTTTCTGCCTACTACTAGTTAGTGTCACTGGTGACTCTGGCAATAGAGAAGAGTCCACAGTAGGACTGGATTATTAATGTATATGTTTACTTTGGCCAAACACCTGGAGGTTTATTGCCAGCAGTGCATTCTGAGGTATGACATAAACATTAGGGGGCTGACCTTGTGACGCTCTCTCCTCCACCAAGCTTCATTCTGGGCAGGTGAGCTGGCTGCAGTCTGACCTGTTAGGCCTATACGAGACCTAATTAATGTGCTTTGTGCTGAGGTCTGAAATGAAGCCAGAAGTGATTGTCAGAAGCTGTCCTGCCTGGTCAAGGGGGAAGCTAAACAAAGATCAAAAACCAGTAGGAGGACTCTGCTGGAGGAAGAATCTGTGAAGAAGCTGAATGATAAAACCCAGACAGCTTTAGGTTGTCTTGATCAATTTTACAGACTTTCAAGAAACTGTGTAACACTCAGACAGCCTCATCATATGATTTTTAAGCAACTATAAAGCGTTATCAAACCCAGATCCTGAATTCACTATATCTAGTCTCCCACAGTACATGGAAATGCAACTATTTTATATTATACTAGAATATATTACATATATAAAAAAATAAATCTCTTTTCTCATTAGCTGTATATCGCAATTAAAGCAATCTTGTCACTTGTATCAGTAAGTGCTGATAGATTGTGGGAGTTTTCATTTCTCCCACGATTGTCCTATCAGGCTTCAAGACCCTTAATTCTCTGTCTGAACATGTCTGGACAGTGCTGATTGGCCCTCTGCTGATCACATGTACCCTGCCAAGGAAAAAAAAGAATCGTCCATCAATCAAGATGTGACATCCCACCCACTGTGTTCTTTTTAGTTACTGGGCATGGAGGAGAAAGGATGGAATGGGCTGTCATTTAGGATCTGTCTACACGCCCAAATGTGTGATGTTAATAGCATGTGACCGGAATAGCTAAAAAACTAGGACATTTCCTCTCCAGCAATAGAGAACAAAAAGAGCATGTGCAGCTGAACTACACTTACTGTGCTCATTTGGACTTGTCCAGAGTGAACTTGCAGGAGGGGGAGGATCTGTGCATACAGGATCACACCGCCTTTTTACACAATGCAGAGGATTAATTACTTAAAGCGGAGTTCAGGCCTATTTTGCAACTTTAGTGATTCCTGGAGTGCTCGCTATGCTGATCAACAATTGGGCATTTTCAAATTTTTTTGGGGGTCCCTTACCTTATTTTCAGGGCATTTTTGATTGTACTTCCTCCTTCTCCCCCCTCTGTGGCCACGGCCACCGACATCACTTCCACCTTTGCATTGCATCCTGGAAGCTGTTTGTCATCACTCCCAGGAGGCTGGAATCAGGAAGAATTCACAGAACACTCCCTGGAATCAGGAAGAAGGACACAGCAGATTACACTGCGGCTTCAGATGCCCACATCCAAGATGGCCATGCTCAGACAGCGTTTTTAAAAGTAAGATTTTGACTAAAATCCAATACTGTACACCTTGTAAGTATGAGAATAGCGGTTCTGTAAAGGGTGATGGATTAGTATTATAGGGGTATTTTTAGTTAAAAAAGGTATTTGAGGCCGGAACTCCGCTTTAAGTTACAGAGTGAATATAACAAGCATGCTATTCTGCATCTTTAGACAGATTTTACTGTTGTGGGTTTAGTAAGACTTTAACCACTTGCCGACCGCCGCAAGTACATATACTGCGGCGGTCAGCCCCTCACAGGCAAAGAGACGTATCGGTACGTCACTAGCCTGTGAGGCTCTGGGGAGCGAGCGCGCCGCCGGAGGCGCGTTCCTGCTCCCGCGTGGTTACGGCCCCCCCCCCGCGTGTGTGAGCGGCAGACCCAATGTCCGTCGCTCACTCACGATCGTCCGTGACAGCGGGAGAAAGGCAGGCGGCTAGTGTAAACAAGCCGCCTGTCATTCTCCCCTGTGTAGAAACAGTGATCATACGGTTCTAATATGTAGGACCGTTGATCATTGTTCCTACACTTCAAGCCACAGCCAATCACAGTTAGAATCACGCTCCTAGGGACACACACAGCCCCTCCCTCTCAAATAAAGTTAACCCCTTCACTACCAGTGTATTTTTACAGTAACAGTGCATATATATAGCACCGATTACTGCAGTAATGTCACTGGTAACCCCAAAAGTGTCAAAAATGTCAGTCAAGGGTCCGATCTGTCCGACGCAATGTCGAAGTACCACAAAAAAAAAAAAAAAAAAAAAAAAAAAAAAAAAAAAATCGCAGATCGCCGCCATTACGCGTTAAAAAAAAAAACAAAAATGACAAAAATCTTTCCCTTTGTTAGTAAACGCGATAACTTTTGCGCAAACCAATCAAAATACGCTTTTTACGATTTTTTTTACCAAACATGTAGCATAAAACAAATTGGCCGAAAATGTTAAATTTTGATTTTTACATTTTTTTGGGGAATTTTATATAAAAAAAAAATGTGAAAAATATTGTTATTTTTGCAAAATAGACGCTCTTTTTTTGTTTATAGCTCATGATCGCACAGGTGATCAAATACCACCAAAAGAAAGCTCTGTTTGTGGGAAAAAAAGGACATCAAATTCGTTTAGGTACGCCGTCGCACGACCGCACAATTGTCCGTTAAAGTCACGCAGTGCCGAATCGCAAAATACCCCCTGGTCAGGAAGGGGGTAAAATCTTCCGGGGGTTAAGTGGTAAGGTACAGCCAAAGGCAAAACTTTTTTTTTTAGTTTTGTATAGATTTGAGATGGATTAGAACATCTGTCAGTTTTTATTGTTCTCTGTGCCCGGTTAGGAAGATTCTCCCTCTCTATGTGGCCTGTTTACCATTAGCATTGAAAGTAAAAGAAAATCCCAAATTTTGGGTTGTTCCCATAAAAGTAATAATGGGGAAAACTTCCAATGAGCACTCTAGTTCTGGTGACCCGGGGGTCCCCAACAAATTCCCCTATTTTGCAGGGATTTCCTCCTACGTTTTGTTTTACTTATGGGTCAAGAAATAAAGGTAAACCTCCTCAATGGAGCACAGATGGCAAAAGATAAATCAACAGGGGTTATAACCCTCCCTTAGGCCCCTTTCACACTAGTGCGACTTGTCATGCGATTTGGGACTGCAAAAATCGCATGACAAGTCGTTCATTATTTCCAACGAGCCCCATTCATATCTGTGCGACTTGAAGTCGCACCGACTTCAAAGTAGTCCCTGCACTACTTTTGGCATGATTTTGATGCGCTTTGAGGAAAAGACATTCTAAGCCCACTCAAATTTGCATCAAAATCGCGGCAACAAATTCGCGTCAAAATCGTGCAACTTTGAAGCCAGTGTGAAAGGGGCCTAAGTCTACCCAAAATGAAAAAAAAATGTTGCCTATTGTTCTACTTAATTTTTTTATTAAAGAAGTAAAATTGAGCATAACCTGGCCCTTGTCTCTCAAAAGCTACAATGACTGCATTAGTAGCCCACCAAACTACCCATCATTCACCTTTCTCTTCTTTCTAGCAAAACCGACCATATAAACGTAACTTCTTGGTAAAACATGTGGAATTACATCAGTGCTAGTGTCCTCCGGATTGTGCAATAAACATAATTCAGTATTTACAGTCTAAATATATTTGGCATCACAGGATTAGCTTGAGCTATGTGCACTGCTCATATCAGCACCATGCGAGTTAATATTTGTTTACTCGAACAAATAGTAACTACTGTGTTCTAACAGTAGATATTGTGAGAAAAATCAAAGCTATGGTTTGCAATAGACCTTATTTATCAAAGTGGCTTTAATAAGAGCTAGCACTATGGTCTGCGAATAAACACTTGAAAGATAATTTTTTTTTTTTTTTAAATGAATGAAGTAACTGGTAACTGTTGATTAATGAAAAACCATGTACAAGGCAAACAATACAAGTTAAAAACAGAGCTAGAACCTGGAACCTAGCCCTACATGCTTTAGGTTCACTTGTCTATTTAAGTGAATCGGTACTTTGCCTATTGCGGGCACAATAACAGGTTCCTTTAAAAGCTCACTTCCCCCTCTGTTTATACTTACTTTTCATCTGCTATGATTCTGCCCCTTGAACCACCAAAGCCAGGTTTAAAATCTAAGTTGGTCTGTTTGTAGCTTTAATAGCAATATTTGCACCCCCCCCCAAATGACAGCTGTCAGGCCAAGAGCTTGGCAACTCTGGCTCGCAGTGCATCATGAGAGCAACAGTACACGCTACCCTAGACCCCAGGGTACTGTGTAGTTCACTACGTTCTGATGAGCAAGGAGCAGCAGGGAGAGAGATTGTGAGTGGACCTGTTACTTTGCGCAATTCACAGGTTCATGTTTTCTTTGAACCATTGCAATAAAGGAACATTCAGGTATAGATGGGTTACACAGTCATATCCTGATATCAGGTAGTAGGTTACAACTCGTTATGATGTCAATCTTATCAGACACCCCTTTTAAGTCTTCAAGGGCAAGCCGAATGTTGTGAGATGCGTTGATGATCCCGTTTTGTGAGTTACTCAGCTGGCTGGTCAAAGCCTGGATCTCACTGGTAGTTGTATGATAGACTTGTCGTATCGTGTTATTAACATCATGGTACAGCCGTGCATTACTTTCTAGAAGTTTCTGCTGTAATAAAGTGCTGTAACGGCCTGGCTGCTGTATATTCACAAGTGGTTTTTCTTCCAAAGCAACAGGAGAGCTCTCTCCCTCATTTCTGATGACCACCAGCGGAGGTAGCTCCTTTTCCAGCCTCTTGGAATGCAAGTCATTTCTATCCTTAATACTGTCTTCTTCGTCATCTGTCTCTGAAGCTTCTCCTTGGATTTTTACACCACAAGCAGCAGATAAGGTACTCACTGGGACAGATGTCACATACATCTCTTCTTCATCATCAGTTTCAGAAGCTTCACCTTTAACAACGGTTTGGAATTCTCTAAAAGACATCTTGTGTGCTGAAATGGGCAGAGTAAAAGAGAAATAAATGTTAAAAAAAAATTACACACACATATATATATATATATATATATATATATATATATATATATATATATATATATATATATATATATATATATATATATATATTTTTTTTTTTATTTATTTATTTATTTATTAGGGATGCACCGAAATGAAATTCTTGGCCGAAGCCGAATAATAATGAAATGCTTGGCCGAAGGCCGAATACCGAACGCGGTGTTTTGCATTTTTTAACATAAAATATGCCCATTAGCGTGCCCCTTAACATAAAATATGCCCATTAGCGTGCCCCTTAACATAAAATATGCCCATTAGCGTGCCCCTTAACATAAAATATGCCCATCAGAGTGCCCCTTAACAAAATATGCTCATTAGCATGTCCCTTAGCATAAAATAAGGGGCACGCTGATGGGCACATTTTATGTTAGGGGGCACTCTGATGGGCACATTTTATGTCAGGGGGCACGCTGATGGGCACATTTTATGTTAGGGGGCACGCTGATGGGCACATTTTATGTTAGGGGGCACGCTGATGGGCAAAACAAAACATTTAAATCAGCATTGCTCTTAACATAAAATATGCCCATTAGCGTGCCCCTTAAAATGAAATATGCCCATCTGAGTGCCCCTTAACATAAAATATGCTCATCAGCATGTCCCTTAGCATAAAATAAGGGGCACGCTGATGGCCACATTTTATGTTAAGGGGCACTTTATAGGGCACTCTAATATAATTAGCATGGCAAGTGGCAACAACATATGGCAGTCTGCACACTAATGCTTGTGCAGCTGCCAGCTACCGTATTCTCCCCCAAATGTGCTCAGCTCCACATCACATACCTCAACTGCAGCCAGAGCCAAAAGCCGCAAACAGGGGGGCGGGGCGTGGACCTAGTGTGAAGGAGCCGCCAGTCAGGAGCAGGGGGCGGGACGCGCGCGTGACGTCACACCCCCTACTCGCGGCCGGACAGGACACCGGCGGCGTGTGAGAAGGGAGCCGCGAGCCGCAATGAGGAAGGTGAGCGGTCAGGGCGGAAGAGACAGAGGATCATTGCATATATTATCAGAGGGTTACTTACTGCAGAGGACATTTTTTACATAGATCATAATAGAGGACCACGAGCCGCAATGAGGAAGGTGAGACATTGTTCGGCTCAAAATTATTCGGCCTTTTGATTTATTCGGCCGAACACCGAAAGTGCCATTTTCTCTATTTTCGGCCGAATAATGTTCGGCCGCCGAATATTCGGTGCATCCCTAATATATATATATATATATATATATACACACACACATTTTTAGGCACATACAGTATCTCCTCTGAGGGTGCAAATAACAAGCAAGTATACAAAAGAAAAAAAAATACTAAAAACACACAGATAGCGAGCTGTACCAACTAATTAGTGATAGACCGATATCATTTTTTCATTGCCGATACCAATATTTTGGTCATCACGTATAGGTATCGGCTGATATGGGCCGATATGTTCGTACATTTAAAAACATTTATTTTTTTTTTTTTCTTGACAGGTACTCTTGTGGAGGGATCTGGGGGTCTAAAAGACCCCAAACCCCTCCTCTGCACTTAAAAGCATATAAAATGCCAAGTTTGGCTGTTTTGAATGCTATCATTTATTTGAATCTGGCGCCAGTACCCGGAAGTGATGTCATGACATCACTTCCGGGATTTTGCATTGAGACCGATCAGAGCCGAATGCGGATTTGATCGGGTCTTCGGCGGCCGTGCAGGCTGGTTGCCCGGGTCTCCCGACGGGACGGGAGACCCAGGCAGGCCACGGAAAGCAAAGGGAAGGGCGACGTCCCCTCCCGCTTCTTGTAATGACAACCAAGCGGCTTCTCAGCCGCATCGGTTGTCATTACAAGACAGCTGACCGTCGGCTATGGACGTCAGTACCGGGGTGATGCCTCTAGCTGCCGGCATCACTCCGGTACAAGCACTTTCCGAAATATCGGGGGAAAAGTGCATATTGGCCCTCGAGAATCGTTCGATCCCTACTACTAATAAAAGTTAAATTAGACCTAAAGTCACAATTTGATTAAGGTACATCAGTCCCCTTGGTGCTGCTATGAAAAAAAAAAACAAAAAAAAAAAACACAACAACATTCAACTCCCTAAACAGTTTCTTTTCTCCTCGAATCCAACCAGCTGCTGCTTGTGGCCATTTCTTGAAGTTTACTTCTTTGTGAGGCAGAAACCAAGTGACATTTCTATGAGGTGGTGGCGTTGATTGGCCTTTGCCTCAAACAGAAATGACCTTTGGGCATGGATGCAATGGCAGTAAAGCATCAGGTGATCACTACAAGGAAGAGGAAAGTATTTTAAACACTGAACTCCCATTTTTCAATGGCTAGATGAATCATTACCTTTTTACTTTAAAAAGTGTATCTAAGGCCAATGTTTAAGGTTTGCATACAGCAGGGTAAGAACCCTCTCAGGTTTAGCTTTTATAGCGGTTTATATGCCTCCAAGGGAAATTCAACCTATTTATTTTGGTAACCATAAAGTGAAGGGAAATCCAAATTTTTCAATGTCATCCAAAAAACGACAACTGTCCAGAAAGGGACTTCTCTCACCTTGTGCAAATTTCCCCTCACTTTCTATTGTGACTCTGGGACAGAAAGTGAAGGACATCTTCCCCATGGGACAAACACCGCAAAAAATTAAAAAATAATCGAGTTGATTGGCAATTACTATTAGCCACAGATGTTGTAATCTGTATTCATAACTAAAGATATACTTTTCTGATGCGTAACTAACAGATATAGAGCATCTGCAACGACTCTCATGCCAAGTTCCACAAAATTTAGGAACCATGGTTGTTCTATTCTTTTCCTACCTTCCCCCCAGCCAGCTTGGGCCTGTGACGGATGGTTCCGATGCTCCTGAGCCCTTACCTTCTCCCCATCTCTCGGCCTCTACCCTTCTGCCCTTTCTTTCTAACCTAGACTCCCCCATCTATTCTCCAGCTCCCTACTTGGTAGCTCCTTTCCTTTACCCTAACTTCCTTCTAGTTTCTGCTCCTCCTTTCCTTTTTAGATCTGTCTAGACTGTATATTGTACCACCATTTGGATATTGGTGGGCTCAGGGGATGCCCCGTTGTGTAGGGAACCTTTCGGGGACCCCTTGGTCCTTATGGCTTCATGTACACCCCTATTTACTGCTGTTTTTTTTTCTGCTTATGTATTGCTTTATTTTTGCCTTCCTTGTGAGCTAACTTCTGTTATATACGCAATGCTAGCCCCTGCGTGGGCAGAACCTTTGCACATTAACTACTTATTAAAACTGAATAAAAACTATTGAAACAGAAAGATATACTTTTCTAGTGTCATTAACCACTTCTGGACCGGAAAGTTTTACCCCCTTAATGACCAAGCTATTTTTTGCAATATGGCACTGCATTACTTTAACTGACAATTGCATGGTTGTGCGACGCTGTACCCAAATAAAATTTATGTCCTTTTTTTCCCCCACAAATAGAGCTTCCTTTGGTGGTATTTGATCACCTCTGCAATTTTTTTTTTTTGCGCTATAGGCCTCTTTCACACGGTCCGCCTCCATAGGCGAATCCGTGTTGCTCAGCGGGGATCGATCCGCGATCCCCGCTGAGCCGGCGGATGACAGCTCCGTCTCCGCTTGCAGAGCGGAGAGGGAGGTGTCTCAGCCCCCGCTGCCCTCTATGGGGGATCGGATGAGAGCGGACTGCCTGTCCTCTCTCATCAGATCCAATCCGATCACTGAACGGAAGGAAAAATAGGGTTTCCTTCTGTCCAGATGTCACGGACTGGATTGGACACAGATCGTAGCGGGTGTCAGAGGAGGTGTCTCCGCTGACACCCGCTGCCCCATAGAGCTGCATGGAGGATCCGATCAGATCCGCCTAAAAAAAACTGACAGGCGGATCTGATCGGATCGCCCGTGTGAAAAAGCCCATAAACAAAAAAAAAAAAATATTTTTTACTTTCTGTTATAAAACATTCCCAATAAAAGAAAATGAAAAATCTAATTTTTTCACCATTTTAGGCCAATATGTATTCTGCTACATATTTTTGGTAAACAAAAATCCCAATAAGTGTATATTGATTGGTTTGCGCAAAAGTTATCGCGTTTACAAACAAGGGGAAAGATATGTAATTTTAATTTTTTTTACCAGTAATGGTGTCAATCAGCGATTTTTTAGCAAGACTGAGACCTTGCGGCGGAAACCTATCTGACATTTTTGGGGGGGACCAGTGACATTACTACAGTAATCAGTGCTAAAAATATGCGCGGTTACTGTACTAATGACACTGGCAGGAAAGGGGTTAACACCAGGGGTGATCAAAGGGTAAACTTTGTCCCTAGGGGGTGCTTTCTAACTGTGTGGGGGTGGGCTTGCTGGATGAACACGTGGGATGGCTTCCCAAGAACAGCTTTCTCTCAGGGAACTGGTGGAGCATTTACAATGAGAGTGGCAAGGCAACAGAGAATCGGCTGTTATACCAGTGACACGGACTATAGGAATGCTCATGAAAAAGACAGGCTCACCCAGGTGATCAATAATCATAAAAAGGTGCATTTAATATTTTTTTTGTAAAAGTGAACTAATCCTTTGAAGGAGGCATAAATAAAAATGTGATGTTTAATGACACTTCAAGTTCATAAGAACATTTTCTTGTGAAATTCTGATTTCTCCAAATTATTGACAATGGCACATGGGCAAAATAGATCTACATGATTCACACTTCTGCAATGCAGCATCGTACATAACGTGCATTGGTGTGTTGTAATACCATTCATTTTAAATGGCAACTCAAAGCACTAAGGCAGCGCACCTACACTGTAGCATGCCTTACTGCACAGGAGAGAAGGGCTGTGTATTGAGGTACAAAAAGGGGTCATGTGTGATTTTTCCCATGCTGGGGTGCACTGGCAGCCCGTTTAAAATGAATAGGCTGCCTGAACACAATGCACAGATATAAATAGGCCATTAAAGGATAAGTTCACCTTCATTCCTGCTCCTGCAGCTGCTCAGGTATCCGCTGCCTCTGTGTGACAGCAGTACAGGGAGAAGTTCCCAGTATCTGCTGTCACTTTTTGAAAAGACCGTGGCCGTTCAGGGCCCTGCCCTCGTTATTCATTCACAGAGCTCTGTGAATAAATGAACTACAAGTAATGATATCCTTTTTAGTTGTCAGCTTGCAGTTCTCAATGAACTACTATGGCGCTGTTGAGAGCTTTGGTAGTTAGCGGATTGTTCAAGTTAGTGTGTAACTGCCTGCTTGTACGATGTACGGGCAGAGCGATAACACTGACAGTCTGCAGGAGTCCTGCATGGTACCAGCGATCTGCTAATCGGTGCAATGCTCTGCAAGCACCAAAAAGTTTGTAAATGCATATTTTTTTTTTTTTTCGTTTTGCAAAGAGTGGAGTTACAGTAGATTAGAATACCTGTTAGGTTTTTATTTACTACCGCCGCCCTTTAAACAGTTCTGAACCGGAAAGGATTTGCCCCCCTTAATGACCAGGCCATTTTTTGCGATTCGGCACTGCGTTATTTTAATGAAAAATTGCGCGGTCGTGCGACTCTGTACCCAAATAGAATTGATGTCCTTTTTTTCCCCACAAATAGAATTTTCTTTCTGTGGTATTTGATCACCTGTGTGATTTTTATTTTTTGCACTATAAACAAAGGACAATTCAAAATGTTTCATCCTATTAGTCAAAAAAAAAATCGTAATAAGCGTATTTTGATTGGTTTGCGCAAACGTTATCGCGTCTACTAACTACGGGAATGATTTATGTCATTGTTATTTTTCTTACTAGTAATGGCAGCGATCTGTGATTTTTAGCGGGACTGTGACATTACGGCAGACAGATTGGATTTCTGACATTTTTTACACTTTTGAGGGGGGGGATTATGGACATTACTGCAGTAATCAGTGCAAAAAAATATGCACTTTTAGGGTCCTTTCACACGGCCGCTCCGTGTGTCCGCAAATCATCCCATCCGTTTGCGGATGATTTGCGGACATAATGTAAGTGAATGGCACTGCGGGTGTCAGTGGAATACCATCTGCTGACACCCGATTTTCCTCCTTTCAGTTCTGTTCCGTTTTTACAAATGGAACAGAACCCCATTTTTTCTTCCGTGTAAAAAACGGAAAGGAAGGAAAATTGGATGTCAGCGGTGTCATCCGCTTACATCCGCAGTGCCATATACTTACATTATGTCTGCATATCATCCGCAAACGGATGGGATGATATGCGGGCACACGGAGCGGATGACAGAAATGTCATCCGCTCCGTGGAAAAAAAAAAAAAAAAAAAAAAAGTCCAGCAGCGGACCTTTCACACGGAGCGGCCGTGTGAAAGGACCCTTACTGTAATAATGACACTGGCAGGGAAGGGGTTAAGCTGAGGGTGATAGAATGGTTAATTGTGAGCCTAGTGGAGTGTTTTCTAACTGTATGGGGGAGGGACTTGTGAATAGATCATAGCGACCTGTGATCCTACGCAGAAGGATCACAGGCACTCTGATCATTTCAGAGAGAACAACAGGCACTCTGTGTTTACAACAGCTGCCCGTTCTCTCTCAGCGGGCAGCAATCGCGAAAGCCTGGCCGCCGGTCCCAAGGATCAGCATCCCCACTGCCTAGTGGGGCCAAAAGCCCACCGCCATCGGCGCACGCTCGCCCCCCAGCACCACTCCCATGAACCAACGTACCCCTACGTTGATTTGCGCAACTGAGCCAGCCTGCTGCAGTAAAACTGCAGCGGGCGGTTGGCAAGTGGTTAAGGAAGTTCACCCTCTCTATTTGTCCTGTTTACCATTATCATTAAATGTAAAAGTGAAAGAAAATTGTGGGTTCTCCCCAGAACAGTAATATTGGAGAAATCTGTCAATGGGGACACTAGTTCTGGTGACCTGGGGCCCATAAAATTTACAGGGATTTCCTCTCACTTCCTGTTTTGGCTATGGGACATGAAGTAATGTTAAATCTCCCCAATGGGACAGAAATGGCAAGAAAAAAAAAAAAAAACTGACAGGGGTTAGAAACCCTCCATTACTCTATCCAAAAATGGAAAAAAAAAAAGTTTTGCCTTTAGTTACACTCAGAAGTGTATGTAAGTTCCAACAATGACAACAACGTATTTGTTCCCTTTTTGCTCTGTTAAATATACAATTAGAAGCATTATATTTGTTCTAGAAGTATAAAAAAAAAAAAATATACCTGTTATTCTTGTCCGAATTTCCAAGCTCTTCTGCGTCTTTTGTGCTACTGTGTTGCCCCCTAGTTCTTATGTTGGGCTACAGAATGACTGGAGTTTATGTTGGAGGGATCTGAGAGTAGGAGTGCTGTTGATAAGAAAACATTAGGACTGGTTGAGTAAATTAGTTAAAGACAATCGGGAGGGCCGACACCACTTAATCCACAAAAATGCTGTGTGGTCAGCCCACAATAGGAAATTCACAAACTGCACAATCTAACAGCTGCAAACTGATGAGTGGAAAGTTAAAAGCGCTATTAAACCCAAAAGCTGGTATTTTTTTGGTATTATATTGCACCTTACTAATCAGAAGGTGTGGTGGTGTTCTAAAATTGTCGGACCCATGAAAATTCCGGACCTTGTCACTTCCGGTGATGCTACGTCATAACCCAGCTGGTGCGAGCCCCGGTGTGCATGCGCACAAGACATTTTCAAGGTTCGATGAAATTCTAAGACTTAGCGAACAGCTGATTGAGAGGAGGAGGGGCTGAGGTGGGACGCACACACCGCCGCGGGAAAATTGCTGTCCCGGGCGAACCAAAGGTGCTGGAGACCCCAAAATTGTATCGCAGGTAGCCAAGACGCTCCCCTACATTTGATAAAAATGTGGGGTCTCTGGGATGAAAGGGCCCAGAGCAGTGACCCCGAGGCCCAGTTTCATCGGACCTTGAAAATGTCTTGTGCACATGCGCACCTGGGCTCGCACCAGCCGGAAGTGACGTGGTCCGTAATTTCCATGGGTCCAACAAAATTTTCGAACAGTGGCGGCATTATTTTTTTTTCTTTGGCTTTTTCCCTCTGGTGATCTGCCCAGTAACACACCCCCTGTATTTGCAGCTGAGAGGGGAGGGAAGTGTTAAATGTATTAGCAGATTTAGAATCACTAACACATTGAAGGCAAACTCCAGCTCACACTTTATAAACAGTAGGGTTGTACCGATACTGATGCCGATTCTAATTTTTTGCACGACTATTGGTATCCATACAAATGCTCCGATACCTGAAACTGATATTTTCAGATAGTGATGGGCATGTTTGAATTGAGCCCACCAGGAAGCTGTCACTGCACACCACCAATCATAGGCAGTGAGGCATTTCCCGACCAGCAGTTGCACATACTCACGCTGCCTATGATTGGCGGTGTGCAGCGATCGCTTCCTGGTGGGCTCGATCCAAACATGACTGAGCCCATTGCTACTTTCAGACTCAGTTCTTTCAGATGTCAGCGTGATTCCCCCACTAACAGCTCAAATGTGAAAAACAATAAAAATAAATCTGGCAATTATCTATTGTTAAGGTGCGGGGCCGCCACATCCTTAACAAGCGATGACTTTTTTGACTTTTCAGCGGTCAGTGGGGCTCCCCTGTTGACAGCTGAAGTGTAAACAAAATCCCAGCAATTGGAGCTGAAAAAAAAAAAAAAAGCAGCTGAGCAATTTTTATCAACAACATTGCTCAGCTGCTGAAACAGACAGATAAAAAGAAACTTTTTTTTTTGTATCTTTCTATTCATCTACAAATGAACTTCGATCTGCAGATGAAGTCAGTTTCAAGCAACCGGCCAAGTAAAAAAACATTTTTTTTTTTTTTTTAAGTGAGATGTTCCTCTGTTTAACCCATCAGCCCTAACACCATATTCTGCTCCATTTAAATATTATTCTCCTGCTGTTTTTTTTTATTTTTTTATTCACTTCTACTTTATAAACTATTAATAATTAAAGCGTTTTTTAAATTGTTTTGTTGGTTAATATTTTTACACCTTTAACATATAGTAACACATTGCACAATAAAAAAAAAAAAAAGTGCAAATTTAAAAAAAAAATGCATTTCATTTGTAAAAAGCTTCTCAATGCTTTGTACCACTGCTGACAACTTAAGTGTAAACAAAACAGTTGCAGTAGGTATCAGTAATCGGTAAAAGAAAAATGGTATCGATACATCCCTAATAAAACAGTTTACATCAGTTTTTTTTTACCTTTTGGGATAAAGGTTTGGCATGAATAAATAAGAGCTGATAACTTTAATTACCTCTGCCAATATTAAGTGGTTTGTCTCATCCACATAAACTGATACATTCTGCTGGAGAGCTTGTGCTGTCATAAACAACAGACTAACTAGCTGGATCACCAGATGCAAATAGAAGAAAGCAAGTCTAAAAAGTAAACAAATGCAAGCATCAGATCTATGAACTGGTAATCTGCAGTATAATAAATGCTTGCTTTTGGGTTCAATACCGCTTCAAACATTTATCAATGTGCACATAAAAACCCTTTACTATGGAATATCCCTGACCTGAGCTTTCCCCTCCTTTTTTATATATTGACTACAGGGCAGCGAGGAGAAGTATGCACTGTACACACTGTACACTGTACTGCCACACAGGACACGATCCTCACCTCCCAGTGCAGGTAACACCGACGCACAGCTTCTCGCATTAAAATCTTCCCCTTGTAATAGGTATCAGGTGACCGGAAGTGGGGCACATTAACACTGAACACACCCTCCCCCTGTCTTTATCTTTCAGACACACTGCGATGACGCAATAAGGAACGCAATGGTATCTGTTACGTTTCTCTCATTGAAATACACCAGCCCAAAAGTGCTACGGAATCAGAAACAACTATTACAGGAAGCAGGGAATCAGATGACAGGTGGGAGCGCCGGAAGTGGGGCCAAAGCTTCAGAACCGGAAGTGGGGCAAAGCTTCATTAAGCCTGCCCGGAAGTGGGGAACCTAATTACCAGGAAGACGTGAGAAGTGTAGTTTACAGCAGATATTTATGATAATTCGAAGTGACAGTAGCTCTGTCGCGCTGTAGTTGTATTTGTGAGCTTTCTGTGTTTTGGTAGAATAGATGGCTGGTGTAAGAAGTAGGTATTAGTGCAGCCCTAGGACAGCTGTGTGCCATATGTGACTGTGAAGGAGGATTACAGTGCCATGATATAGGAGTATGATGTGACAAGCTACTGACTGATTCCCCCCAGCACAGCAGGTGTAGAGACATCCGAGGAGCCCGGCTATGGCTGACGAGACTCTGTTTGCACTGTTACATATGGAGATGATCTCCCATGCACAGAAGAGTGGAGGACATGATGAAGAGGTACGATGCAGGAACAATCTGATTCCTCATGTTATTATACACCAATCAGCCATAATATTATCGTCACCCACCTAGTACTGAGTAGGTCCCCATCAGTGGCAACACTAGGATTGGTGTCACCTCGTGCGGTAACATGGTGTCACCCCCCCCCCCCTGTACACTTTCCTGTCCCCCCCATATCTTGTGCACCCCACAACCTTGTGCAGCATCTCCCCCTTACCCCCCCTTACTTCATCCTCCTCCCTCCCAAACTTGTGTACCCCCTCTCTCCTCATCTTGTGCTGCTGCCCCCCCCCCTGTACACTTTTCTGTCCCCCCCCCCCCCATATCTTGTGCACCCCACAACCTTGTGCAGCATCTCCCCCTTACCCCCCTCACTTCATCCTCCTCCATCCCAAACTTGTGTACCCCCTCTCTCCTCATCTTGTGCTGCTGCCCCCCCCCTGTACACTTTTCTGTCCCCCCCCCCATATCTTGTGCACCCCACAACCTTGTGCAGCATCTCCCCCTTACCCCCCCTTACTTCATCCTCCTCCATCCCAAACTTGTGTACCCCCTCTCTCCTCATCTTGTGCTGCTGCCCCCCCCCTGTACACTTTTCTGTCCCCCCCCCATATCTTGTGCACCCCACAACCTTGTGCAGCATCTCCCCCTTACCCCCCTCACTTCATCCTCCTCCCTCCCAAACTTGTGTACCCCCTCTCTCCTCATCTTGTGCTGCTGCCCCCCCCTGTACACTTTTCTGTCCCCCCCCCCCCCCCATATCTTGTGCACCCCACAACCTTGTGCAGCATCTCCCCCTTACCCCCCCTTACTTCATCCTCCTCCATCCCAAACTTGTGTACCCCCTCTCTCCTCATCTTGTGCAGCTGCCCCCCCTCCTCTTGTACAACCCCCCCACCTTGTGAAACCCACTCATGCCCCCCCCCCCTCACCTTGTACAGCTTCCAAATGGCCCCCCAGAGCCTTGAACTTGTGGCTGTGGTGCCGGCCCTCCTTCAGCACATGGGGTCTTTCACTGCATACAGACACAGTATATGCTGTAGTTCTTGTGGGTAGGTGGTTGGTACCAGGCATTGCTTTCCAGCGGCCCCCAGGACAGGCGACAGGGCTCATGGTAGAAGTCACAATGCCTGCACATGGAGAGCAAGTGCCTTACTCTGCTGCTAGCTCTCCCTGACATCCATTCTTGTTGATGCCATGGAACCCCCGCTCGTCCAGGAACAGGGAGCAGCGACACCACTAGACCTCTGAATGTATGCTGTGGTATCTGGCACCAATCCACCAGGAGCAGATCGTTAAGCAGTAATAAACACAAACATTTATTCTATTGTAGCTTACCATTTCTTAGATGTGGTGGCTGAATTAGTTTTCTTTTTTAGACTTTGTTTTTTTTTTTTCACCTGGTGATCCAACCAGTAAGTCTGTTTTTTTTTTTTTTTTTTTTTTTTTTTTTAGCAGAACAAGCTGTCCTGCAGATGGCGCAGTTAGAGGGGCAGGACAAACCATTTACCACTGGGGTGCTTACAATAATCAGATTTTTTGTGTAAAACCTTTATCCCAAAAGGAACAAACTGTTTGCTATACCTGGTTATAAAGTGTTAGCTGGTGTTTGGCTTCAATTTGTTAGTGTCTTCAATTTGTTAGTGTATCTAAATCTACTAGTATATCAACCCCCCCTCCCCCAGAATGGCAATGCTGCTGTTCAAAAATGCTCCTGTGTTCCTTCATCCTGAGTGGGGGCACTCTAATACAGGAGGAGGTGTTACTGGATAGATTAAAAGGTGAAAACAGAAGGAAAAGCCTAAAAAAGAAAACTAATGCAGCCACCAAATCTAATGATTGGCAAGCTGCAATATTTTGCAGTTTTGGTTTTAATACCACTTTAAAGCTGGATACACACTATCCAACTTTTGTGGTTAGATTTCCTTCAGATTTACCTTTTCTATGTAATGCAAGGGACTGCCAGATTGCATACAAATTGAAAGTGTTTAGGTTTGACCTCATATTATATGGTTTTGGTAAGTCTAAAGGAAAAAGTCTTCAGAAAATCTTATAGTGTGTATGGCCCAATTCTCCTGTATGTTGCGAGATAGGGACTTCATGGATCAGACTTGTTTGTCCAGCCCATCCCATCAGTGCTCAACTGGATTGAGATCTGGGGAATTTGGATTCCAAGTGAACACTTTAAACTCATTTTTGTGTTCCTGAACCATTTTTGCAGTGTGACAGGGTGAATTATCCTTGTCAAAGGGGCCACTGCCATAACGGAATTCTGTTTTCATGAAGGGGTGTACTTGGTCACCAGCAATGTTTAGGTAGAAGGTACGTGTCAAAGGAACATCCACTCAAATGGCAGGACCAAGGTCTCCCAGAAGAATATTGCTCAAATAATCACACTGCCTCCCCTGGCTTGCCCTTCTTCCCATACTGCATCCTGGTGCCATCTGTTCTTCAGGTAAGCAATGTACACACACACCTGGCCATCCACATGATGTAATCCTGAAGAAAACATTCATCAGACCAGACCACCTTCTTTCATTGCTCTGTGGTTCAGTACTGATAGTACTGATGCTGACATGCCAATTGTAGGCACTTTTGCCTGTAGACACGGGTCAGCATGGGCGCCCTGACCTGTCTGTGGGTACACAGCCCATACATAACAAACCGCGATGCCCATTTTTCTGCTTGCATCACACAACTTCAAGGGCAACATGTTCCTCACTGCCTAGTATATCCCAATGACTTTCAGATGCCATTGTAACAAGATAATTCGTGTTATTAAAGAGGAAGTAAACCCTCCTCTACAACTTGTACCTATAGGTAATCCTATAATAAGGCTTACCTATAGGTACTGTAAATATCTCCTAAACATGTACCGTTTAGGAGATATTTACCTTACATGCAGCCAGTGACGTCACTGGCGCATGCGCTCTGAAGGAACGGCCGCTCGTGCCGTTCCTTCAGAGTCCCGTGCCGTGACTGTCGGCTCTTGTGCGCGGGAGCGACGTCACCGCGGCTCCGGCCAATCAGATGGCCGGATGCCGCGATCCCGGAAGACAGGCGACTGGACATGTCGCCCGTCATAGAGGTGAGTGAGCGGCACGGCGGGGGCTCGTTCTAAGGTAAGTAGTACATAATGAGCTAGTATGCAATGCATACTAGCTCATTATGTCTTTCTCTTGCAGGGTGGGGGAAAAAAAAAAAAAAAAACGAGTTTACAACCTCTTTAACGTAACCTGTCAGTGGTCATAAAGTTATGGCTGATCAGTGTATGTGATTCAAAGTGCCTTCTGCTACCATAAAATGTGTCTGTTTCTTATTATGTTTACACTTTATATACAGAAAATGTCTAGGTTCAAGAATTTGTGTTTCATTGTTAGATAAAATAAGCAGATGAAAACTCTTGTTGGGTCCCAATCGCACCCTTGCTGTCTGATTTATTGTGTCAGGTTGGCCGTACACAAAGGGGTGGACTGGTCTGAATGCTCAGTGGGTGGTCCTGTCAGCATCCTTCTTTCAATTAAGACACAATAAGCTAGGTGGGACTTTAAGTGAGACCCAAGCAGGTAGTGCCTGGCGTCTCCATCCCTATAACAAAAAAAAAAAATCTTTAAATTAAAAAATTTGAAGGAGCCGGATGGAAAATTGTCAGCCGAACCACAGATGTATCCAATCGGATGCCGGCGATGTTCGAGTATTCGTGACAGCCTGTCAGAATACAACAGCTGCAGTGGGAAATTCGTCCATCTACAATGTTTTGTAGAAAATAGAAAGCATTCTCTGAATGGCATCCGTGCCAAAGAGCCAAGCTCCTGTGTTCAGAATGTATCCGGCAAGTCCAAGAAGCAAGTGGAGTTTGCTGGAGTAGCGGTGTCTACTTCTGTAATTTCTAGCTTCTAGGGCAGGGGTCTTCAAACTATGGCCCTCCAGCTGTTCAGGAACTACAATTCCCATCATGCCTAGTCATGTCTGTGAATGTCAGAGATTTACAATGCCTCATGGGATGTGTAGTTCCACAACAGCTGAAGGGCCGTAGTTTGAGAATCCCTGTTCTAGGGGGATTGACCAGGTATGGTACATATATAGTTACATTGATCCAGGCTGGACCAATGTAACTATGTAAAAATAACCCCTGTCTAGATTTCTTCTCTAAAGCCATTGTCCACTCAGGATAAAATAATGAATAAAAGTCAGCATCCACAAATTCTGTAGCTACTGACTGTCCATGGGTTCCAGCGTCGTCCTCACCCGAGCCGATTCTTCAATTGGCTTTGGTTCCAGGTGCCGGCATTATAACTGTCAGCGACTGGCTAGGCTGCTTTGGACTTCACAGCTGGCTGCCTACTGCGCATGCATGAGCCACGCAGAGCTTTGTTAATGGTCCCGCAGTCTTCTGGGACCTGTGAAGTGTCCCAGAAGACTGTGGGGAGGGAAGTGGGAGCGGGTACTTGACAAAACTAGGTACCCACTCCCCCCCCCCCCCCAAAATGATATGTCAAATAGGCAAAGGAAGGGGGGAGAAGGTCTTAAAGCAGAACCTCTTTTGGGTGAAGTTCTAATTTAAGGCACATTGTGTTAAAGTGGACCTATCCCCTTCAAACATAAAAATAAGTGGATCATGCAGCTCTACATACTGATCTAGAATCATCTTGAAATTGAATCAAAATTCAAAGCATGAGTTATATAGTAAGGAGCCTGTACAAGACGAGTCACAAACGTCATCAGAAGGAGGTTAGTATCTACTACTAACGTTCTTAGTTTTAGGAAGGACATTCCATTAATGTAGTCAAGTTTTTCGTTGGGGGGGGGGGGGGGTTGTTCCCAATTTAAGGCATCCCTTCTTTTGAATGGGCTGCCAATTGAGGAGAATACACTGAGGAATGCGCTATTTTATTTTGCAAAGCAGTGTACAATGCACGGTAGTGCTTTACCATGGAAACGTTTTGGTTTGTGTACGGCTTTCATTTTATTTGTGTTATAAAACTGATGACATCAGCTTTGTAGTGTTTATAGTGAGACATTATAACCATAATTTCTTCCTGGAAAGTGGATACTTGAAAAAAATTTATGCACAGATTGACTCGTGCTTTCAAGGTATTTATGCTTTTCCTGTTAGATTTGGTGCATATTATTACATGTTGTTGAAAATGTTGCTATTTTATGCTTGCAGGATCAAGGCAAACATATAATGATCTTAGAAGGTATGGGTTTCCGCGTAGGCCAAGGACTTATTGAAAGGCAAGTGTGAAATCCTCTTTCTTCCACTTTGGGCTGATATTTATTCTGGGGGGGAGGCAGGTGAAAGACATTAAAGGGAAACCGTTTTTGTTTTGTATCAATTTTATCTATGGCTTGTCTTCTTTATGTTTTCAAATAGTCTTCAACCCAGAACTACTTTAGAGTGACCTTTTCAGCACATACCTGAATATATTTACCTTTCTGGCAGCCCGTTTTCTTGAAAAGCTGTTGTTTTCCTGCTCACCTTCCTCTGCACCTGATCAGATGGGTCGAATATCTGTTTCCCCTGCCGTTGGCTGTGGTTTCTTCTGCAGGCTCAAAAATCCTGTGATGGCATACAAGTTAGTGGAAGAAACCACAGTGAGCAGTGGGGAAGCAGGTATTTACACAATCCAGGATGTTTGTTTGGAGTTCAAAATAAAAATGCATGATGCAGTAAATTAGAATAGGAGAATCAAAGATTTCAGCTGATGGATAATTGCAGTTCCCAGCATTATTCACTGACAGCTGTTAACTTCGGGAATGCTTTTGTGTGTGTTTTTTTTTTTTTTTTTTTTTTTAATCATTTATGCATCTGACTGTCTTGTATGACACCCTGGAAGCACTTGGAGACTTTAAAAGAGATGTATGGGTTTTTTTTTTCTCACAATCCTACTTGCCATGGAGGATGCAGCATCGATCCAATTCTGCATCTGTCCGCCTCCGGCTCTAATGCTGAGAATTAAGCGATCTAACACCGCCGAACGATTGCTTCTAAGAGCTCCATGAGCAGAGAGTTGGTGACTGTCAGTTACTGCTTTTTACTCTGCCCTCCCCTCGCTCACTGGAGAGCCGAGCTGTGGAGGAGGCAGGAGCGGCCGGCTCAAGCTCTCAGCGGCTCTGTGACATAAGCAGACAGCGGACTTTAGCCCGCTGTCTGCTGAAAATGGGTCACAGTAGTGCAGAACAAACTGCACTCTTGTGATCCACAGGAGAAGTACAGCCAACAAAGGTTTGTCTGTACTTCTCCTTTTCATGGCTAAAAAAAACCTAACATGTAATTTCAGTTTGTTTTTACATCATGTATTTTCTTTATACTTCTAGATTAACAAAGGACAGCCCTTCATTCAAGGATGACCTGGATGTTGTGAAGTTCATTTGTAAGGATTTCTGGACAATCGTTTTCAAGAAGCAGATTGATAATCTGAGAACAAATCACCAGGTATGAGATATTTGGGCACATCAAGGTTCCTCTTGATATAGTCGCCAAAGTGGCAAAACACATTAGGGCGGAGCTACAGTTTGGGCTGAAGTACCCGGAGTCTAGAACTCCCCAGCACACACCGAGCGAGCCGACTGTTAATTCCTTTGTACAGAGTGCTTTTAGTTTACTGGGGGCTAGACTGGATTTATGTCTTGATGCCTGCTTTTATTCACTTGTTACTTGGGAGTATAAAAGTTGTTTTCATAAATGACTTTACAAGAATGTATTACACTATGTATTTCCTTTCTGTGGACAAATAATTGTCCTTGGAACCTGGAAAAGCCCTCTGTTTAAGCAGGGAAGTATTCCTTGAGTGAGAGCTTGAGTCTGATTCCAACCTTATTGAGGGAGGGGATAGACTGCAGTATGAAGTCCCAAACAACCATCCATGCTAATAGAAGAGGATTCCTTATGAGACCACTTAAAACAGAAGTGCGGGATTGAAAAAAAAAAAACATTCATACTCACCTATGTGGCTGCAGCAGTGATCCAATGCTGCAAGTGGCCCCCACTGGCTCTTAACACTGAGAACTGAGTGATCACATGAGCACTGATTGCTCAGCTCTCGGTCATCGATGAGGATGGAGCTGGTCATTCACTCCCTCTCTGCTCTTCCCCTTTCAGTGCTCACCGGAGCACCAGGCTATGTAGGGCACAGGAGCAGCTGGCTTAACGGCGTGCTGAGAGTCTCAGCCAGCTACCAATCGAGCATGTGGGCTGATCCCCACATTGTCAGGACCTCTGCAGAGCCAGGACTTGCTCTGTAATGTCAGCTGATGGCTTTAGCCAGCAGTCTTGGATAGAGTAAAGCCTCGTACACACGCACCGATTGTCGGCCGACCGATCGGCCGTCTTTTGTCCAGTGTTGTTGTGTTGGTTGAATTGTGCTCTAGACTGCACACGAATTTTGTCGGCCAACTGCAGAAGTGATGTCATGTTCTGGTCTACTTTTCGTGTGTTTTTTCTTCACTGAGCATGCCCAGTCTTGATCATCACATTTTTGTTGGCCGAAATCTGTACTGACTGAGGAACAATCGGCCGTTTTGCTGACGGCCAACAAAAATTTTATAGCCTGCACACCAGATTTTGTTCGGCCGAAAAGTCGCAGTCGGTTGTCGGAAGCATCATACTAACAAGCTGACAATCGGCCGATCAGATGTTGGCCAAAAATTTACAGCCAACAATCGGTGCATGTGTACGAGGCTTTAGGAAGGGGTAAAGCCCTTATCAGTTTTTGTTTTGCTGTCTTTGTCCTGTTGTGAAGATTTTTCTTCACTATCTGTCTCAGGGACACAACAGAAAGTGAGAAGATGTGTCCTCATTGGAAGAGTTCCCCTCGCCTTCTATTCAGAGGACATCTTAAACAATTTGGATTTCCCATCACTTTTTGTTTCAGGGACAGTAGTCACTAGGAAAAAAAGAGGGTGAATCTACCTTTAAGGGACACAGATAGCAAAAACATTTGGCATGGGTTGTTATACGTCCCTGCTCTATCCAAAAAAAAAAGCTATACATACGCTTTAAGGCATTTTATTTTTTGCATTTGAATGTTGTACCTTGTAAATCTTCACATCTGTTTTATTTTATGAAGGCTTCTTTTATAAAATATTGTCAATATAATGTCCCTTTTTTTTTTTTTTATCCATAGGGTACTTATGTTTTACAGGACAACCGGTTTCTGCTCCTGACACAGCTTTCCTGCACTAAGCAATACCTAGAGGAAGCACCAAAGGTAAATCATCATGCTCCCTTCTCTCACAGTGGTCCAACGACCTAGCTAATAGGGAGACAGCTGTTTGATCACCTCTACTCAAGCACTTGCACCAGACAAGCAGTGATGGGAGGGATGTTATGAAGGGAGGGGAGGAATACCTTGTCGAGTCTTGTATCAAGGCTTACAAAGATAGTAGGAACATGAGACAAAGTACTACTTGTACTTAGTCCCCTGTAGCGGAAAACACTGAGAATAAATGAAGTGGGAGATCTTCTGTAACTTGTTAAGGATATTTAAAAAAATAAATAAATAAAACTTTTGTTCCTTTTATTGTCTTTCAGTTTCTAGCTTATACATGTGGACTCATAAAAGGAGGTCTCTCTAACTTAGGGATCAACTGTACAGTATCTGCAGAAGTTCCTATAATGCCTACCTGTGAGTTCTAATGGGTTTTTTTTCTTTTTTTTTTTTTTTAACACCAAATATTTTGTGTGAAACCTAAACTGCTTTCTTCCATGGTGTACTTCTACAGAATGATAAAGTCTTGATTCCTGTAAGGGTATTAGTGGCATACAAGCTTCCCTAGTATACAGTCTGTGTCAATGCATCAAGCCTACCATGAATACGAAATTCCCATATCCAAAAATTGTCTCAGGAAAGAGATGTAATGCTAGAATATAAATACCTAACATTTTTATATACCGTAACATATTTATGAAAATGTTAAGAAAAACTTTTTTTATTTTCTAAAGGATAAAACAATCTGCTGGCAGATATACAGGATTATTTGCATACTGCAAACAGCGGGGATGGTATGCCAAGTGCAGTGACCCATATAAATGAATCCAATTTTAAGTTTCTGTAGTCAGACTATTAAAAAGGTAAATTTTAGTTTTGGGTGTTGTGGGTTGCAGCGGCCTTGTGACTCATTACACTGTAAAAGCACTTGATATCTGTGATTGAATGAAGAGAGTGTGTAGGGCTTCTGTATATATTTCCTTTATGTTCAGAACTAAAAAATAATCTATTTAGTTTTAGTCAGGGAATATGTAATATTGTATATGAATGTTTTTTTTGTTCACCAATTGCAGCTGCCAGTTAACCTACACCTGCAAGCTTTCTGACCAGTCTTTTGCTGTTGTGAATAGACTATGTAGGTGGTTAGACTTCTATTCAGGTCTTTTCACAATACACACATAGCTGAATAATTCAGAGGCTGTACACACTTCCTTCTTTCTTGCTAGGGGTTGTGGACTCTAGCCCTAAATGTAGAGCTAGCCTCAACCCAGCCCACTACTTCAAAAAGTGAATGTATCGTCGCTGCAAGTATATTAAACTCCCACATATAGCGGGCACAAAAATGTGCTTGTGCATACCTTAATTGTTCTGAAAATCATGCCCATACACCCTACAATTTCCTAAGGGCTAGGCAGGTGCTTAATGCTGAATCCCACATGTAGCAAAGCACTTTATCATTTAAGAAAGGCACATAGGAAATAAGAACTGTTTATCACTGTTTAAAATGGGCATGGGAAGTAATGTTTTTAGGGTTCAATAAGCCAGTCTAAGTATGTTAACAACAAAGACAAAAAGGGAAAGTACCACTTAGTGTAATATCTTAAAAGCTGCAAAGGGGCCACTAACATGTAATCAACCATAACAGGCTCATCAATCCAGTGGTCATCCGCTGAATGATGCTGAAAGGTCCACGAACAAGTTTAGGGTTAATCGCAGTGGAGAGGAAGAATGCTGGCCACTGTGTTTTGGAGCATGCGCAGTGCTACCTTCGATCATGCTCTGAAACGCGTTGCAAATCACGCTTCCTGTGACATGATCAAGCTTATGTCGGCTATGCTTCTGGACTTTTAAAGGACTATTTTTTCATAATTCTCTGTGATTGATGCATATTCTGCAACTCTAAAGCCTTATTTTTTCCCTATGAGCATACTGTACTCCCTCTTCTCCGAAGTAATTTAGTAATTACTTTTTGTTTTGTTTTTTTCTTAGGTAAATTCCAGGTTAATATTAACCGGACCTAGTGGACTACCTGTGGACGAAATCTGTTTTCTTTTACACAAAGAGTGAAACATAAAAAAACTTGCAAGAATCTAAACCAGCAATTTTACATATGCAATGGATTTTAAATATACCAAAAATCCAGCTATAAGATATAGCCTTTTTTCACACTGATTACCAAATATTTTTGTGGGATAAGTCCAGGCTATGCACTTTTTATGAATTGGGATAATTTAGGATTCTGCTATTACCTCCCAGACCTTTACAGTGTGAACTTTAGTTCATATTATCCTTGCTTCTAGTTCAAGCCCCTCTCTAAATCTCTCTATAGCTTTTCATAGTGTATTATGTCATACCTACTCTAAAAAAAAACCCCATGGGCTCAACTTGCCTACTAAGAGCAGGCGCCCCTAGTTGTCTGCAGCATGCTGTTGATTGCAAGGTGCTTTGGTTTTCCCAAAATCAAAACCTACCTTTTTTTACATAAATTTCTGTGATCCATATATCACCATCTCTCATCCCCCTGCCTTCCTAATGCCTGCAAATGTAATGAGCACGTTTGTGGGTCAGTGGAGAGGAACTAGTGAGGTGGGACAAATCTCAAATACCATGAAAGTTGTGGGTATAATTTAAAGGATAAGTTCAGCTTCGGGAACATGTTACATGTTTTACCAGTTTTTGGGTTGGAACATGTAACCTGATCCAAGCCCTATGTGTGACAGCAGTACGGGGAGATGTTCCCCGTACCAGCTGTCACTTTTTGAAAAGAGCGAAGTCGCGTGGGGCTCTCATTCTTGCGTCATTCTTTCACAGAGTTCTTTGAATAAATGAACTACAAGTACTGACTTATTTTGCAGTTGTCAGCTTATAGTTCTCAGTGAATTACAGCACTGGTAGTGCATTGATTCTTCCTGTCAGTGTAAAATGATGTATGGGGCAGACAGCTCACACTGACAGTCTGCAGGAGACCTGCATTGCACCCGAGACCTGCTGATCGCTGGTGCAATGCTTTCCAGGCTCCAAACAAAATAAATTAGTAAATGCACATTTTTTTTACCTGCATTTAATATTTTTTCTTTTTTTTTTTTTTTATAATAGTGTGTTCTGGGTTTATGCAATACTAGAATCTTTAGAAGATAAAATAAACATGTGAGTCGACACCTTGGGATGCCTGCACTATGTACAGTGAGTTGAGTTGCAAAGTAAGATTTAATTTTAAAGAGACTCTGTCAAAGATCTTACCCACAGTACCCTGCAAGAGAAGAGCCATTATATTAACCTCTCTGGCTTCCCGTGTCTCCTACCTCCCCTCCATTCTAGTGTTGCAGCCTCTGTCAGTGATTCCAACAGTTGATTTTTCTGCGAGTTTGGGATGCCTGTGTTTTTCCTCTTGTGTGATCTTCCTCTAACCCCTACATCGCTAATGAGTCCTGTGGTGACATGGGGTTCAGCTGATGCCACAGTGCTGGCAGAAAAAACACAGGTATCCCACACTCCCAAAATTGACAAATACCTTAGAAAGTCATGGAGGCTGCAGTGCTGGAATGGAGGGATCACAGAAGATCTAGGCCAAGAAGTAAATATAGAGTTTTTTATTTCTTTTTTTTTAGAAAGGATAACCGAATATTTGAGGTGCAAAATACAGTTTTGTGGAATAGGCAGTTATCTTCAAATATTGAGGTTCTAGTGAACCTTTTTGTTTGATCTTTATTCAAGTTGAATGATGCATGTAAAAGCCTGTGACAAGGGGATTTTGGGCTATATTTACTGCAGTGTAAACTGTTTTTTCTTAGTGATGGTACGCTGTCTTATCTAAACTACGAATTAGTCTGTAGCAGGGATGAGCTCAGATATGTTAGGACACGGGTCCGAATCTGCCTGAACTATCCTGCCAAGAAGCTGTTAAAGCAGACAACTAAACATGGGCAACAGAGGCATTCCCCCACCCCCGCAGCTGCATGCATAAATGCCCTTTGTGTATGTGCTAGGCATGTCTCTGCCGCCTCTGACCGCTTCTTGCAATAGCTCAGGCAGATTCAGACTGGTGTCCGAACGCAGTTCATCCCTAGTCTGTAGCTATACAAATTGCACTATGTGTTTTTTTTTTTTTTAAGGTGCAAAAAATGGCACTCACTTGTCAAGATTAGTACACTTGAGATGTATGCTTTTGTTACTTCAACACAATTTGTGATTTGAATAAATCACCCTAAGGCCCCTATGACACTTGTGCGACTTAAAAGTCATGTGATTTTACTGTGATTTTTTTTTTTTTTTTTTTTTGCTGGATTTTGACTGGACTTGAAGCAATGTCTATGGACCTCAAAACACATCAAAGCGGGACCAGAGTAGTGCAGGGACTACTTTGAAGTCGCATAGATCTGAACGGTACTCATTGGAAATCATGGAGTATGACTCGTCATGCAATGTCACAGGACAAGTCACACAAGTGTGAAAGGGGCCTTAAATAGAGTATTTAGTAAACCCACCAGTTTGGCCCTTTAGTCACTGCCACATTGTACTATGTACCTGAAAGCAACATTCAGTTTCCTCGAAAGGGGATTGAAGGTTCTATATAGGGATGCACCGAATGTTCGGCGGCCGAAGATTATTCGGCCGAAAATAGAAAAAATAGCACTTTCGGTGTTCGGCCGAATAAGTAAAAAGGCCGAATAAATTTGTGCCGAACAATGTCAGCGGCGGTCACTAAATGGCGGCCCGCGTGATGCTTCTGCCCGGACCGCGAGCCCGCTACCTAGGAGTCCTTCAGTCCCCTTCCTCATTGCGGCTCCCGTCTCCCTGCTCACACGCCGCCGGTGTCCTGTCTGCCCGCGAGTAGGGGGTGTGATGTCCCGCCCCCTGCTCCTGACTGCGGCTCCTTCACACTAGGTCCAGCGAGCGTGACACTATGTGCACGCCCCGCCCCCCAGTTCGCGGCTTTTGGCTCCGACCTGGCTGCAGTTCAGGTATGTGGAGCACATTTGGGGGAGAATACGGTAGCTGCACAAGCATTAGTGTGCAGACTGGCATATTTTGCCATATGTTGCCACTTGCCATGCTCATTAGAGTGCCCTATAAAGTGCCCCTTAAAAAAAAAAAAAGAAAAAAAATGTGCCCAACAGAGTGCTCCCTTGACATAAAATGTGGCCATCAGCGTGCCCCTTATTTTATGCTAAGGGACATGCTGATGAGCATATTTTATGTTAAGGGGCACTCTGATGGGCATATTTTATGTTAAGGGGCACGCTACTGGGCATATTTTATGTTAAGAGCAACGCTGATTTAAATGTTTTGTTTTGCCCATCAGAGTGCCCCCTAACATAAAATGTGCCCATCAGCGTGCCCCCTAACATAAAATGTGCCCATCAGCGTGCCCCCTAAAAATTGGCAAAATAAATGGAAAAAATTTGAAACACCGCGTTCGGTATTCGGCCTTCGGCCAAGCATTTCATTATTATTCGGCTTCGGCCAAGAATTTCATTTCGGTGCATCCCTAGTTCTATATATATATATATATATATATATATATTTATAGCAGTGTTTTGTTTCAATATGGTATCTTTTCTGATCCAAGGTCAAAATCAGTGTGTAGCCTGCACGTTTTAAGGTTTGTAATCCAATACCTTCCTACAAAAATCAGGATCTTTGGGATCTGTGTGATATTTATTTTGTTACCCAGCCACAGCTTTGTGAAGCCCCCATGTGGCCTTTTAGTCGCTGCCAAGTTGTACAGTGCATGTAAAAGCAACAAACAGTTATTGCAAAGTAAACGGTTTTGTTTCATACGGTACACACTAAGGCAACTTGCCCTGTTTATCTGTAATTATACTGTTGGGTTCTACCTTAAAGCTGAACTCCATACAGATATATATATATATATATATATATATATATATATATATATATATATAAAAACATCCACTCTATAAAAAGTACATGCATCTAACTATTGTATGTAGTTGAACTTGACAAGATATCACCCCTTTTTAGCCTTTTGTACTGCAACTCCCAGATTGGGAGAGGAAAGGGCAACACCAAAGAGAACAGAGGCAGTGAAGTAGCAGTTAAAGTGGACTTGGACTCAAAAAGTGAGGATTTCTCATGTTACAGGGAATATTTAGAAATGTAGTTAATTTAATTTAGCAGTAGATTGAAAGAAATTACCCTTTTGTCTTAAAGTGGAACTTTTCTCATAACAAATTGATAAAAAGTATTATTTTTTGAGCAAGGAACATACATTCCATATTAATAATGATGCTACCAAAATTAGTGTGTGCTGTGCTGTGTAATTTCCTCCAGCATTGCTCCTGTTTCTTTTTGCTGAAGCCCAGAGCCCCTGAGCAGCCGTAATTCTTAAAGCGGAACTAAACCCATCGAATTAATAGTTTCAAAAAAACAGTTACATTTCTGGAATGCTGGGCTTGCTGACTCACATTTGCTTGTGTCTTCAACCAAACTGTCAAACCATCAGATTGCTGGTATTATAGCTGATCGCTTGTGCAGCACCATGGCAGTTACAGGTAAAACAAAAGCAGCTTCATTGGTTGTAAAAGGATAGGAGGGTTTAATTCTGCTTTAAGGCTGTCAGCAGATCGGCCTCTACAAAATCGTCAGTGCCTAAAAATGGAGAGCAACTGAGCATGTGCAGAGCAGGGTGAGACAGCGTATTACTGGATTTTTAACTGTTTAGACACTTTTTTGTAATGTTTTACATAGCTATACCTGCAAAAGGGGCCAGCTTGAAGTAATCTAGCAGGATTTACTTTTCTGACTAATGTCCCCCTTTAAATTTCTCATAAAAAGTAACAGTCCACTTCATGGTAGGCGGGGGAGGGGAGAGGGGGGGCTTAGGCACCCCTAGCCTTGCAGCTTTTATAGTTGTATATCTGCTGTGTGAGAAATACGTTACTGCTGCTTCTGACAACTTGTCTCTGGATATTTGGAGTGAGATTTAGTGATGTCACGACTGTGCTACTCCTTGCTGAACACTCTAAAGGAACACAAAACCCTTGCCTTCATCAAGATGGACACTTCTACACTGAAATACAGTGCAGAAAAGGGCATGGTAAGTCAGTGATTAGGAATAATTTAGCTTTAGATAACCCGGAGGCAATACTGGTCATTATTTCTTTTCCCTCTTTCCTCCCTTTTTGAGCACAGTTTTTAGAGTTAAGTTCCTCCTTAAGTCACGTTGCTGCTCCTTTACTTTCCATTCTTAGACTTTGGGCCAGGGAGGTGACCTATCTCTATTCCTGTAAATATAGTTGAGAAAATTGAATGACCATCAGGGCTGTGCTCCTTAGCAGGCCTGTGTAAATCTCAGGACTGGATGGATGGAAATAAAAATACTTTGGCAGGTAAAACAGATCCTATATATTTATTTTAGTGGTATATATATATATATATATATATATATTTTTTTTTTTTCAATCAGGTAATTTTTTATTAAACATTTTTTTTGTCAGTCATTGGTATATTGAACTGTTTTCCTGGAGTTCAGCTTTAAAAAATTACTTTAGAGAATGTTTTTGAATCATTTTGAGCACTGCATAACTTCGGTATATTACTCTTAATTAAGCTGTGATTTATGTTTGGTTAGTTTTGCACTGGTTTTTGTCTTTCTAAAGTTTTTGTTAATAAATTTGAATTTAATATACAGACGATGTTGTTTGGTTTTTTTTTTTTTAGAATAAATAACACGCGAAAAAGAATGTTTACTAAGCCCCCGTTCACACTGGGGCGACGCTACTTCGCACCGCGACCTCCGAGGTCGCGGTGCGAGCAGCGCGCCGCGACCTCGGAGCGGCCGCCACGGACTTCATAACATTGAAGTCTATGGCGGTCGTCTCCTGGTCGCCCCAAAGAAGCTCCGGACCCTTTTTCTGAGTCGGAGCGACTTTTGTCGCTCCTATCAGAACGGGTCCGCAGCTTCCCTATGGGAGGCGACCTGCGGCGACCTGTGAGGCGACCAGGTCGCCTCACAGGTCGCCATAGTGTGAACGGGGGCTAAAGGAGCAATAGCAATTACCTGTTCATCGATTATGTTAGAACATGTTTTCTCTAGCGCTCATCGAC
This sequence comes from Pelophylax lessonae, assembly GCF_965119305.1. NCBI lineage: Eukaryota > Metazoa > Chordata > Amphibia > Anura > Ranidae > Pelophylax > Pelophylax lessonae. The sequence goes on along the minus strand of NC_138774.1, from coordinate 103,203,257 downwards.
AGACGTAGTCCTCGGTGATACACCACCTTCGGGTTATGTTACCTCCGCAGGAGCAGGACTAGACAGGAAATTAAAAAGCTCTGGCCACACCCTAGGGGCAGTCCCAGAGGGTATATCCTCTCTCTCTCTGCCTCAGCAAATCAGTTATTTTCTGTCTAGTTAGGAGTAAGGACCTAGATACCTTGCTGGGATCTTAGGTCCTGGCAAGAATTTTTTTCTAAAAGGATTTTTAGACAGCTTTTTTTCTCCAGTGTTCCTGTGAGATCTTCAAGCAAGAAAGCTGAACTGGGCGACGGGCTGGATGTCGAGATCCGGTGGTCACCCCAGTTCAGCCTACGAGCGCGTGCAGGCCATAGCTCCGCGCTGGGTCGGCCGCGACAAAGTCCCATTAAAAGGACTGAACCCGCGAGTTAAACGTCTCGCTGAAACGCCAAAGACCATGAGTCACGGCGTCCGTATCGGTCGACAGCCCTCCCGCTCCGGTGGAGAGGGGTACTGTCAGGAGTTGGTGCCCGCCTGGTTCCGGTATGGTGAGTAGTATGTTCCCCCTTTTTCCCTGACGGGTTTTGTGGTGAACGCGGGCCCCTCTCTGTATGGTAAGAAAGAGTTCTTTCTATCCTATAACATGTCACAAATCCTCCTACTTTGAGTGTGATTTTATGTGTGCAAAAAGCCAGGAGGCTTGGTTTGGGAGCTAACAATCTATTGTATACATGTTTTAAAGATGTAATCTGTGGCATTCTGGGAATCTTATGGGTTAAGTATAAGCTACCTACCAGTCAGAAGCCATGGACATGTAGACTGCCTTCCAAATCAGATCTCCAGCTATTAGCAGGCCTCCCGAACGGCCATGCGGTCCACCAGGGCCGGTACCGCCAACCACGCCATATCCCCATGCAGAGAGAGTGTTGTGTGCCTGCAGCACACCGCTAGTCAACACAGGCCGCCGCCATTTTTTTTGCTGGATCGCACGAGCCGCCATTTTGGCGTAGCCTCGTGTCTCCAGCATGGGGGCGGCCATGTTTGAGGTGATTCTACACCTCGTGGAGCTTGGGGGAGGCGCCGGAAGGCGTGCAGAGGGGCGGAGCCGCCTCCCTTCTTCCTGGGCAGCCAGCCAAAAGACTTCCTGTTTGTCTAAGACAGCGCTGTAAGCTGTTGCAGTTTAACTCTGAACATCAAGTGGTGAGCCTGGGGGTCTATCTCTCTCTCTCTCGATCGATAGGGATCCCTAGCAGGTAACACTAAAGGGGTTTTTTTGTGGCACTGAGGGTCAAAAAAAAAAAAAAGTTTTTTTCTTTACTTTTGAATTATATCATCCAGGAAGTAACTGGAGTTATTATGGACCCTGCCACACATATTCCCCCACCTGTTTCCCTCGAGGGGGCCTCGGGACCCGCCGGTGCACAGAGTATAGAGTCATTTACAGCAATTTTGGAGTCTATGGTGGCTCGGGTGGAGGCGGCCTGTCAGGGACGGGGGTCAAGGAAGCGACCCCCGCCTACCCCTATACTATCTGACACCTCTGACTCTGATTCAGAGATGGTCACTGCAGTTGCAGGTTCCTCTGCAAGGGCTGTTATCCCAGGTAAAGCCCCCTCAGACAGTGAGGAGGACGCTTCTTCTCCTGCTATAATTCAGGAAGAAGCATTGGTGGACGCACTAGTTGTGGCAGTGCAAGAAACCTTAAAACTTGAGGCTTTACCGGCAGAGGCAACTGAAACAGAAAGGCCTTTTGGGACTAATAAGCCCATCAAGACGGCGAAGGCTTTTCCTGTACCTAAATGTTTTGGTAATCAGATTAAAGGAGAATGGGAGCATTCTAAACGTACCTTTACTATTTCCAAGCGTATTGCTAGACGCTATCCGTTTGAGGAATCCATCATTAAGAAATGGACGGTACCACCAGTCGTGGATCCGCCTATTTCCAGGCTGAATAAAGCCACGGTTATTCCAGTGGAGGACACTTCGTCCTTTAAGGATCCGGTGGATCGAAAGATAGAAGCGGAGTCCCGCACTATCTTTTCTCTGATAGGGTCAGCATTTAGACCAGTAATTGTTATTGGTCTAGTTTCCCAGACACTTACGGAATGGGCGAAAATGGTACGCCAAGATCTTAGGGGAAAAGATATTCCCCAGGAGACATCTGATTTGATAGAACAGATCATACAAGGGCTACGGTTTATCTGTGACGCAGCCTTGGACACTACTCCCTTGTTAGGGCATGCATCTAAGTTAGCAGTGATCCTCAGACGTGTGCTGTGGTTAAAATGCTGGTCAGCTGACCTAGGTTCCAAAAAGACTTTGACCAATCTCCCTTTTCAGGGGAATCGTCTATTTGGAGCCAACCTAGATGAAATCATTAAGGATGCCACCGGGGGCAAGAGTACTTTTTTGCCACAGGCTGCAAAAGTTAAGGGACCTCGCAACAAGCGAGGACCTTTCTTTACCGCCCATAAAGGGCGCCCGGCTGGTACTCCCGGGAAAGGCAAGACTCCTCCAGGAGGGTTCAAGAAGGGATGGTCGGACAAGCAGAGGACCAACCCAGCCAAACCCGAAGTAAAGGAGTACACAGCCTGAAGGTGCGCCCCCACCCGATTTCAGGGTGGGGGGACGTTTTCACCGGTATTCAGGACATTAGATCGAGCATCTACCACTACTACCGGTGCGATTCTTCCCTTCCAACATTTAAGTACAGGAAGCGGTAGTTACCGTTCCCTGTATAGATCTTTTCCTTTACCTTTTCCTAAGATTAGTCCCGATACCTCACAGGAATCGGATCTGATTGACCAGATAGGCCAAGTAGCCTCTAGTCGGGTGACTTCGGTCCCTGAGGTTCAACCAGAAAAGATCACCTTTCCTGATAACTATCAGGTATCTGATAAATGTGTGGGAACAGAAAACGACCAGACTTTCTCGGATGGTCGGGGCCAGATAGCTCTAGGGACGCCTGGTTCAGATCCTATCAGCGCCAGTGGTCCTAGAAATTCTAGGCTGGCCTCTTCAAGCCGGCCTGGCCGACTTGGACATGTTAGTCGCAGACGTTCCGTGGGAACTTCGTCTCAGGGAGTGTCTGTAGTCTCTAGGACCTATTTACCTTCGTGCTTTACAGTCGCTGGTTTTAATGGCCTGGCCATTGAGACCCAAGTACTGAAGGACAGAGGTTTGTCTACTTCAGTCATTCCTACCCTTATTAAAGCTAGGAAAGCGACTTCCAGCAAAGTCTATTATCACACATGGAAGACTTACATTGCGTGGTGCGAATCTTTAGGATTTCCTCCACGTACCTATTCGGTGTCTCGAATATTGGCCTTTTTGCAACAAGGGGTTGAGCAGAAGCTAGCCTTGAGCACCATCAAGGGTCAAGTTTCAGCATTAGCAATCTTCTTTCAGAAACCTTTAGCTACCAAATCCTTGGTGCGGAATTTCATCCAGGGGGTGCGGCACCTGGCTCCTCCAGTCCGCGCGCCCTTACCGCCCTGGGATCTTAATTTGGTTTTGTCGGTTCTACAGAAACCTCCCTTTGAAAACATCAGGGAGATTCCCTTGCTTACTTTATCCCAGAAGGTGGCCTTCTTGGTGGCTATTACTTCTGCTCGCAGGGTGTCAGAACTGGCTGCATTATCATGCCAGTCCCCATACCTAGTGATTCATAGGGATAAGGTAGTACTTCATCCTAAGCCATCTTTTCTTCCTAAGGTGGTTTCAGATTTTCATCTGAATGAAGATATTGTACTACCTTCCTTGTGTCCTCAGCCCAAGCATCATCGGGAACATGCGTTGCATTCCTTGGATGTGGTTCGGGCAATCAGGGTATACCTGAAAGCTACGGAATCATTCCGTAAGACGGATTCACTTTTTGTGATCACGGATGGCCCCAGAAAGGGTTTGCCTGCATCTGCCGCGACCATTGCCAAATGGATTAGACAAACGGTGGTACAGGCTTATTCTATTAAGGGTCAGAGTCCTCCGTTCCCTGTTAGGGCGCACTCCACTCGAGCGCTCAGTACTTCCTGGGCCTTTCGCCATCAGGCGTCAGTGGTCCAGGTATGTAAGGCGGCCACTTGGTCGTCGGTACATACCTTTACTAAATTCTATAAAATTGATGTGACGGCATCGGCGGATGCCTCATTTGGCCGCAAGGTTTTGCAGGCCGCAATTTGAGGAGACCGGTGGTCTACCTCGAGGGTTTTTTTCTGTTTGAAAATTGTTTTGTTGAGTCTCATCATTAAGGATGAGCATTGTAAACTTCTAGTTGGCACCGGTTGGGCCTTCTAGATTGGGATTTGATTTCCATTTTCCCACCCCTCAGTTGTGATACTGCTCTGGGACGTCCCGAAGGTGGTGTATCACCGAGGACTACGTCTGTCGATGAGCGCTAGAGAAAAATGGATTTTTGTAAAATCTTACCGTAAAATCCTTTTCTCTTAGCTCATCGACAGACGTAGTCCCCGCCCCTCTGTTTTGGAGTTGGGTTGGGTTAAATTCTCTAAGCACTGCTTTTTCACATAACTGATTTGCTGAGGCAGAGAGAGAGAGGATATACCCTCTGGGACTGCCCCTAGGGTGTGGCCAGAGCTTTTTAATTTCCTGTCTAGTCCTGCTCCTGCGGAGGTAACATAACCCGAAGGTGGTGTATCACCGAGGACTACGTCTGTCGATGAGCTAAGAGAAAAGGATTTTACGGTAAGATTTTACAAAAATCCATTTTTAGTATGTCCTACCATAAGGACTACACAGCCCTTATGGTAGGTCATACAGATTTCTTAAAATACATTTCTCATTTTACAACAAACCCCCAAATTAACTATGCACATAAAGACTATGCACCATCATGTTCTTTATGATACCAATGACATTAAAATCCATTGATTCAGGGTGGCCTTGAAGCCCAGGGGGGATCCACTGCATTCCCCAGTGCAGGGCCAGTAACCTTCTACCACCTTCAGCCCAATTCTGCTGGTAGGTCTTATTCCAGACATGGCAGGCGTGTGCTTGGTGTGATTCCTGTTAGTGATTGACCGATATCGCTTTTTTTCCATTGCCGATACCGATATTTTGGTAATCGCTTATCGGTATAGGCCGATATTTTCGCATATTAAAACATTTTTTATTTTTTATTTTTCTTTCTTTGGCTGGTATTCTTGTGGAGCGATCCAAACCCCTCCCCTGCACTTAAAAGCATTCAAAATGCCAAGTTTGGCTGTTTTGAATGCTGTCATTTTTTTTAATCTGGCGCCAGTACCCGGAAGTGATGTCATGACATCACTTCCGGGTTTTTGCATGGAGACCCGATCAGAGCCAAATGCAGCTTTGATTGGGTCTTCGGCGGCTGTGCAGGCTGGTTGCCCGGGTCTCCCGGTGGGACGGGAGCCCCGGGCGAGCTGCAGAAGGCGGGGGGAGGGGGGGACGTCCCCTCCCGCTCCTTGTAATGACAGCGGAGCGGCTTTTCAGCTGCTCCGGTTGTCATTATAAGACAGCCGACCGTCGGCTATGGATGCCGGTACCAGGGTGATGCCTCTAGCTGCAGGCATCACTCCGTTACAAGCACTTTCCGAAATATCTGCAATATCGGTCACCTTGGTGGCCGATTCCGATATATATCGGGGAAAGTGCAGATCGGCTGCCGATAATCGGTCGATCCCTAATTCCTGTTGCTTTCACCCCAATAATTTCTCCATGGGACTGATCCTTTCATTGCTACAGTTGGGTCTGGTCCACTGTTTGGCCCCTAATATTGCGGGCTAGGGGCTGCTCTTGTAATTTTCCTCTAGAGACCACGTAGCTTCCCACCCTCTGATCAAGACTTTTGTGCAAGGGGTCTCTCATGTGGCTCCCCTAGCCAAATATCCTCCACCTCCGTGTAATTTGAATTTAAATTGGTTGTAAAGTCAGGATGATAAAACACTACCATCAACTTCAGTAATATGTCTGTTTTTTTTTTTTAAATTCTGATCATAAATACCTTATCTCACAGCAAAGATTAGCAGTCACGTGACATTCCTCGGCTCTCCTTCCCCAATGTAAGGAATACGGATGGGGGGGCTGAGATAACCCTTTGACAGCTGGCCACCAGAAGAATGTCATGTGACCACTGTGAGAGAAGGTATTTACTAATATATTTTTTAAAAACTGACACCTAGTAGTTTAGATCTTGATAAAAAGGAGGGTAAGCAAGTTACTTTTGACCACTTGCCGACCGCTTACTATATATATATATATATATATATATACGGCGGCAGGGTGGCTCATACAGGCAAAACAACGTATGGATTCGTTGCTCGCTTGGTGGCAGCTAGAGGGCGATCGCGCACCGCCGGCAGTGCACTCCCACCCCCGATCGTCAGCAGGGAAGCCGATGCGTGTGTCCGACTGCCGCCTGACACCCGCCATCGCTCCCCGCTGAGAGAAAAGGACGGTCGGCTGTTGTAAACACAGCCGACCGTTCTCCCTGGAATGGTCATAGAGCCCATGTGATCCTTTTATATAGGATCACATGTCTCTATGGTCATTTCAGAAGCCAAGCCCCCCCCCCCCCCCACAGTTAGAATCACTCCCCTACACATTTAACCCCTTGATCACCCACACTGTTAGCCCCTTCCCTGCCAGTGTCATTATTACAGTAACAGTGCATATTTATAGCACTGATCACTGTAGTAATGTCATTGGTACCCCCAAAAGTGTCAGTGTCAGTTAGGGATCCGATCTGTCCGCTGCAATGTCGCAGTCCCGCAAAAAAAAAAAAATCGCAGATCGCCGCCATTACTAGTAAAAAAAAAAAAAAAGTCATAAATCTTTCTCGTAGTTACTAGATGCGATAACTTTTGCGCAAACCAATCAAAATACGCTTATTGCGGTTTTTTTTTTTTTTTACCAAAAATATGTAGCAGAAAACAAATTGGCCTAAATATCATATAGCAGAATGTGAGAAATATTGTTTTTTTTTTTTTTTTTTTTTTTTCAAAATTGTTGCTCTTTTTTTGTTTTTATAGCACAAAAAATAAAAATTGCACAGGTGATCAAATACCACCAAAAGGAAGCTCTATTTGTCGGAAAAAAAGGACGTCAATTTTATTTGAGTACAGCGTCGCACGACTACGCAATTGTCCTTTAAATTAACGCAGTGCCGAATCGCAAAATAGGGCCTGGTCATTAAGGGGGCAAATCCTTCTGGTCTTAAAGTGGTTAAATGGTATTTTAAGTGATAGGGAAGAGCAGTAGGAGGGGAGGGGCGGGGAGGAGATAGCTTTCACACACAGGCATTGGAACTGACAGGGAGGGAGGGGGAGAAGGAGAGACAGAGAGCAGATGGCGTAATGACAGAGGTAGCAAACTGACCCATGGTATCATGGATCAGCAGCCATGATTACCTTGGTTAGCAGAGACAGGAACAGGCAGGATCAACCAGGTATTTTTACATCATACAATGGGACAAATTACACAGCATAAGCACTGTGCTGTTTAACATGCTTTACAGGAACACTTGCTTTAAGCGTTTTTGTACACCCGTGTGTGTCCTATGTACTGATCAAAATGCAGACAGGCTGCTTTCTGATCTATGCATCAGACCTGCATGGATATACACTCTGGGTGCTCTTAATGATTTGTGCAGTTAGCTCCCTGTAATTGATTTAAACAGGATACCTAAACAGAACACCTGTGCATCCCATGCAGGTAAAGATAGGCCATCACATAGGTGTATGGATTGGTATGCCCATGTAAATAAGGCCATAACCTGAAAATGTATGACTTCTTGTGTCCCTCAAAGGAGTCCAAGAAAATGATTTTACAGTGACCACAGAAACCCTTTTTTTCCCCCAAGTCATCCTCCAAGACGGTCACATGAGATAGGCTCCTCCTCCTGCAGGAAACGCAAGCACAGATAGATTTAAAAAGGCCGCCCATCAGTTCTTGTGTTTCCTGTCCTGCAAGCATTAGTTGAAGACGACATTCACCCTGTTTGTTGTTTTTTACCCTGTCCAAGGCAGGTGTCCCTGGACACCTCCTCCCTCTGCATGGATTTAGCCAGTGAGGTCACCGATACTCAGGCTCTTGGGTAGTGATGAGCCGAACTTCCCCCCGGTTCGGTTCGCACCAGAACACCGCGAACAGAGGAAAATTTGTTTGAACAAACAAACCCCATTGAAGTCATGGGGACTCGAACCTCGAAAATCAAATGGCCTCATTTTGAAGGCTTAAATGCAAGTTATTGCCCCAAAAAAGTGTATGGGGGTCCGAGTACTGACCTGGGGAACATGTAGCAATTAAAAAAAAGTTTTTAAAAACAATTGTTTTTAAAGGAGCAGTGATTTTACTGATTTTAATGAGGCTTAAAGTGAAACTATAAAAATGAAAAATTCCTTCTAATATCGTGCCTGGGGGGTCCCCTGAATGTGCCTGTAAAGTAGTGCATCTCTACGGTATGTAACCTGCTGCAGCAATACTGACATTTCTAAAGCAAAAAATGTCATGTACAAATATACATACCAGTGTTCATTTCCTCGACTAAAACGTTTTCGTCGACTAAATTAACACAATTTTAGTCGACTAAAACAATTCAGATGACTAAAATACGACTAAAACTAAAATGCCATTTTAGTCATAAAACTATAACTAAAACTAAATAAAAAATTGACATCATCAAAATGAACACTCCTCTGCTGGCTATTTCTTTATCGGCAACACAATTCCATCCAGAGCATGTAATAATAGCACATTAAAGTTTAAACATGTATTGCACTACCGCATACACATACTGTAAGTAAGGAGCATCTACTAAGCTGCTGAAAACGAAACAATTTAGGAAAAAGGCTTTTCTTATATTTTTCCCTAATATTTAATGTTGGTAATATATTCAGGTAATATGTGCAATGACATTACAGCCAATGGAGTTTACAGTTTTTTGAGGTTTTTTTATTTTAAAGTTGCACTTCGGTTTGTCAAAAAGCAATATTTCTGTTTGTTTATGAAACTTGGCTTTATTTGTAAAGATGTTGTATATCTCAATGGCTAAATCTGTGTCTGTAGTGCGTGTTCAAACCTTATAATAATATATTATTCGATTTTTACTCCAGGAGTATACAATTCGTTTGAAAATGCTAGAATTCCATGCAAATTTGAAATTGCATGTGCTATACAAGTGCCAAAAATTGGGCCTTTGCCGTAGGTTGTGCCTGAACATCGTAACCAAGGCCTCGCAGTTACTCTTGCTGGGTGCAGGAACAGGACCTGCTGGTAAGAATTCCATGCATATTTGAAAGTGCATGTGCTATACAAAGGCCAAAAATTGGGCCTTTGCGGTAGGTGGTGCCTGAACACCGTAACTCCTCACAGTTAGCAGGGCACAGGGACAGGGTCTGATGTTACAAATGACATACGACATTTCAATTGCATGCACCTGTCATACAAGTGCAGAAAAATTAGGCCTTGGGGGTTGGTAGTGACCTAAACCAAAAACATTGTTGAAAAGCTAGCAGAATTAAGGTAGATGAATAGGATAGGCAGCATATGCAGTCTTCAAGGGATGGCAGACCCCTAGCAAATTCAATCAGTTACATCAGCATCAGGGGCCTGATAGTTCTTGTTGATCCAGGACTGGTTCATTTTGATAAGTCAGCTGATCAAAAGAATCTGTGGACAGACACACTCTTTTGTCCGTCACAAAACCTCCAGCAGCGCTAAACGTCCGTTCGGAAAGCACGCTGGAAGCAGGACAGGCCAGTAGCTCAATTGCATATTGAGCAAGTTCTGGCCAGTGGTCCAGCCTCAAGACCCAGTAAGCCAGTGGATGCGCAGCTGGAAAGGTCTCCAAGTCTGCTCTTGCAACTAGATAATCATGCACCATATGATGGAGACGCTGGCAATGGTTGCTTAAACCTAATAGCCCTGGGTGCTGCTGAGGACAAAAGAACTGTTTAAAGGCATCGGTCAGTCGGCCACCTTCTCCACTGCTCCTCCTTTGGCTGAATGATGCCTTAGAAACACGTCCGGAGAATGTTGACCTCCCAGTGTTTGGAAAGGCTGTGAACAAATTTTCTTTCAAGGCCTCCTCAAGATGTTTCATTCTCTGCTCCCTCTGCGAAGGCAGGATGAGCTCTGCAACTTTACCCTTGTAACGTGGATCAAGAAGGGTTGCCAACCAGTAATTATCCCTCTCCTTGATAGCACGAATCCTCCGGTCCTTTCGCAGGCTTTGCAGATTCAGGGAGCCCATGCAACGTAAGTTGGAGAAGGCATGAGATTCTGAGTCCTCTCGGTCACTAAGGATGACATTGTCAGCAGGAGCAACCTCTCCCCAACCACGTACAACTCCTGTGGTTTCTGGGGAATCAAAACCATCCCTTGAAG